>NC_081824.1:323040394-323347702 GCF_030867095.1 Alligator mississippiensis
TCTAGACATGAAGAGCTGTGGTATTTATGCTAAGTCCTTTGTTTACACTGAATTGTGCTGCTCTCTTAGTAGAACTTGAGATTTTTCCATCAGAAAGGATTTGCAACCACTTTTGTTAAACTAACAAGAATTTCTCCCTTACATTCTCCGCATCTGACAAGAAACTTGGTGTGGATTCTAGGATTCCATTAACCTTAGCTTGAATTAATCTTGAATTATTGTGCGTGCATGCATGCACGCATGTGTGTAAAGATACTATTTTTTTTTCTGCTGGACTCAGCTATGCATGTACTCATCAAACACAGGCACAGATAGATGGGCGACCCTAGTTCGATATATATTTTCTGTAGACAATTACACATCTGCCTCAGGTATAAAGACAACACCCTCCCTCAGTAGAACATGAATGCTGTTAGAACACACCTTACTATCCCACATACCACTTTGTTGGGCACTTATGCCTATTGAAGGGAAGGTGTGCAAACAGTGAAGAGGAAGGAACACACATTTTCTACCAGTAAAAAGAAACATTTTATTTCCCTTTTGCAACTGACTCCCAATTGCTCTAAATTATTTGTTCAGCTTTCCAACCTGCTGCCCCATAACCCCCAAACTCAGGCTACAGCATTTAATTCAGGAAAGCTGGACCTCTTATACTTGTGAACAATTTACTGCATTACCCTTAGTAATATGCTTATCTGGCAGGGGAGACACCATGATCAATCATACTTACCTGTCAGGGGAAATACCATGACTACTAAGGTGATTTTCCTAGTTGCAGGGCAAAACCACTTCCTTGGCAGGGGGTGTCATAGCCCAATGATTGTGTGTGTGCTTCGGCACTGCAGAATTATTTCCCGCCACATGGAGCTTTCTTTGCACGGTGCAATTCTCAGCTGCAGAGAGAAAACCCCGGTGCAAAGGAGTTCCCGCCACCCGTATGTAAATTTGTTTCCCACTATTGGCTGTTTCTAAATTATTCCCATGTGGCGGCTAGCGATTGGCTTGCTAGTCATATAAGAGGTTTGAGCAGTTTCCGCCCAAGTTGTAGAGGACTCCACAACCATCTCGTGGGGACTCTGAGCACATGGCAGAGTAATAGAAACTTTGTGTGTGTCTCAGAGGAGTTTGGCGGCCTGATCAACCACCAACCTCTTCCCGTCTTGTTCGTTAAATTCTTAAGATGTATCTACGGTTTTGCATGCTCGTCAAGAGTATCCAGAGCTCTGTCGTGTTTGTTTTGCGGAGCCTAGCAAACTCCGTGCGTGTGTCTTCGGTGGAGCCTAGCAAACTCCACTTGTGTTTGTCTGTAACTGCAACTCAAGAAAGTTTTTCCTGCCTGCACCGTGACCACCTACGGTGTAAGTAAAACAATCTTTAATTAACCGCTACGAGTCCGTGCCTAATTGTAGTCCGTCGTGCCAGAGTCCCCGCCCTACCGTTGCGGGCTCCTGGCCACAGCCCGCCGTGCGCCCCTGAAAGCCTTGGACCGCTCCCAGCCCGCGCAGGGGGTAGTACCCTAACCAAGGTAATGCATTGTTAGTCTACTATATGCCAACTTTATGGAATGGGACACTCCTCCCTAGCTTGCTCCTGTGGCCATACGGTTGAGGGCAAGTGAAACTTGGGGGCATCTGAACCCCAAGCCTCGGGGATTGGATCTGTACGTAGGATGTCTGCCAAAGGATTTGGAAGCATCTGAAGTCCCAGGTGGGGGTGGAGGATGTTTGCTGGTAGCAGGGCCACATATGGTTCTTGAATGACTCATGGATTTGGAATTGATTTGCTGATTTGACTTGGGGGGACAAAAAATTTTCCTTAAAAAACAAACAAGCAAACAAAAAAATTGTTGGTATTATACTTGATACCGAAAATTCTTTTGAAATGAGACCTGTGCAAGCAAATAGAGCCCTCTGAGGAGAATGCATGGCATGCACAAGTACAAATGGGGAGAGGCAACTAGTCAACTGCAGCTGTGCAGTGAAGAATGTTCTGAAGAGGAAGATTAAAATGTGGGTACCAAGGACCAACAGCAGGAAAACAGGGATACTATGATTTGAGGCTGCTTGGAGAATAAGGTACTAGTCACTGTGAATAAGGATGGCAAAAACATCTTTTAGAAAAGTTGAAGTCTGAAAACCACCACTATAAAATCTGACTGGAGACAGAGAAACTGGAGAACCACTTTTAACATGGCTTTTAAAGATGATAAAGGTTGTCACAGAGGAAGAATTCAGGCAATCTGCCTAAAATTCTGTTTGGGATTTTGAATAGGGTGACCATAATCATTTGAGGGAAACCATAATAATTTGAGGGATGAGGGAGTAGTGGGTGGCCCCAGGGGGTGCACCTCCCCACCTCAGCAGCTCCCAGGAGCAGGGCTGGGCAAGACACCATGGTGCATACATACATACACACACACCCTTGACCTCATGGCTCCCTGCGCACCCATCTCTTAACCCTGCTTGCAGCCCAGCGGGGTCCAAACCAGGAAGCAGTCCATTGGCTGGGCTCTCTGGAGAAAATTAAAGCAAAAGTCCTGGATTGGTAGGAACCTGCCCGTATGGCTAGGGACAGACATTCAAAAAGCCTAAGCCCGAATTGATTCAATCTTTGCAGGTTAGTCTAACCTGGCTAGGCTAAATCAGTTGGTAACTGTACAGATATCCCAGACATGCAGGCACATGCCTGCAGTGGCTCAGGCTAGAAGCTGGGGGGCACTAGAGCAGCCCTCCCCTCCCTTCAACAAGGTTGAGCTGAGGGGTGCAGGGCCAGGCCCCGGCAGGATGCTCTGATTAGGGAGGGGGTTCCCCCCCACCCCCGCGAGCAGCCCAGCAGGGAATTGTTAACACAGTGTTTATCATCCCTAACTCAGTGTTTATCACCCCCTTAAGAAAACAACAGAGGGATATTACCAGCTAGCTGTTGATTCCACCTTTGTCCCATCTACCACAGCAGGGACTGTAGCCAGCATGTGGTCTGCTAGCTAATATGCAGACACCTCTCAGCAAGACAGAGGGGAGGGGAGAATTCCTGCTTAGCAGGGAGTGTGTGTTTGGGGGGAGGGTGGGATGGAGCAGCCTGCAGTCTCTGTTAAGCTCCAGCCAGGGAGCAGAGGGGAGGAGCCAGCCCTGCTGTGGAGCAGAGAGCCCTGCCCAGCCCAGAGAGCAAGCTGGGATGCTGGGGGAGTCTGGTTTAAGTTAAACCACCAAGGGGTCTGGAACAAACACTGCATAAACCAGTTTGACCCAAACCAGTTAAGTCTGATACTACATCCATTTTCAAACTGGTTTATGTGCACTGAACATCTGTTCTGTTACAGGTTTAAATTAGTTTCTGAATTCTGATCACTTAAACTGGTTTATGTGTAATGTCTGTCCCTCGCCCATGTGCCTGGCTCCTGACTGAGGAGTTGCATGTAAGGGTGGGTTCCAGGAGTTTTGCTTCAATTTTATCCGATGGCTGGGATGCTGAAACAGACTCTGAAATCTGGGACTGTCCTGGCCAGTCCAGGACATATGGTCACCCTAATTATGAGTGGCCTGTATGCTTGATGTTTTATAATTATCTTTACTGTAATTCTTGCCATTATGCTAAGCAGACAGAAAGGGGCATCTAAATGTCTGTCTCTGAATAGAACAGTCAATAAAGACCCATCAACACAAGAATTGGTGCTCCTTGAAAAAAATGAAAAGATGGCTGCTTCCTAACTGAAAACAATATTATTTGTTTTGTCTACACAAAATAAGGATTCTTCAGGATTTTGCAAAAATTCCCAAAAGGGAACAAAAAGAGTAATTCACAGAGAAAACTGGAGGACAGTTTTCTTGAGTGCCAGAAGGCCTGTTGACTTAAGAACCATCTAATAGGAAACAAAGCTTGCTGCAGAGGTATAAAAGATGACTGTAATTCAGAAGTGATGCTTAGCCTGGAAGAGTGGAGTTCCAGAGAAGGTTGCTGGAGCTTCGAAAAGTCATTGATCCACCCTAAAAAAATCCTTTAAAAATGATCAGAAGTGGTGATGATATTGAGGCCCAAGGGGGCATTTACTGTTTTGTCTATATCTGGGTACTTCTTGTGTTCTCTAAAATAAAGACTGAATGATTTAGAACCCCTTTTGTAAATCTATGCCTATTTGCTTCAACTATTGCATGTACTCTAAACTGTAAATCAGAGTGGCCATAAGGTCAAGCTCTTGGAAAGGGTGTACTTACTTAAGCTATACCTTGGGCTGAAAGCACAGGAAGAGGCAGCATTAGTTATGGGGTTTTAGGGCAGCTGAAAGATGTTGTCTCATTTCCAGAAGGCATAACTGATAAGGATGCCAGGATCAGGGTGTGTGGCAGAGAAACTGGAACAGGAACAGTGGCAGAATTCATCTTAGAGATGGAGAGGACCTTAAAAGTCTGTATGGCCACTATATGGGCAGCAGCTTCACACAAAGCAGCTTGTCAGAGGGAGCTCTGGAATTGCCAGGTGATGTTTAATTTACTCTGTGCTTCCCATTAGTGTGGGGATGAGGCACGGCTGCTGGTTTTATCTTTGAATGGGACTGTATTTTCCAGTCATGGCAAAGACACTTAGAAGTTATTACTTGTTCTTTTTTATATGTTATAGATAGAAATAAAGTTAACCTATGAAGATTTGGGGCAGGTGATAAGAATTTCACCTTGGTGGGCAGGTGTAAAATATGCAACTCCTGTTTGAGTGCATGACACTTTTTCATGAAGTTCTTGTCTGTGAATAAAAATGGTTACATTTGCATATTCATTAAGAACAAATGGACTTTGTGCCTGTAGATTACAGAATTTGAGACCAAATAGCAAATGGAGAAATGATCTGTTTGCGTACAAAGTTATACTAGGTTGAGGTCCTTTCGAAAAACATGTCTGTGTTTACTTTCCTGGAGTTCATGGTTTTTAGTTTAGGTGAAAAATCAGTTTTAAAATGTTGGTGCAACATGATTTGGTGAAGTTAACTGAAATTAATACCAATAAATAAGCCTATAGAAGAGCATGCTTTTCATGCTATAGAGACAAGAAAGCACTTCTAGTGAAAAGTACAGCTCTGCGAACATGTGGTTTCAATATTCTCATGGTATGTAGTGACTCGTGCTGTGTAAAAAGAGCCCTCCCCACTGTTGTTTTTGCATGCTGTCATGAGATTTTTTGATGCTGTCAGGGTTTTTATGTACTATACCATATTCACAGAGGCATAGTATATGTGAAAAGCATGTTGTCTCAAAGCAATTCCATCTGAGTAGTGGAAAACAGCAAACACTACTTACTTTCTAAGTTATCTTTACAAATCCCCCCCGAAGGCAGTTTGCTTAACTAGTTGAACTGGCTCTTTCTGTTTTGTTTTTTTTGGCAAACTAAGAATTTCCTGCCTGATAAAAACAGAAGGCAGACTTACTGATTGGGCGTGGCTTTTGAAAGGATATGACATCAGACACATCCCTTGCTTTTGTGCAGTGTGGTCTGTCTGTTCTCTGCCTGTCCACCAAGTAAATGAGGAGGTGTTTCGTTAAATCCGAGCACAGGTACTCGAATTTCTGTGCGAACTGCTGCCAAGCCAAGTTCCAGTCGGCTGCAGTCTGCTTGACTTGGACACACACAACAATCTGCTTAATAGATTACTCCCATAACTAGGCATTTCATCAGGGAAGATGGAATTTGAACTCTCATGACCAACCTTGAAGAGAAATAACAGAAACTAGACTGCCTAGGGTGCAATGGATAATGAGAGAGTACATGGAAATGCCAGCAAATCCCTGGGAGCGGAAGGCCAGCCACATGCATCTTCTCTATCAAATCCGTTGATGAGTGGTAAGTTATATTGCTCGGCCTGATCTACTCCCCCAGTGAGGGTGGAAGGGCCATGGAGAGTGCATATTCAAAGTGACAGCAGTTTGTCCTCCTAGTGTCTGGTTTACATACTGTGCTACTGATGCAGACCCCATGTACATGCAGTTACTTTTCAAATGCATTTCTTTTAGACATGATTAATACTGTTAATGCTTTTAGGCGCTTCATAAAAAAGCAGTGTTTGGCTCTTAGGAATCTGTGTAAAGGATCAGAAATATTACCATTACAATAATAAGTTACTAAGGAGTTACTATATAGGCATGTTTGGCTTATGTTACTGCCAGCTGGAAGTTTTGTGGTGGCTTCTTTTCTTTCTTTTCCTTTTCCTTTTCCTTTTCCTTTTCTTTCCTGCTGAAGGCTGTCATGAGTGATTCCCAAAGGGCTCAGATTATGAATGTTGGGCTATTACTGGGGAGCAATGGTTCCCGGTGTCCTCATTCTGCTCATTACTCTTCATAGGAAGTTTCCAGTCTGGGCCAAAATGTCTGAAAATATGACACCGTGTCAAAAGACAAATGCCTTCATTTTGCATGCAGCTTAATTAGCAATGTTTCACTCTTCTGTTCTCTTGGAAGCTCTGTTTTCAGTTCATGGTCAGCACAGTGGGGGCGGATAAATCAAGAGAGCATGGTTTTGCTGCATTCCTCTCCTTCCCCGAGACCTCTCTCGGGACCTTCAACTCATTACTAAGGGAAAAAGTGTTATTAAAATATGAAGTGGAGGACAAGGCAAATTATCATGTAGCGATTACTTTATATACCTATGTTGTGTAGTCAGAGACAGGAAGATAGTGACATCATTGAATTAAGAACAAAAATAAATAAGGTTTGGAAGGGGATTCTGACAAAATGGATGACAGGTGTCTAGCATCTGGAATAAAAGGGCGAAATGTGCAGCGATGCAGATTTTTTCAGAAGTAGGAATAGATTTCAAAACTGTTCGTCTATGACGTGTACCCTTTGAAAATGAATATCCAGGTGATTCCTGGTGTGTGTCTTGATATCAGCACATTGCAAATTCTATCCTGGAGTTATACCATGTATGAATTTGGCTTTGTATGTTTTAATTTTTCTGTAACAATTTGAGGTTAATGACTTTTACTTCTGGACATTTGACACACAGCATATCTCTTGCAACAAAAAGCAGGTGCTTCAGAAATGATCAAATTAAAGATAATTTAAAAGTACCACAGAACAGATTTTTTTTTTCCAGGCAGAACTATCTCAGTCATTTCTCCACCTGCCCCATGCACTGATTATAATAAATGGGGATGTATTGGGATTCAGCTGACTGTTTTTTATGAGACCCCACAGACCTCACACCTGAAGGAATAAATCCTTCTGTGGCTTTGAATTTTTGTTTTCATCTTTCTTTCTATTCTTTTGCCTCTTTACTAAGATGAGTCACCACAAGAGATAAAGAAATGTTCAGCTTAGTGAAAATTTGAAACCTCCCATTTGTCTGCCTGTCTCTGATATGAATCCCTGAGATAAGGGCCTTATGCCACTTTCAGTAGCTAGCTCACACTTTTCTGCCTACATGCATGCCAGGTAAAAGCTTTTACCCTGGCCTCAAACCAGGTTTGAGCTGTTTAGGTGGGGAGAACATTGTTTCCGTTCCAGCAGGACTCCTCCATTGACATTCCCGTGGTCTAACAATCTCTCTGGAAAAGTACTGCTGAACCACTGTCACCAGAGAGTTACAGGGCCTTAACTGCCCTCTTGAATTGTTTTGAATTACTTTATCTGCATAACAAACTAGGCCCCAAGAGGCCTATTTAGGCTGTTATTTTCAGGTTGGTGTCACTATTACTTCTTTTAATCTACTTGCCACAATTGTCCAGAGGTTTCAGGGGCTGGGATGAAGTAAAATGCTTTAAAAACATGCATCGGATTTGTCCCCTTTGATAGTTCAGAAAAAAACAAAACCATAATTCCCTGACTGTGCTTAAAACTGATGAGATTGGCTGGTTATAGCTATATTAGAAAAGCCTCCTATGGTGTGTTCCCACATGCAGGGGCAGGTGGTTGCCACCGCAAAAACAGCAGCATCACAAATTTGTGCCACTGCTTTTTGCTACAGCGCATGCCCCTCCATGCAGGGTTGATGTATGGCAAGTTGTCTCCAACAGAGTAGGAGAGGCTGGGGCCAGCATCTAAGCTAGCCCTAGGAGCCTTACCTGGAGTCCTACGGGCCTCCCAGGGCAGCAGCAGCAGCAATCCAGCCACTCGGAGCCTTGCCAGCAGCCAGAGCATGGTTCTGGCTGGCCAGGCACCCTTTCTGGTGGTGCATGCTGCTGGTACATGCACCACATTGATTTTTTCAACACTGGGGTTTTTGACACTGGGATATGAGCAACCAATGTGATGCTATAAGCCGGCAGAACGAACAAGACACTGGCATGCATCAACCAATGCATCTCAAGAAAAACTAAGGATGTCATCCTCCTGCTTTACTCTGCACTGGTGAGGCCTCAGCTGGAGTACTGCATCCAATGCTGTGTGTCACACTTCAAGAAGGATGTGGAGAGTCTTGAAAGAGCTCAAAAGAGGGCCACACGAATTATTAGAGGTCTGGAGGACAGGCCGTACAAGGAGAGGCTGAAGGGCATGGGACTGTTCATCCTGGAGACAAGAAGACTTAGGGGGGACTTGATGGTAGCCTAAAAGTATATAAGAAGAGAACATAAGGGGTTGGGAGAGCATCTGTTCAGCAAGGCACCCCAGGGGAAGACAAGAAATAATGGCCATAAACTGCTGGAAGATCACTTCAGATTGGACAGAAGGAAAAGCTTCTTTATGGTTTGTCTGTCCAGAGTCTGGAACAGACTCCCCCAGAAGTGGTACAACCACCTACCCTGGAGATCTTCAAAAGACGACTGGATGCGCACCTTAATGAGGTTGTGTGACACTAGCAGTCTTTTCTTTCCTGCCTAAGAGCAGGTGGGCTGGACCTGATGATCTTGTGATCTGTGATCCTGTGCTAACTTCTATGAATCTCCCTGTGTCAAAAAAATTACCATGATGCTAACTGGCAGCGCAACAAATGGGTGCACATGTGTGGTTTGCAGTGCCTCAAACTGCTTTGAAGCATAACAGACCTCACATGTGTGCTCATGGGGATGTTCCCTTAATGTACACATTTTATAGCAAAGAAATCACTTAGTCAATGTAGCCAAGTAAGCTATCTGAGCGTAAAGGCTTTTTTGGTTTTGGAACTGCATCTATACTAGGTCTTTTGTTGGCATATCTGTCAGCAAAAATAAATAAACAAATAAAATAAAAATTACATCATCAATTGGCATAGCTATGCTGGCAAAACCTTTAAAAATGGACCATGCTGAAGATTTCTCAGATAATACCACCCCTTGTAGTATTACAATTCATGATTTACTTGATACATGTACCTTTAAAATCCCTGTGTGTACATTCAGTCTTTTTTTAATTCAATATCTTTCATTATATGTCATATGGTATAAAAGAACTGTTATCCATTTCGAGTCCTAGCTGCCTAAAAACTGTGAGATACTAGAGATACTATGGTGGGTGCAATCAGCAAAGTGTCATGAGCTCCTTCTGCATCCGGGGCAGGGTATGTTGACCATTGGAGTTTGGAGTTGGGAGAGGATGGAGTGGTGAAGGGAAGGGAAGGAGACAAAAGTCTTATCTGGTGGTGTTCTCCACAGGGTGAAGGCAGCTGTTACTGCTGACAATGTTGGTATAGGAGTGTTGGCTCAGGCAGAAACCTATGGCTGAGCTCCCTGAGAGCTCTCCTTGCTGCCTGCCCCGTTCTCTCCCCGAGTCCCCCCAAAATATGTTTCTGGCCACAGGAGTGTGGCTAGCAGAATACTCTTTGTGAGAAATCCACAACCTTCTTTCTTTAAAATAGTTTATTTTCCCCCTCTAAGTGTACAAGAACCAATATTTACTGACCTCATGTACCTGCTGCAGTTATCAAACACACCCTAATATATTGTTGGACATTTTTAATTGTTTTTATTTTTGCAACAAGACCAAACTGTTGGCTCGTATTCAGCTTATGGTCTACTGTAACCCCTAGGTCCTGATCTGCAGTACTGCAGCCTGGCCAGTCATTCCCCAGTTTATATATGTGGAAGCAATTATTTCATCCCAAGCGCAGGTCATTGCATTTGTCCTTATTGAATCTCATCTGATTGATTACAAACCAATTTTCCAGTCTATCCAGGTCATTCCCATTCCTAGTCTTGCCTTCCAGGGCATCTGCAACTCCACCCGACTTAGTGGCCTCTGTATATTTGCTAAGTGTGCACTCAATCCCATCGTCTAAATCATTAATGAAGATATATGACATTGTAGTCAGTGCTTTCAGGTGGCTCTGCACCATTATCTCTTTTGTGTTAGGTTTGTATCATTAAGAGAGGCAAATCTAATATATTTAAATAAATAAGCAATATAGCAACCAGGGTGATTAAGCAGAAATGCAACTATTTTCTCAGCTCTTTGTGGTGATCAACACAGACTAGAAATGGCAGACATGTCTTATAAAATGTATCTAATTGCTCTTTTGCTTGGTAAATACAAAGCAAGTCCTTATTGCTCTCTTTCGCTCTCAAAAACACCCCCGCAACAGTTCAAGCTCCATAAACCTTGCCAACTCACGCATCTGATTTTGATACAATATTTTTTTCCAGTATAATTGAATATTTCATATCCTATCAGATCCATGCTGACAAAATTACTAGATAACATTTTCCCCTCTAAATACTGTATTTACTCAAGTTCAGGACCAAGTTTTTCCCCCCATTTAACATGGGGGGAAAAGCCCCTTGTCTTAGATTTGAGTACAGACTGTAGTCAGAGGGTAAGTGGCAGCGGAGAGGGGGAGAGGTTTTGGGGGTGGGGCATTAGGACATTAGGAGGTAGGTGCCAGTGGGTGCAAACATGGGGAAGCAAGTAGGAAGGGGACAAGTGCCCAGGGGGAGCAGAAACTGCCCCCTTGCAGGTGGGGCAGGTGCCATAGCATGGAAGCATGGGGGTGGGGGGCAGACAGCAGGGACAAGGTGTGGGGTGGCAAGGGGCCTGGGCTGATTGACTCTTCCACTGCATTCCCCCCTCTGCCTGACCCTGTACTATATCTCCCACCATCTGCCTTTTACTACTTCCCCCACTGTCTTCCATACCACCCCCCACGCCTACCACCCCTGTGGCCTGCCTCCTTACTGCCACACTCTTCAATAATTAGATTCTAGACATGGAAAATTAAAAAAAATTTATAAATTTTCCATGTCTAGAATCTAATTTTGGGGGGTTGTCTTAAATTGAGAGTCATCTTGGATTTGGGTAAATACAGGAGTCTGAATGTCTGTATATTTATACTCAGTGCAAGTGGTGTGCCTCATCCATCTAAATATCAGTTTATAAACACCTTGAGTCTCTGGAACTGATGGCTAAAATCTTAGCCTGTCCTAAAACATCTTTTATACTGCCCTTTATACTTCCTACCTGGTTAAGCTAACTTCAGTTACGTAAATATGTCTTTCAGATAAGACCATAAGGAGTCAAGGACCTGTTTGCCTTAGACATAGGATACTTATTGTAGTAGCAATACTAGAGATGACTCCTCATGTCCTTGAATGACATTTTAACTTCTGTTCCACCCTCCATTACAGTTGTGCAGCATACAAGCTCCCTGGTAAATACATCACCTGCATGGAATCCCATTTATTTCAGTATGCATGTGTAGATCCCTGTGAAGGTCTGGGCTCTAATGGTTTAGGAAGCATTTAATAATCCACTAGTATAAAAAATGGGTGGATGAGCAGGACACGAGTCCCATGTGCTGCTGAAGGGCAGGAGGACAACAGAATGGATCCTTACCCTCCCCCTCCCCACCTTCCCTACACGCTGCACCTTTCCTGTAGCAGCCCCAGCAGCAGGTAGGGCAGAGAATCTGCAGTGGCATGTGTTGCTGAAAACTGATGGTTTTTTGGCCACTCACCATGTATGAAGTAAGTGACATGACCTCCAGTAGCAACAATCCTCTGGCCTCTCCTCCTGCACTGCACACCATTGACAACGCTGTTCCCTTCCCACTGCTGGAGCTGGAAAAGGGAAGGTGCAGAATTAAGGTGCCCCCAGTACTAGTTAGTTACCCCTCTCTATGAGCCCATGATATATAGCTCCAGCAGAGCAAGCCAGAGAGAAATTTGGCAGTTCACACCTTTTGCAGAAGACACATTTTTTTCCTTCAAACTCTCTTTTCCTACAAGGGCCTCTAATGCTAGTCCAAAGCACGTTCACCCTCCCATTAAATGTTAAAGTAAGAAAACAACATATTGACACAGATGCTTTCTTGGCATCTCTTCTTGTGTGTTGTACCTCATTTTGTGGTTTACACAGTTCTGAGCACCCAGCTGTTGCTTAACTGCGTCCCTGTTGCTAGAATAGCCACCACCTCAACCTGAGTTACAAAGCCAACAAGTAACACAATTACCTCCTACAACTTTGGCACCATCCACAATGAAGTGTTGTTGATTCTAGCCCATCTCTGGCTATCAATAGGTGATTTATCAGCTGTAGCCTTTTCAAAACATCTTTTTCTTGTTACTAGCTGGTAGAGGTGTAATGAGTTTGGTTCTGGAAACTATCTAAAGCAAATGACAGGCTAAATACTCTTGTTGTCCTCTAAAAGTAACTTAGCTGTTTAGAGCTCATCTAAATGAATTGTTTTCTATAGAATCTCTTCTATCTCTACCTTCCCTTTCAATGGCTGGCACAGAGAAAGGTTGGCAATTTAGGAAATAAAATGCTTTGGCCAGAACCACTGCTGTTGCAGGGGAAGGAGTGTCATGACCAACATATTAAAAATGGAGCTCAGAAAATACTTAAGGATCACAGGAGAAGAAAGCAATCACCAACTTAATTTAATAAATTATGTCAGTGAAAGACTCCATGAAACTCAAACTTTTTCTTGACTTTTTCTTTACGCAGATTTTGTTTCAGAATGGTCTCCTTTACATGATGCCTCTATCCATGGGCGTCTCCTTGCTCTGAAGAAACTCATCAATCAGGTAGCGCTTCGCTATTCAGTGAAGTATTCTGCTTGTTCTGCTCAGTGTTCCCATTGAATGCAGGCTCTGCTTCATGTTGCAGGATAGCTGAGGTTCGAAAAGTGCTTTGTACTAGCAGTGAACCCTGTGTGTAACATAAGCTTTATTATTATGGATAGCTCATGTCTTAAAACAGATCATATACATTCAGACCCCAATCCTTCAAGCAACTATGTTTGCGCTTAACTTTGGCATATGCAGCCTCATTACCAGGCTCTGAGACTATTCATATGTTTAAAGTTCAGCTTGTGTGTAAGTGTTTGCAGGATAAGGGCATAGATAAGATATAGCCTAGGACTAGGAGGGTCCTCTTAGGCCATAGAATCCAGTTCCTGGCTCTCCCAAACAGTCATGTCACATAATATCATCAGTACATCTATCTTAAGGCTAAATGGGTTTCATTTTCCCTATGACTCCTTTCAGAGTCCAGAATCATACTTCCCTGATGGTTCAAAATCCTCTTTCTATTTTCTAGATTAGATTTATCTTTCTCTCTTGTGGAGAAGTTGGCTTGAGAAAGATTACGGACACTCCCAAAGCTTAAATTTACAGCATTTCAGAGATGGTTTTATGGAAGAATTTCTGGTAAAACTAAACAAAATATTTGTGATGTCTGTGCCACTTTTCCATCCAGACTTGCCTTTGTTTCCCTAAAGCTCCTTGGGAAAAAATTGAGAAAATTCCAGACTTTTTCTGGGTGAATTTTCAAATACAGTAACCCCAAAAATTTAAAAAGTTCCCTTTTGTGTGAGAATATATCATCCTGAATCTTGAAGGAAGGTGTCATAATGCAGAGCTGACTACATAAAGGCTGGGAGCCAAGACTGTTCAAATAATTTGTTTAAAATATATTTTCCTTATTCCTCTCTCTTTAAATCTTGAGGTATTAGTGAGCCGTGTTTCACTACATATAAAATAAAACCAGTATAACCTCTTTTTTAAAAAAAGGAAATGCTCTTATTGGTAGAAGTTTGCCTTTTAGTGAAAAACAACAGATGGAACTTAGGCAGAAAGCATGCCTCACTTCACTTGGGATTTCGCAGCCCTTTACATGCCCTTTCATAAAGATGCAGTGCCAGAGTATGACTCACATGTGGTCTTAGTGGACGCTATTTTTCTTGAAAAAAGTTTCCATAGTTCATTAGTGCCAGGCAGGGCCAGAAGGGGGAGGAAAGTCTGCAACATGCAGAGGTTACACGAACCAAACGAGGCGCCATGCACCTAAGGCAACGCCTTCTTCTTTATGCTTCATCATGATCCCTGAGAGCAACCTCCTGAAAATATGATCATTACTCCAAGTTTGCCTGGTGAAAACACATGGGAGGTTGTTCTGGGGAGTCATTCTTCAGCTTTAGAATTCCCCTGCATCTCGAGGCCCAGCAGCGTGCAAGCCTGGGTATCTTCCAGAAGTGTTGTAAAGCCTTTCTATTTGGGCAGGCCTTTAACAAGCAAGGATACGCTGGAATATTGTTTAGGCAGTTTGTTTTATATTTTATTTTACCATTCTGCTTGCTTTTTATAAGTTATTTTGTCTCTTAGAGTAAGCTTCCCTGAGCCTTTGTTGGAAAGGGTAGCTGTAAATCTAATAAGTAAATAAAAGGCAAATTTCAATATCCTGCATGTTGTCCTATTGTTAGAGCGATGTTGTAGCTGTGATGGTCCAGGAAGTGTGTAAGAGGTAGGGATTTTTATGGGTGATATCTTCTATTGGAATAACTGTATGATTGGAAGCATTTTAAAAAGACAGACATTTAAGAGCACATTCTGAAGAACAAGTACCGTGTACTTAAAAGCTTGTTTGTCTAAAGCTATCCCAACCGTGCAGTTGGTCCAATAAAACATATTACCCACAACAATCCTTCTGTCTCACATAAATAACATTGTTACTTTCTTCATACCCCCCTTGGACTCATATTTGCAGGAAATGTTGATGAAATACTGCAGTGATTGGTATCATTTCCTTTAATTACAATTTTTATTTAACCAGGGGAGCAGTGTTAACCTCATTACCGCAGATCGTGCATCTCCACTCCATGAGGCCTGCCTAGGGGGCCATGCTGCTTGTGCCAGTGTCCTATTAAAACATGGGGCTCAAGTAAGTGCAAGGCAGATATTGAGAACAACATCAGCGAAACTCAGCTTCCTGTGCAACAAAAGCTGGTCTAAGAGACGATGGGAAGAAACCCTAGGCTTTTAAATTTCTAAGTGTATTCTGAGAAATCTGCATGTCACTGAGAGGGAAGCATGTAAAGAATTGGTTACAAAGTAAAAGGACTATTGTTACTTAAGAACAGAGATATTTCATGCTCCTGACATGAAAAATCTGCATGAGTATGAGTCTGAGTTGCTCTCTCTCTCGCACTGAAGGACATCACCCTATTAACTTATTTGCAAATGATCATTCTCACTGTGGAGTTGAGGATGCCGGAATGTGATGGCCTATTTTTCCCCTGTGTGCAATTGGCTACAGAAAACTGAGTGCCTTAACCACCCTAGCCTACTGGACCATGTGTGCTGAGGTGGATTTCTGCCCAAACTACAACAAAATTGAATTTCTAATGCAGTATGATAAAGCATTTTAAAATGGTAGTTTATATGGTGTTCTTAGCTTAACTATAAGCACTGGACATAAAAAAAGCCCTTCATAGTAAAGTACTGAAAAGTACAGTTGTGAACGACTTTTGTCAATATTATTATAGTTATCATGGTATATTATTCTAGACATATATAAGAGGGGAAAGTTTCTCCATCAAAAAGCTTACAAACATGCAAAAATTTGGGCACTTGCATAGTTTTATAGAAATTCCTAAGCCTACTGATGTCAGTGGATCAGTTCACATGCAAAATATTAAGTTTTGCAGAATCAGGCTTTAAGAAGATAAGAAAAAGATAAAAGATGGAGAAAATGGAGACAACATGAAAACAAAATGACCAGAATGAAATCAGTCATTTTCCTTCATGAGCTAAGTACTACAATCTGTGTCCTTGGTGAATGAGCATGAGGCATCAAGGGCGTTCATGACTACAGTGCATTCTGTGAGATGGGGAGTTGTAGCTTAGCATGGGAACCTGAAGAATGAGACATGTTGCTCTCCAGAAAACCCTTTCAGGACCCTTGATAGGATTACTGAATCGATTTTTCTTCTGATTTTCAGAAAAAAGGTTGGTGGTGGTGGTTCGTGAGGGATTTGTTTTTCAAGAGAAGTTGGAGATTTCAAGATAGGTTAGAAATTTCTGGCAGGATGGACAATTTCTGGCAACAATATTAACTTAATTGGAAACCCAATTTCTGTTGAAAAATAGTTTTGATGGAAAAGTTTCATCCAGCCCTAGATATTCCCTGATCCTTAACATTTTTGAAAGAACCACTTGCTATTTCTCTTTCAGGTGAATGGAGTCACTGTCGATTGGCACACCCCCTTGTTCAACGCTTGTATCAGTGGCAGTGTGGCATGCCTAGACCTTTTATTGAAGCATGGAGCCAGCCCGCATGCAGCCTGTGATGTGGCATCACCCATCCATGAAGCTGCTAAGAGGGGTAACTTTTTGTTAATAATACCTTGTTGTTGGGACCGGATAAAGAAAAAATCATTCCATGTATTTAATTTGTGTAAAATATAAGTTTATCTGGGCTAGTACTATGATAGTTATCCTCAGTTCTAGTATCTCGGTTCCTAAAAAACGAGTCTTTAGCTATGGCAGCCACTTAGAGCCCCTGCCTCTACTCAGCTCCTGAAGCTCCTTTGAGAGGTGGTATCTTTTACCTTTGTGTACTACACAATCCAGATTTCAAGACTTCACACCAGCAGGGACTGCAGTTGAAGGTCCTAAATCAAACACTGCTCCTGAAGCCTGAACAGCCTGATTTGGATGAAGAAAGGGTGCAAGTGTTTCCTTATCTGGTAACACTTTCCTTCATCCCAGAAATGTCACTGTTCATCGTGAAGGAAGCATCTTGCCACCTCTGTTGTTGCTGCCTTCTTATTTAATAGCCTGACATTACTATTTACATCTCCTAATAAGTATTTTAATAAATTGAGTTTTAGTATTGATAGTGGACTGAACTTGAATTCCCCTTCTCCTAAATAAAGGAACTTGGCAAGCCTAAGGAGAATTCTGTGAAGAACCAGTTTCTGAATTTTCTGAATACAGTAAAAATCAATACAAATATTCACAACCATTTTTGTTTCATAGCAAATGCTTCATGACGTGAGACCTCATATTTTTAATTCAATTTGGGCCTTATAGGTAAACAGGCCTGATGTGATTTTGTCCTTATGTGACGGTGAACATATGTCAGCTGCCAAATATCGAGGATAGGTACTGAACTCACATTACGTGGCAATACCTCCTACTAACATAAGGGCCCAAGGAGTGTACCTACACATGCTTTAATGCAATTGAATAAGCTCCGGCACAGTCCACACCAGAGTTTATTGCATCTGGGCACTGCATTTACACGTGTGCCTGGGACCTCAGCATGTTGAGATGGGTTGGAGCAGCCCCAGCTACCAGAGGTCCAGGGGTTCAGCCTGCCAGCCCGGGGTGCTCCAGCCTGTCTCAATGTGCTGTGGAGGGGCTGGCTGGGGCATGAGGGTGCTCCAGTGCAGGGCTAGCTGGCAGGCATCCCCCACACTGAAGCATCCTTGTGCCCCAGCCAGCCCCGCCAGCATTTACATGTGCATTGTGGCACACTAAATAACACTGCCGTAGGATGGTACTTGGGTTGACAAGTACTAACCTACAGTGGTGTTTATTAGTTTATGGTGGCCTAATAGGGTCACACATGAAGAGGCTGAGACTTTACTGTTTAGCTAATTAGGCAAATCTGCAGCAAATGTCTTGTGTAGATGTACCCAAGGAGTGCAAATACATATTGCAATTTATGTATGGAGTAACAGACCCTGGTAAACAACTGAACTGTCTTACAAGGGACTTCTGTCTTCTATTAATGGGTGGCTTGGCTATTCCTGTTTTCCAGTCTTTTTCTATGCAACAAAAAAACGCCTTCCTTTGCAGATGTTATACATATTCTAAGGGAGAAAATCCTACAGAAACAAGTGGGTTCTAAACATAAGTGTAAGCTCCTTGTCACCAAAAGGTAATAGTCCCTGTGCTGGTTGTTCCCCTGACAGGACTAGAGAGAGAGACAGATAAGGAATTTCAGGAAAACCTCCCAATCTCCTGGAAAGGGAATGGGGCCAAAGAGAATTTTAGAGACAGGAAAGCATAGTTAGCAAAGATTGCTACTTGGATGGTAATCTTCTGGTAACAGTCAGCTTCTGTGTAAATTGTGCTGCCTGCTGCCACACTCCTTCCTCCCAACAAAACTCACTGGCTAAAAATATTTTGGAATTATCAAAATATTGGAGTGATAGAAGACAATAGCAGAAATGTGAATCTAGCGTCCCTTGCCAAATCAAAGGATTCAAGCCAGTCTTGGCTAACTGAGTATCTGAACCACAATATTTGGAGCGTTCACAATTTACTTTCTTGTACTTATTCAACCTTTATACTGTTTTAAGGTCATGCTGACTGTATTGAATCCCTTGCATCTCGTGGAGTAAATATAGACCACAACATTGACCATCTGGGCACTCCGCTTTATATTGCCTGTGAGAACCAGCAGGTAAACTGTGCCAAGAAGTTACTTGAGTCAGGTAAAAACAAAAAATATAATTATATTATATGATTATATTTTTCCATTCTCTGTAAATTCTGTTTATATCGTCTTCTCATTTAAGGTTTAGGAACACTTGTACAATGGCATTTTGAGACATTTGGATTACAATGGCAGTGCTGTATAGAGCAACAGAAGAATACCTGAGATTGTCTAAGCTTACCAAAGGATTAAGTCACACCTCCTCCCAGTGAAATTAATACAATGATCCTGTATTTCATTTTACCAGTTACTCTTAGCACAGAGAATCCAATGGCTTTTGTATGTCTTGCATTTAATAGTCATTGGATAAAATTGATAGACAGATGTGGCATAGCTTTTTTATTACTGGCAGGGGAGACAAATGCCAGAACCCAGGGCTGCTTTCTTCTTGGATTGTGTCCATCTTACTGAGCCATAGTCCCTCAGGTTTACTCTTTTCTGGATTTACATATCTTCCCCTCTTGGCAGCCTTGTGGGCCAGCTTTAAGAGGAAGGTGCTCTAGGTAAAGCCTAATTTATGACTGGCCTGATAGTTAAGGGGTCTTGCTGCATGTTCAAACCCCCTCGGGGTGAAGAGTTCCCAGTGTCTGGATCCCCCGCTTCATAGATTATTGGGCTAACATATGGGAGGACCCTCATCCTCCTTTATCAAATAGTTGTAGGGTTTTTTTCCAACCACATTTTTGTGCAACTATACACGGTAACATGCCTACGTGGGCATGCAGGAAGCCTTCTCAGTATCTGTAGAAAGGCAAATGTAGCAGAGCAGGTGGAACTAGGTTCTGAAATCTGTGCAAGTGCTAAAAATATCACTTACACCACTACATTTGGGTGTATAAGTAGCAATCAGACACATAAATGTTAAATAAGATTTGTCCCCTTAGATGTACATAAAGTTAGGATCATAGAATCAATTAGGATCATAGAAAATTAGGGTTGGAAGGGATCTCAGGAGGTCATCTAGTCCAACCCCCTGCTCAAAGCAGGACCAGCCCCAACTAGATCATCCCAGCCAAGGCTTTGTCTAGACAGGTGTTAAAAACCTCCAAGATTGGAGATTCCATATCGCACTGGGTAACCTGTTCCAGTGCTTTACTAAGTCAGGCACATGCCTAAGGACCTTGCTGAACTGTGGCCTTGACCTGTGTGTACACATCATGCAAATACTGGCAGAATGGAGTACCATGATCAATGGTATCGATTCCATTGGAGGTGAGAAAGGTGAGGCATAGGGACTGAGAGCTGGGACTTGGGTAGCAACCTAGGTCCACTCTACAGCACCCAGCAGGCTGAACTGTTACCTGTAAAAAGGTACAGCAGATGTGTGTGTCTGCAGTCCTAGAGGCAGCTTGTCTACCTCAAATACAATGCTCCATATCCTGAATGGTTGTTGGTATTTAAATATCTTTCTGAATTTGAGCAAATCACTCTGGGGGTTTTCACTGATTCCCGGGCTGTCCTTACTGTCAATATTGACAGTGGGTTAAAGCCATAGCCTGCTACCAAATTTTGAAATTTGTCTCTATGTAGGTAGCTTGGGCATCTTCCTTACCACATGTCAGTCAGAGAAATAGGAGGTGGCTAAGTGGAAATGTACTAACATGGTCTTATTCTATGTTGCATCTTACTTCTCAGGAGCAAGTGCAAATCATGGCAAAGGCACGGACTCCCCTCTCCACGCAGCTGCCAGGAATGCCAGTGCTGAGCTGGTGAACTTGCTGATTGATTTTGGAGCAGATGTTCGGGCGAGGAATGCAGAAGGCAAAAAGCCAGTGGAGCTGGTTCCACCAAACAGTCCCTTAACACAAGTATTTGTGCAGAAAGAAGGTGCTCTTTAACATTTTTTTTGTTCAAAATTAAAAAGAGAGGCCTGTGTTAGCTTTTGAAAAACGGTGTGTTATTTTATTATCTGGCACTGTTAGCAACTCTCCAAGTGACTGTGTTCTGTATCATGAAGCAAAACAGACAATAATGGCTCAGTTCTGCCCTAATTACATGGACACAATATACATAATCTGTGAGTATTGCAATAATACTTTATTGGGATCCCAGGCTCCTGTGACCTCCAGAACTTGTTCAAAGCATCTACAGCAGCAGCAACTGGCAGATTTCTGGAGCTTGCCATAAGGTACATACAAGCATGAGCTTAGGAGAAGACATTAATTAGACAGGAGAACACTTAAAAATCAAAGAAAGAACATGTTAACAAATTTGAGATGATCATCAAAAATAATCAATAAAGGAATTGGGTCTGGCTATTAGAGAGCAGAACTGCACTCATTACCTTCAAAGAATGTTATCTGTATGATATGAGACCAAAAACTGCCCTGGAGACCTGTGTGTCAATCTAGTTGGTAAAGTTTTAATACGTGCAATTAAAAAAAAAGGTTAAGGGGACTGCAATACATACTTTCTATTCCTTGACTTTTGTTTTTATTTTTTGGACCCAAACTGTAAGAAATATAACAATGTGTCTTTAAAATGAATCTTTATGTTGCTTTTTTTGTAGGAGGCTCTAACATGCATCTCAAGAGATGGTGCAACAAGTATATGTGCTAAGTCCTACCTTCTAAGGTCCTACTTATGTACTACATAATCAACCTATCCAATCAGTAGGACCAAATCTTATTTCTACTTTTTTTAAAGCAGCTACTATCTATCTGTAAATCACAATGGTTACAACACCCTCCCCTGCCCCCATTATTTTTTTTACAGGGTAAAAATTACCCTCATGAATTCTGAGGGAAAAGTTATTTACCATTTACTGGACAGATTGGAAAATTTTCTCTAGCTGATACAGTTAATTATTATTGTAATATATCGTTTTAGGTTTTCTCATTGAGTTAGGAAACTATATTTAGTATTGCAACCTGGACTTTCAGAAGGAATATAGTAAAAGAATAGGTAAGGTACCTTGCTGGAGTCCAGAGGAGTAAGTGTGAATTCTTCTCCAGACTCATGCCAAAGGCTTTCTCTACTTTGACCCACCTGCAAATGGGGTCTTGTTTGTTCAGTCTGGGAAATCAAAGGCAGCCATATGTGATGCTCCTCACATCACCCCTTTGTGTGCTCTTAGCTATATAAGCCAGGCTGCTAGGCTTCGGGGAACATTCGAGTCCCTCTTTTTTAACCTGAACATTCATTATATTAAACAAGATGTTGTTAACATGATCCATGACAACAATAATCTAGTTCTATGCTGGTGTGAGTACCGAGGTCAGTAGTTATATCAATGTAAAACTGGAGTGATGCAATAAGAAATCAGACTGTGTGCATCTAATACATAATGTTAATAATCACATGGTACTGTATGCAGCAACCATTTCTATTTCCTATGTAATCTGTTGTACACAAAGCTATAATGTTAGAGAGCTCAAATCCTCTCTACATTATGCTTCTGACTCATGCTGCATTTGTCCTGTTTATCTGAGATAGTTTATTATCTCACACATGCTTCAGAGCCACATGAAATGTTGCATGGGATAGACGGTAATTAATACTTTTAAGTGAATTTCTGATTTATGTGTGATTGAAGTCAGTAATTAAAAAACTGAAGAGCATTTTGCTGCTGAGGAGTATTTTCCAAATCTTCAAAATCCCTTACCTGAGTAAGTTTCAGGTTTGCTGGCAGCTGATTTTTAAATTGTTGGTTCATACAGCTGAAGCCATGCTAATGCCATTCTCTTGTTTAACTCTGAAGTTCCATTCCTGCAGCATTACTTCCTTCTGGCTTAACTCAGATTCATTCAACAAGCATCATGGTTTCCAGCAATGGCAGCAGGTGAGCTATACTAATTTCTCCAACCCTGTGTTGCTTCTTTTATTCCAATAGATGCACCTGGTGAATCAGACTTGGCTTTCCTTCTGTTGTCTTTCCCTTTACTAGACACATTTTGGAAGGCTTCAGCTACCAATTCATTGGAAGAGCAAGGTCTAGCTAGGGGATTTTGCTACCCTAAGCTAATTGACCAAGGTTTCAACCCACAGTCCCTAATTCAGTATTTTACTGCAGCAGCTAGTGGCCATGTGTGATAAAAACAGCCTTGTATGTGGTCTGGAGAGAACTAAATAAAGAAACAAAACTGAATCACAGGCTTAAAAGAATGAGCTCCTTCATCCAATTCTCTAGGCAATGGGATTGATTTTTTTAAAGTAAACTTTTCTGTTTCTTTTTTTCTTTTGTTGGGTAAAAGCTTTCTGCTTTGGGATTTTTATGAACTTTTAAGCACTTGAAAGGCAAGATAACACGTTTAAGGTAATAACACAAAGACCACTTTATAGTGCGATGGGCCAGCTTTGTTTCCGTCAACTGCAGTTCCATCAGTTCAAGTAGGACCAGAAGTAAGCCCTAATGTGTAAGCTGGATCCTCCACTTTGCACTTTTTGTAGTTTGTAAAGCTTGTGCAGAGTAATTCAAAATGCTGCTGTTCTGACTTGGGAAGTCTTGCATTTCTCTTGCATAGGCATAAAGGGCTACATAAAATAGAAGAGAGTAGATTTCCGAGCCCTGTGTATCGATCAGTTTCTTTAGTGCTTTTTTGAGGCACTTGTCTGCCGGCTGACAAGGCCCTAGTCCGAAAGGGAGCCCAGCCAGCTGTGAAGAACTGTTGGGAAAGTGGTGGTTAGTGTGTGGGAAGGACTCAGAAAACAGCTGCTTTTGAAGCTGCTAGTCTAGTGCACAGTCTTTTTAGCACCAGCTGTTTCCATTGGTACTTTCCTCTTGCTTACCCACAGTTACTAACAATCCAGCGAGAAATTCTTTGGTTACCACAAATTCTTTTATCTTACACTTTCATTTCTAAAATCTTAACCAAGACTTTTTTTTGAGCTGGCCACATTATCTCTGATTCGCCTTTGCTCTCTAAAACACCTCTCATAAAGCTGCTGTACTCTTATACTGCTTGTACCCGTCCCACATTGGTACTTTCTATCTTCCCCTGCTTGTCTGTGTTCCTTATCTACTCTTGTAACTTTTGTGGAGTTCTCCTTACTGCTGTGCTTTATCAGATAGCTATACGAATAACACACTGCGTGATTAAATATTAAAATTGTAATTGTAGTTCAATATGTTATATCCTTAATGAGAAGGATAAGCCCTCCAGTGAGCATGTTATGCTATTATACTTAAATAAACCACATTGATTCCTTAACAGGACTTGTTTTATCAGCACGGGGCCATTTAATCTTGAAGGTTTAAATAAGGGATTATATAGTGTTTCTCTTGCTTTGTGTTTATCACTGCTGTACAGTTAGGAAATACTTCTGGAGAAAGCAGTGGACTGCAAACTTGAATCTCACTCAGTGGGAAAGGATTTTGAAGGAAACATTAATCATCTCTTATTTTTAGACAACATAAAATTCTTAACATTTGTTATACAGCTTATAGGAAAATAATGAAACTATTAATCATGGGTGCATAATGATTGGGACTGACTGGCTGATTCAAAGACAGCATTTTGTGTCTGTATATTCTGGGACTGAGTTTTCCACCCTTACGTCTTGCATGATCATTTAAATGTACATGGTGACTTAAATTGTTACCACTAGTGTGAGTGAGGGGAGAATTCTGGTTTGGTGGTATGATACCCATTTTGGACAGCTATAAATGACTATACAGTTTTATATCCATATATTTTATAAATAGATTTGTGTAGCTGAGTAATTACATCCCTTATTTTGATTAACTACTTGTTCCTACCACCTTCTGCCAACCAGGGTGGAATAATTGCTAGGGTTGAGAGCTTCTAGGGGCCTGAGTGATAGGAGAGCTTGGAAATGTTGTCCTTAAGTAGAACTGGCATAGAATGTACTACATAAAAGCTGACCTTGATGCACAGCCATCGTTTCAGTTCTGCGACAACAGATCTGGGATCAATCACTTGCATAACTTGTCTTGTGGCATCTTTTCCCAGGGCCCTTGTCTTTGATGCAGTTATGCCGCCTGTGCATTAGGAGCTGCTTTGGATACAAACAACATCATAAAATAACTGGACTTCTCCTGCCGGATGAGCTGAAACATTTTCTCCTCCATGTTTAAATGCCTTTTATTTAAAGCTATATCGATAAAAATGAAGCAAGGTTTGTCATGGAAGTATATCGTCACTAACTGTTGCAAGTTTACTTGATGATATTCCTCAAGCCTCAACTCCTGGAGACTTATATTTGGTTGAGAAGCTCAGCTTTCATTTTTCTTTTCCAAAAAAGGAGGTAAGTTATCATCTCTTAAGGCTGCAGAGGAAAAAAAAAAATGAAAATGTGACCAAGCTCAAAAGCCTTTTAGGAAGCTAATAAAATGACAAAACACTCTACCCCCGAACAAAAAAATCCTACTTTCATTATTTTTAAACTAGTCTCTTGAGTCCTGATATATGGTTTTTGAATGCATATGGTGGGCAACAGTGCAGTAGATAAATATAGGTACTCATACTAGTGTAACGCAAAGAACATCTGATTTACTGAATACTAAAGCCTCAGTTTAAGTAGAAGCCATCTAGGATGTCTCCACTGGATATAGAAGACCTGCTAACTAGCCAAGCAGCTGGGGAGATTAAGCATGAGATAACTGTTCATTTCTTTGGAGCAAGTAATTCAGCCACTTTAAAGATGAAAGCAGAATTTGCTGAGCATGCCTTTCTTAGACAACCAGTGTAAGAAAGACCGCATCCATTATTTTACCATATGAGTATTTTTTAAATTCAGTTTCTAAATAGGAAGCATGAATGAATTCTTAAAAGAATTAATATGCTGGATTTTCAAAGTGCCCAGCACTAAATATGGATGAGCACCACCCAGCTACGATCTATATATTCAAGCCATCATCTGAAACAGCTAGAGATTGGCATTTTTTTCATTGCAGTCTACTATGTCACTGTTG
The DNA here is from genome assembly GCF_030867095.1 of Alligator mississippiensis. Lineage (NCBI taxonomy): Eukaryota > Metazoa > Chordata > Crocodylia > Alligatoridae > Alligator > Alligator mississippiensis. The sequence goes on from NC_081824.1 coordinate 323,065,888, forward strand.
TTGGTAAGTTCCTGCAGTTGAATTATAGTGGGAAAAATACTTTTAATCATCCATTAAAAACACTTATATTTGCTTCTATTTTAAGCAAAAGGGTTTCATCTCAGTATAATTTCTCCTTCAAGGAGAGAGTTTTCAAGGACATGTAACCTCTACTTGACAGGGAGTAAATATGCTGTCTCTCTATGAATATTAATTGAAATTTCCTAAGGATTTATCATTGGGTCAACAAAAATAATGTCTTCATTTCCTCCCCTACCCTGCCAAGAAAAGTTATAAAAAAGGGGACATTTTAAGGTTGAGATAAGAATCTGTCTTAAATCTTTCTACTGTTTAGTAATACAAATAGCTAACTTTAACCTAGATTATTATAAGGAATAATTAAAACCGAACCCAGGAAGTTCTTACAGAATCAAGATGGAACAATTATTACTTTTTCCTTGCCGTCTTCATACATAAACAAGAAAATCAATGTGATAGCAATCCGAGTCTGTTTCTTCTCCTGTGGTATAATTTAGACATTGGTCAAACTCAAGAGATGACGTTCTGGCTCTACTCAAGCCTCTCCTCCCACAACTGTGCTACAGACTCTTGCCAAAAATATAAAATCTAACAGGTAAAATTCTTTAAGCATTTAAGATGTTCTTTTGGGAGAAAAGGCTGATTATAATGCAATTTAATGCTAGTTTCAATTCGTTTGGACCAAATCATAGCTATAAGGATGTTTTGAGTCTCATAGAGTTAATGGATTTGAACCAAAACACCAGATCTCAATACCCCAAATTTGGGGAAGTCTGCATTGAAAGCTGGATCCAAATGTGGTGGCTTGGTCTCATCACTAACTCTGAACTATGATGCTGCTATATTGTATGTAAGCAATAATGTATTAGGTGCATACTTTTCTGGAAAACTGCCACTGTACCCTGGTGCTATCAGTAAAGCATCTATGTAGATTCAAGCACAGCAATTCAGAAAGAGATAAAGCTTTTGGAAATATTTTTTTCTTTCATCTATTCAAAGACCTTCCTAGGCTTGAATTTCCCATGCAGAAAACTGACTGATAATAATGTACAGAATATGGGATATCAGAAAAACCTCAGCATTCAGCAAGGGTGGAATTAGAAAACATTGCAGGGGGTTACACAAAAACCTCTAGCATGTAAATGAAGGACTGACAGCTTTTCAAATACAAGCACATATATTTTTACAATGTAGATGTGATGTTTTTACATGGGCTGACTCACTGGGTGTGCAGATGCTACATCTGCATGCTCATATGCACCTGTATGCTGTATTTAGTACTTGGCTATGCAAAATGAACAGTTGCATCCCTAGTGAAGCTTACAAATGTGAGCTGTCAATCTCCTGTGCCTGAGCTTGATGTCATGTACACTGTAGACAATGAGAGTACTTTCATCCATTTGAATGGACTTTGTTCTAAGCCCTAAGCCACCAGCATTGAAGACTGAAAATTCAGTTCTCGAAAACTTTAGGACCATCAAAATAATGTATTTTTTTCAGTGATTTTGGCACTTACTTTTAAACTTCTAAATTTGTAACCTTAATACGCATGTTTGTAAATCTATGCTAATATCATAAGATGTTTCAACATATCTAATACTGTAGTGAGGATGTTTTAGCTCCATTTTCCTTGGGAGAAGGGGTTGTTTCTTTGTTTTATTTTTTTAAAATCTCAGTTTGGCTCTGTTTACTTGAATTTTTTTTAATCTTATATAATTAGGTTGAAGTCTGTGTGCTCACGTTGTCTCACTTCAGTATGTTTACTTACTTTAAAATAATTTGTGATTGAAGCTGTTCAATTCTAGTTTTATGCATAAGCACTTTTCAAGCTGTAAGCTGTAAAAACTGGATACGTTGTCAATTTAGTGAGGCTTGGAGCTTTTAATGAATTTGAAGTCATTCCAAATCTTACATGGTGTTTGAAAGTCTGGCATGAATATATTTTTACAGATTCTATGCTGTTATTTTGTGGAAAGATTTTACTTCAGCAGCCTAACAAACTATTCAAACCAAGGTTGCATATTCTGTTTGGTCAAAATATATTGTTTATACTCTGCTTTGTTTCCTTTATTTTTTAATTAGAACATCAGCTTTGTGCTATGTTTAATAGTATGCAGTCTGGCAATAAGATTTGAGTAGGATGCTTATTAATTGATTAGAAGTATACAGGAGGGCCCGTAACATAGACAAAACAAAGACAGACTTCTTTTATACTTTGGCTCAAATTCAGAAGTGATATCTAAGGAGAGGGTTTGACATCCATAAATATTCTTTCACCCACTTAGGTAGGAGCAAAAAGAAACACAAGGCCCCTTTTCCCACATATTGCAGAGCCAGGGAAAGGTATAAGTTAAAGAAAATAACTTGCTCTTTGTTAGGCTTCCTATGGGTAGCTGTTCTCTCTTTCTGGTTGCTCAACGAAAGTACCAGAAAAGAAAAACTTGAAATTCCTTCACAAAGCTAGTCCCAGAAAATTAAGTAATGTATAGAAGAGCTACATTGGTTGTATATCTATATGAGTTGGACTTTGGTAACTGTTGGGAAGTCTGGGCTAATTCTTCTCAAAGAGTTTATTGGGAATCTTAAGTTCATGTAACACATGGACCAAGGGGATGGGAGAAAGGTGTAAATTACATCAGTTTAATTTCTCTTTATACTCACCTCTGCATATCCTTGCATACTGACCCTAGAGAAAGGTAGTTAGCCTTGTTAGTGCAATGAAATAGTAATATGGGTTTTCCTCAATTTGAAAGGAAGGGTATTTTATTGGATCCAGAATTCCTCACAAAAACCCTTGAACCAAACACTTGATTCAATCCTTTTAATCTTTTCTAGTACTACTGTGTCAGGTAGCTGGAAAGAGGTGTTCTTTGCTCCTCAACAAGTGTAAATATCTGTACTCCTAATATACTTGTTCTTTTCTTTCAAGTCCCTAAACCTTCAAGGCAGAGTTGTCCTTATCTTCTTGTTTCTCTGTTGTCTCTAAAAGTGAAACCACTGATATTAACTTCTTATTTCCAGATGGAAAAAAGGTAAATAAGGGAAAAGCATTCTTAACAGATTATTAAAATCGAGACTGATTAGTATCCAGGTACTATGTTAATGTTTATATGAGAGAGAGAGAGAGACCATACTCCTAAGCAGAGGTATGAAAATATTCAGCTCTGTATTTTCAAGATCCAGTGCTCCAGGACATCACATTGCTCAACTTTATATATCTGCCTGGAGAGAATACAGTGATTCTCACAATACAGAGCCTTCCCCTTCAACTACCATCTCAGACAGAAAAATACATTGCTTTGCTTTACAGCTTCCTACTGGCTATTTCTCTGTACATTGCATGATTATCTCTCAGTCCATCGTACCTAGTGCTGCTTGCAGTTCCCTTGGGGATATTTAACCTTCATGTGTATAGACAATATCAGTTGCTGATATATGCACACTGAGGATTCCCAGGGGAACAGAAGAAAATCTCTGAAGTTGCCTTTATATAATCAGCAGCTGCAAACTCTTATTGTAAAAGGAAAATATTTTCTATTCTGATGCTGCTGTTTAACATAATAATCTCTATGTGACCACCTAGCAATGATGTTTCTTTGTCTGAATATACCAAGTAAAACATTTAGGCCGGGGGTGGCATGAACAGCCTCCGTGTGATGCACACAGCAGATCAGGGAGGGGGCAGGCAGAGCAGCTGTACATAGGGCAGTAAGCAGAAGACAGAGCAGGAGATCTGGGCATACAGGACAGGAAGCAGGACACGGAGTAGAAGATCAGGCAGGAAACAGAGTAGGAAGTAGAAAGCAGAGCAGCAGATTGGGCAGAGGAAGAAGACTGGAGTGGCACTCAGAGGGTACAGGGCTAACTTGTGGCATGTTTGCCAAAAAGGTTGGCTCCAATTGGCTTAGGCGTTCTCTTCATCGCAATTTAGGGGAAAACCTGAGGGCTGGCTCTGGTCCATTTATGGGGAGAACATCTTAGAATGATTCTGGCACCAGTTGAGCTTGAACCTGGAAGCTCTTCTGACCTTTGCACCCACCCAACCCTTTGCTGCGGTGTGTGCAGAACTCAGATGGGTACAGCAGGTGGTAGATACAGGAAGCTACCAATGTCCATCCCACAACTTCCTGCTGGTGACTTCCGGCCCTTTTGCATGTGAGATCTTTTCTCTCTTACCTATAATTAGAGCTGAGAACAGAAGGGAAGAAACAAATAATCAGCATGCTGCTTCCTCGAAGGGTTGGGCTCCACTCGAAAAACAGAAATCACAAGATCTAAACAGCAGAGACTGATGTGGCTTGGGCTGGTGGAGTGACCCTCAAGGTGGCCCTACATTCCTTGACCACCTGACAGCATGTTTTTTTCTTTCAGGCCACTTTAGAAAAGGTTGTAAATCTCACACTTGTTAATAGTAGTAGGCAACTTTAAATGCATGTTCGTTGCTCTTCAGCTGCTTCAGCTTTGAGTGGGCTAAGAGTTTGCAAACCATTCACTTCTTGAATTTGTTAAGCTTTTTATTTCATTTGGTAGAGAAATCAAAATCGGCCTGGATGCTGCTGAGATTTCTCTGGCCCTCAGATGCTTGAAGTCATTCATTTTAAATACCGAGAGTCAAACAATAGGATACTTTTCCTTTGCTCACAGTTTCAAGTTTTTTTATGGCAGTACTCATCCCCAAAACTCTGTCTTGGGACTTCAGTATTTAATGATTATTATTTTCCTAGTCATGCTATAAGTGCTTTTCTGGGAGCTTGATCTGTGCATGTAATTGTTTTGTTGTTTGAGTTTGTTAGCAGAACAGACGCAAAATTTTGTAAATGTAGCCCTCTAAGTCTTTTCAGCCACATTGCACTTGAAATTGAGTACAGAGCCTCATGTATGTATTTCCAGGCTTCTAGATTTAAGGTGATTAGGGTATTCCTGGGTCTTTCAAGGCACAGACGCATGATATTTGTCATGCAGTCGGCCCCTTGAAATCACCCTAAAGCCATGCCCAAACAGAAGAGCATGGTTGCAGAGCCCTCTGATCTTGCAATAAATGAACCCTCATTGTATGAGGGCTCAAATGAAGCCACTCCTAAATGGAGCAATTTCATTGAATTTCTGTCTGCTCTGTTGCCGAGCTGCTGTTTCTGGATGCGAGGGGGAGGAGGTCCCTTCTGGGCTTTTCTTAGCCCTGCTGGAGTGTGGGCGCCAGTGGATTGGAGCCCCTAACCTTGGGAGTAAGGTGGCTCCAGTCTACCTGCCCACTGACTCCAGTGGAGTTGAGAAAACCTCAGAAAGACCTCCTTCGCCTCCTATCCAGAGACAGCAACAGAACTGGGAGTGGGGGATGGAACCAAGGAAGAAGCAGCCTCTCTCTCCCTGGGCCAATCCTCTACCCTTCTGATCCAACAGCTAACATCTGTTAGATTGGGAGGATCAGTCTAACTCATGGTGATTTCTATGAATCGCCATGAGTTAAGACCTAGGAGCTACACTCCTGTCTGCACCTTCCAGTGATGGGACTTGCTGCACAGTGGTGTAGGGGTGAGCCTCCTTTGTCTCCTGGTGGAAGACATATAATACAATTCTAAAAAATACTTGAGTACAGAGCTGAATGGAAAAAAGGGGGAAATGCCATGGGAATTTTTTTTTTTTCTTGATAGAGACTTTAATTGGGGTAAAAGCCACATAAATAAATAAACCTTTTCTGAAGGAGAATTCCTGAAAAATATATTTAGGGGGAGCCAGATTGAAATATTTTGTCTTTCTCCCCACTGCCTGACTTCTTGTGCAGCTACCGTTCTCCTGCCCAATTCCTTAGGCAGCATACAGATCATGTACTTGCCCAAGGAAATGAGGACCCAGCTGCTGAATAGATGTGTCCCATGCTGCTGAAATCTCTATGCAGGCTGGTATCACAAGAATTGGGAAGCTTTAGGAGATGGCTGTATACAGAGCCAGAGAAGACAGGAGGTCCTGGATTGCTGATTACTACATTTTCGAATGAAAAGTGTTGCTCTGGGACGTTTTTGACAAGATCAACTTGAATACTCCTAGTTTAACCAGTAGATGGTGCTGCTGACACACATCTTCTGTTGAAAATGTTTTGCAAGGAAAAACACTGGAGATACAAAGAGAGAAAATAAACTCTGCAAGATTTGAACTAAGCAGCCTCTAGAAATGTCCATTTCTGATTGAGAACTGTACAGCTTTTGAAAAAAAATTATTGTTTTACTGTTGTTCATCCTGTCACCCTATCAATTTGTCCAGGAATGGAAATAAAACAGGAGCAATTCAGGCCTTAGCATTTAATTATCATAACTGATCCATTGACTCTGTTTAATGTTTATTTTCTCTTGGTGAAGACTAATGGTTTTCCATTCACAGGTGCTGTGAAGAAAGCACCAGGGAGCTCTGAACCCAGTGAATACACATGATATCATTTGGTCATCAGTTGTCAAAGACCTAGTAATTACAGATATTCCATAGCATTTCTAAATTAAGACATACTTTTATATTTATGAGTTTCCCTCATTCAGTAGCATTAATTTCCACCAATTTGCCAGTGTACTTTTTCCCTCCCCAGTCTATTTGCCATTTATAGCCACATGTAGGCACCAGGACAAATTAAAATCAAGCATCCATTCCCAATAAAATTAGCTGTAATTAATTAATTGGAGAATCAAGCCTGTGGAGGTCATCAGCATAAATTATTCTAAAAGCTAATGTTCTCCAGGAACTTCCTCACTTTAATGAAATAATTCTTAGTGCCAATACCAGTTTTTTTATTTGTGTTTAATTCTTATGAATATCTGAACTCTCCCTTTGAAGGGTCATTGGGGAATGGGTGTTGAGGTTTGTGTAGATCTGTCATCACATAGGTCTTACATATGTGAGAGTGCTGCAGCTGTCAATGGTAAGATGACTGCCACCTATTTCAGTCTGCAAGTCCTTTGTACAAGTGGGTGACTGGAGTAGGTATGACCACTTTCAAGATGGAAGAGCACCTCATGATGCGAATAAAGTGAAAATTTTGGGGGAAGAACTGAAAACAGGAGTTGGAGAATTGGATGCTGTAGTGTGGAATGAATCTGGTGCTGTTTTCCACCAGTTTGGAAGTTCCCAATTTGAGTAGCCAGTCACTGCAGCCACACCCTTTCCAATGACCCTTTTCAGATGGCTGATAATCCTGGTTTTCTCTGTTTAAAAATTGCAAGTTCTCTGATAAAAATCACAGGCTTTTGTATTAAAAACCTCAAAATCAGTGTTTTTCCGTGATTATATGTAGGTATCATTTGAACACCATATTTAGGGACCTACCAAATTCATGGGCCCCGGGGGCCCTGATTTCAAGGCTGCATCACAGGCAAGGCTGCCATTTTTCTAAATACCTATAAATGTTGGTGTTTGATTTTGGGATTTTTATCATGGAAACTCAGAGTTCGTCCTGCCTCCTTTGCTCACCAGGATGTGGGTCCAGCTGCAGCTGTCCTCTCCCTCCCCCCACCCGCTCAGCTTTGTGCCACTGAGCAGACTTGATAAGCTGGTGCCCTGCCCATGCCATTGCCCCTTACTCCCCACCCCCAGCCCTGCCAGAGGAGGCCCCCAGCTGCCAGGGCAATGGGGCCAGGGACCTGCATCTGCAGCGCCCTGCCTCCCAGCACTGCCTGAACCCCAGTGGCTGCCTGTAGTAGGCTGCAGCAGCTGCAGCATAGCACGGAGTCCAGCTCCTCCTCCCCCGTGGGCAGCATGGCCAGAGTGGAGCCTATTGTGGGGGGGGCAGGCTGCCCACTGTGGGTTTGGGCTCCCTATGCTGCTGCCCTCCCTCTGGGGCAGCCCAGCGGGCGGGACCCAACATGGCAGGGCAGGGTGGAGCCAGGCGGAGAAGCTTGGTGCTACTGCCGTGAGACCTGCACCACCATGGCGAGGTGCCCTTTGCCTGCCCAGCAACAGGTGCACAACTCCACGTTGCCACCCCCCCATGCTGCCACCGGGTGGGCAGGGGGTACCTCACCATGGTGGTATGGAGCTTGCAGCAGCAGTAATGAGGTTCCGCTCCCTATTCCACCCTGTCATGCCGCGTCCCACCTGCTGGACTGCAGAGGTGCCAGGGGGAGGGCAGCAGGGAGGGGAGCCCAAGTCTGCAGCGGGCTGCCCACCCTTGACCCACACAGAAATTTGGGGGGCATGTACTCTCCACAATCCCCTGCCGGGAGTGCACGCAGCAGCAGGGAGCCAGCTTCCCCGCTGCCCCCTGGAAAATCTTCCCGCAGCTCCATCCTGCTCCCCACCTGGACCCTGCAGCCATGATTCCCACCCCAAGTCCCATGCACTGCCTGGTCTGGGCAGCAGCCACAGCCCCAGCCCAGCCCAACTCCCTCCTCCCCCCCTCCCCCCATTATGGGGCCCTCAAGTCCAGCTCTACCACTGCCAGACTTACCTGTGGGAGCTGCTCTACAGGCTGCCTGGCAGCCATGTGCATGTGTACATGTGTACATGCACATGGTTCCCGCTGCTGATTGCCCTTCTACTGCTCCTCCCAACCCCTTGCAGGCTGGAACTCAGGCACCCTGCAAGAGGAAACCGACTGTTTCCCACATTTTTCTTATTTAAAGGAGAAAATCTGAGTTTTTCTCCTTAAAATGAGAAAATCTGGGCTTTTCAATGTTTTATTATGGCAAATGGAAAACCTGGATCCCTGGTGATAAGTTTAATAGATTTCATAGATTTCTAGGGTTGGAAGGGACCTTGCAGATCATCGATTCCGACCCCCTGCTCTAGGCAGGAAAGAGCGCTAGGGTTACATAACCCCGGCTAGGTGCTTATCCAATCTCTTCTTGAAGGTAGGGGAAAGCACCACCTCCCTTGGAAGCCCATTCTATATTTTGGCAACCCTCACCATAAAGTTTAAGCACCACTGCTGCAAACTGGGCATTTGGCAGTCTTAGATAGGGACCAAATGTTAATGTTTTGTTTTTGTCAATGTCTAATTGGGAAATAGGCAAATTAGGAGTAGGCAAATAGGGTGCAAGTAGTAGACATATTACATTATTTAATATTAGCTTTGCTGGCAACACCTTGAGTCCCATAATGGGAAGCTGCACTCTCTCTGCAGACTTGTCACAGTTATGAACATGCTTTTCACTTATAGGTTATGCTATTGCAACATAGGGCTATTCAACCAAACCATTTAGTTTCACAGGCAGAGCACATTCCAGCTGTGATTTGCTCTGATTCCACTCTGCCTGACACAACAAATAGGCCTGAGTTCAACACAAGGTCGAAGCCTTTTAAGTTGTTTTGACCTTTAATGCCCTGAACGACTTGGGTCTTGACTAATGGATTGTCTCTGTCCTTATTTCTTGCTGCATCATTTGGGATTGTCTGGGGATTGCTGAGTTAGAAACCTTCTCCTGACATCAGTGAGACATGTGATATTCTTATTGTAGAGAGTCTTTGGGTCAAGACTTTTTCTGCCTACTTTTGTTTGCTAGGCCAAAGTAAGTGACCTAGACAAACTGCAAGACCCTATCTGTTCTTTTATGCTTCTCCTGAGAAGGGAAGACCTGATCTTGGGGAGGGGGGAAGTGGATGCTCTCTTTTGGGGGTGAGAAGTTATCCTAGGAAGCCATCCTGCCATATGGATGGAGGACCGGTTGGGTATCTATTTGTAACATTTTATGTACATTGTGTTTTGCTAAGAATAACAGACAGATTAAATGCAATCTAATTCAGTTTTGCTGTTTAAAAATAAATGCCTTCAGTACATTTCTGGTAGTATAAAAGTGATGTTTTAGCTGTGATGGTCCAAAAATTATGCTAGAGGCAAGGCTTTCTTAGGGTGATAACTTTTATTGGACCAACTACGTAGTTGAGATAAAGTCAAACAAGTTTTTGAATACAAGACATTCTTCCTCAGATCTCTGATCACAGGAGTCAGGCACAGCATCCTCAGTGTAATAGACTGCTTCCTCGGTACTGGCTTATAATTTCACATCCCAATTTTTCAATATTCTTGGATGGAAATTAGCCAGTCTCCCACTCTGAAGTCACTAAGCTCTTTGAGGTTTATTTCCACCTTAGAGGTAGAAATTTGCATTTCTATAAACTCCTTCCTATCAGCTGTTTTGCCTTTGCCCTCATGCTTCACCCATATACTCTGCCTGGCCCCTATAATGAGAGACCTGAGGAAGACTGTCTTGCATTCAAAAACTTGTCTAACTTTATCTTAACTACACAGTTGGTCCAATAAAAGATATCACCCTAAGAAAGCCTTGCCTCTCAAATTCAGTATGTTCACAGATTGGTATGAGCTATGACTTTCAGTACATCATATGTTGAGACTGAACATGATGCCTCTCTTTACTTACCTTTAGAGACACCATAATGAAGTCAATCATAATAGCTTCTGTGAAAAACAGATCACATTTGCCTTAGACAAACAGAGACAGTTATTTCAATAAAGGAAGCATATAGAGAGTACTGTAAATGCTAAGGACAAATTGTCTGATTAGGTTTGTGATGCCAGTTGTATCATTTTTATGCCACTCAAGCGGCAGCTAGCTTCAGTTGGCCAGGTGGAAATTGATTCTGCACTGTTGTCGTGGATTATTTGCCTTCAGATGTGCCATAGGAGGATGTGCAAAAAGAGAAACAGCACAGCAAAATTCTGCTCCCTCATAGCATTTCTGAAGGCATCACCCTATTTTATGTCAGCACTGGGGCTGAGACCATGGCAGATTAGAACTGAGGTGCCATCACCAGCTCAACAACACCCTCTTCTCCTGTGTTGAAGTGTGCTTGGCACAGGAGAGACTCTGGCCCATTTACTTATTGAAAGACAAGTGGCAGGTTTCTATGAGAGTCTCTGCTTTGAATGTCTGTGACTGTCACTTCTTACACAGCACTGAGTTTTGGGTGTTAGATTAGGTAAAACACTAGAGATGGGATGAAAGTAATTTCACATCATACATCAGCTATCATCATTATTTTTATTAATAGTCAAAGAGCCAGCGTTTAACCAAATGTCCTCCTCAAGTGTATTTCAAAGTCTAAATGATTTAATCACAGTAAAAAGAAATGCTGGGGAGGAGGGGGGCACAGGAAAGAATCTTGGGAATTGGAAAAAGCATTTGAACAAATCACATCTCCTTTTCAGAGCCTCCAACCACTTTATCTCAGACCTCATCCTTCCTTTTATTAACAGACTTATTTAGTTGTCTTTTAAATCTGCTGAAGCAGTTTGGATCACTGTTCCTTTGGATGGCTCATTTCATGTTTATTACTGTACTCATCTGAAGTGGTTTCATTAGAAACCTGCTTCGTAATTTTCCTAGGTCCTAATTTTAGTTTATGATGATCTTTAATGTGTGTACTAAATGAAAGATCCTTCTTCTTATGTTTCATTAATTTCCCCCAATCATTGAAAAACAACACTAAATTGTTAATATTAAAGCAGGGTTTTCCTCCCATTTCCATCAACAAGAAAATCAACCTAATTCCCTCCAGCTTTTTTTTATATGTTGAATCTTTAGTGTGTACTACATTTTTGGAAGCAATTATACCTTCCTACAGGGAGAAGAGTCTCAGTAAAACATCATATATTGTACATCCCAAGAGAGGTTCTCTGGGCAAACTGACTTTTTGGCTAATGACTAGAAATGCTGGCAGTTTGCATTTCTGTTCCTTTAAGGTCATGAAAGGGATAGATTAACTTTAATAGTTTTCAGGGTGTCATGATGGCAGGGCATGCTTACTTTGTTTAATGGCATATGGGTAAAATTTTCAAAGGGTGCCTCCAATCTGGCTTTTTTAGCATTTTAGCACCTTACCAGATTTGAAAACATACCAGCAGAGATGCAGTTGTATCTCCAAGTAACTAGAAAGCCTTATACATCTTGTTTAAACTGATTTGGGAGCCTAAATAGTATTTATTTGGGCCCTCTCTCTCCTCCCCTCCCCCCCCCCCCCCCAAAAAAAAAGTACTTAGTCATTGAAACAGCTTGGAATAAGTAAATATTGACTGAGCAAGAGAGAGAATGTGATCCTATAGATTACTTGCAGCGGTACATGAGAGGTACTGTTGGAGGATCAAGAGAGAGAGCACATTTGAGCTACGGCTCTATGAAGGGAACATCAGGAGTCTGGTAGGATTCCCCTTCTTGTGTTCCCCAGTGTTTACAGAGGACATCCTTGGGAGAACTGATGGGCCAAAGAGTCTCTGCCTGTACTCACCATAGCAGTTTTAGCCTTTTATTTCAGATATGGAGCTTACTGAAGGCAGTGGGACTGCGAATTGGATCAGTGAGATGGATGCTGTCTTGCAACACTCCTTTAATAGCTTCTCTACACATTGCATTTAATATCCTTTGAATAAACATGGTGGAATGATTTCTGTCCATGGGGACACAATATATTACCTATCTCCCCAAAAGTGGAGTGGGGGCAAAATCACAGTCCACCAGAGATGAACAGCTTAATCAGGGTAGCAGGGGTAGAGCATGCTTGTTTCTACAGCCAGTGGCAAGCATATCAGGGAACAGTATGATTCACCTAGCATCTGGCTGCCTTTGACTCAGTTAAAATGCCCAGGTAGCCTTTTAGATGGGTATCTTCAGGAAAGAGGGGCTCAAAATAAATGCCATTAGAGCAGAAACTCTTAACTGCTCTATCACTCTGTCTTGGCTCACCTACATATTGCATGATTTAAATTAAATTTTGTACTATCAGAATGAATTAAGTTGCAAAGATACTATTACACAATCAATTATGTAGCTGCATAAAAATCACAGCAATTATATGTCTCTGTGATTACCTGATCAACTGAGTGCACAAGGACCTAAATACCCATTTCCTTTTGCATCTACACTGATCTCAAGCACATGTGGAACTACAACCTCCTTTTCTCAAAGTTTGACCTTTCAAGATGGCATTACTTAACAGAACATTGTGTGAATGAGACTGCTTCCTTCTGTGAGCCTGTAGCATACCATCCTCTCCTACTAAACAAGTCAGAATCATGTTTTCAGCTTAGGCATTGGTGGATATCATGTGCCTGGCTTTAAAATGCTTTACAACTTTTTCACTTCATAAGATGCAAGGCTCTAGCAGTGGAGGCAAACTGTTCATAACTCAACTTTTAATTCTAAGGGCTTCCTCATTTTCCTGTTCACTGACAGTTTTATCTTTTCTACTGTAAAAGTAAAGTACATATCACTTGATAGCTGGCAGCAAATCACCAGAACTCAGGTGACCTTAAACTCATAATTTCCAAGACTGAGCACAAATAGGCACCAAGCTCTTGTAATTATATAAGCACCCTAATAAAAGGGGCTACAGTTCTTCCATAGCTGGATGAGATTTGTTGCAAGATCTTTTGTAGTTAGTACCTCTGACATGAGCCAGAAATGCTAAGGTCATTCCAGTTTAGCTCTCAGATACTATTCATCTGACTAACAGTTAACTTTCAGGTCATTCATGGGAACAGATTTCTGAATGATCTGTACTGAGGTTAATTCATTTTTTAATCTGTAGGGACCTTTCTGGATTCTCTGCACCATTACACCACTTTGTTGATTTGTCAGGAAGGGGAAGATTCTCACACTCCATGCAAATTATGGGAAAGGCATTTGATATCTCTTCTGGTTAATGCTAAGGCTGCTGCTTATTAAGGCTTAAATGTACTGTGCCATTGCATGACATTTGCCACAGGTTAAACAGATACTTTTTTCCCTCAGAGTTTGAAATTAAATTTTTCACATCTCATAGCATTTTCATGTATTTTTACAGTAGCTGCATGATGAAGAGGATGAGGGCAGAGGCAGGACGGCTGATAGGAAGGAGTCTGTGGAAATGAAAATTGCCAGCTCTGAGGTGGAAACAAAACTCAAATTGCTTAATGACTTTAGAGTGTGAGACTGGCTAACCTCCATCCCAGAATATTGCAAAACTGGGATGTGAAATTGTAAATCCAATACCGAAGATTTTTAAGAAGCCTATTAAATTGGGGGTGGCACCATATTACTAGAGAATAACAGACAATTTAGTTATTCTTAAGAAAGCAGAAAAATACAACCCAGGCCTACTGTGTTCTACATAATTCCTCAGATTGTTATTTCTAGATATAAACTCATTTTACACGGTGGATTTCTTTGTTGAATTGGGACAATAAATATAAAATGTTGGTCTCGATAATTTTATATATTTTTAATGCACTCTCTTTTCTGATCCTGAGACTGGAGTTTCATGTTTGTCTACTGCGGCAAGTTCAACTCTGACCTGCCTTCTATGCTTGGTTTTACCACTTCAAACAGTAATGTCAGGGTTGCTGAAGTGAGTTCTTGTCCTCTGGTTCTGTGAAGACAAAAGGGCGATCAATACCAGGAAAATGAAGGGGAGTGCAGCTGGCTGGGACACTTCCCTGTCAGCCTGGCTGATAAATAAAGGGAGCATCAAAGGTGTGACAGCAAGGCTCTGCACCCTGGTCTGTAGCAGTGGCTGGAGGGGCTGGGCTAGTAGCAGCAGCAACTGCTATTTATCTGCTCCCTCAAAGTGGGTGCCCAGGGCTGGTCACTCATTGCTTATTATGCTACTGGGGAGTACTCATAGGATGGCATCAAGTAGATTTACTTAGGGTGTATCTGCACATGCAATTAATGCAAAGCTATAAATTCCAGAGCAGTTTGAGACAAAGTAAACTACTCCCAGGCACAGTGTCTACATGTGAGCCTGGGACAGCCCCATGGCCAGCGATTTGAGTCAGGGCGGAGCAGGCCTGGGCTGGCAGGGGTCACAGAGGGCCAGCTCTGGGTAGCAGTGTCAAGTGGTGGAAGGGCTGGCTGGGGCAAGCGAGGAGCTGTGTGGGTAGGTTGCAAGCGGAAGTCTGGCCCTGGGCTGACTGGGTGCAATTTACGCCCATGGTCAGTGTCTCTACATGTGCATGTAATCCCAGTAAATTACCCTGATGTAAAATAGTACTGTCCTTGAAAGTACTTTCTAACTGGCATTAGTTTATCACAGCCTAATATTGTTGCACATTTAGATAGTGATGCTTTACTCCACAGCTCATTAGTCTACTCTGCAGTTAAGCATATGTATAGATGCAGCCTCAGATTATGACATGTCAAGGCAGTTATAGTATTCTGATGTAAATGCCATTGGGGTTTTGGGATCATTGGGATTTTGTGTACTTACAGCCTTTAAGGCTGCTTACACTAAAAGGTTAATAATTTGCCACTGAACTGTAAGGCAGAAGGACAAGAGGACTTTAGTTAAGATTAAAATTTTGCGTCGCACTATCCTAAACCATTGCATTTGTACTTCTGTCATTTTCTACCTGTCTCCTAAATGACTTCTTCCAGAGGAGTTTCAATATGCCTGCTGGGAGCCCAGGGAATTTCATCAGAAGAATTTCATTCCACAAATGCCTGGGAGCCCCACTTCACAGTACTTTTCTCAAACGGGGGGCCAGAATGAAAGCTCAGCTCTTGCTTTGTGCTAAGAAAGGAAGGTTTCTTTAGGAAATTCAATAGAGCTCTGGCAAGGTATAAAGACCTTTTAAGGCAATCTCATCCATGCCTCTCACTTCTTCAAGAGTTCTCATGTAATAGTTAGTGCTTTGCCCCAAATAGTAGGAAAATGTTTCTTGCCTGGGTCTACACAAAAAGTTGAGAACATAATTTTTTTCCCAATTTCAATTGGAATGAGGTCAAGATCTTTTGTAGTGAAAAACACGGGTAGATCCAGGATTTAGAAAATCCCTTGGACCATGGGGGTGGGAGCAAAATGCAGCTGGAGCTCCTGGGTTGGTTATGAACACTGGGGGCAGGGAGCAAGTACAAGGGATCTGCCCAACACTGCTGCTGTCCCTGGTTGAGACCAGGACCTGTGCAGACATTACCTGCACCTGCAGCTGAAGTGGGGTGGCAAGATTGACTTGGGAGCTTCCTTGTGCTCAGGTGAGCAGGGTGTAATGGTAGCTGGGTTTCTCCTTCCTGTGCTCAGTTCCTGTCTGGTCCCCGATGCCCCTCACTGTCCTGGGGGCTCCAGCTGCAGGGAGCAGCTGCAGTAGCAGCAGGCAGGCTCCCTACCTGGCCTTGTTCCCTGCTGGACCCCAGCTCCTGTGTACTCTGCTGGCTGGAAGCAAAGACTGGTAGAGGGAACCTGACTGTCACTGCTGCTATCCCAGGTGAGCCCAGTACCCTCCAAGGCACTCCCCATATCCCCCAGCTGGAGCAGGTAAAAAGTGTCCCTGGGGTTCCCTTTCCCCCTGCCCCCAGGTCACAGTGGTCTGACCTCTGCAGCTGTGGTGTTACCTGACGTGGCTTGAGCTGTGGCACTGGATGATGGAGGCGTGGGTTCCAACTTCTGTGGCTGGGCGATGAGATCCCCATACCCTGCTTGCAGAACCACCCCTGGTGTGTGCTCCCTGGGGGCCTCCCTATCTGATGCCCCTTCCAAATTGGTGCCTGGAGCTCATGCCCTGCTTGCACCCTTAAGGGACACCATCATCCTCTTGCAGTAGTTTGTACAACAGCAGTAGCAGCTGGAGTGCAGGGAGCCCCAAGCTGTGTCAGGAAACACTGCTACTGTGGCTCCCAGGTGGTCCATGCAATATCCCCATTGCAACCTCGCTGCACTCTGCCTAGAGAGTGGAAGTAGCTCTCTATGGCCAGCACTAAGTTAGAGAGAGCCTGGGGAAGCCATTCTAGCTGTCTCACAGCCACCCCCCACTGCTGCCCTGAGGAGGAGCTGGGACCCTCTTCCCTACACTGGTAGTAGGAATGCAAAAGTGGGGTGCAACCCACCACTGCACCTGCCTGGATCTACCCCATTGTAAGACAAGAGAGATTAGTCTGCCCTAGAATACCCAATAGCCTAATGTTTAGGGCACTTACCTGGGATGTGGGAATCTAAGGTTCAAATTCTTGTTCAGCTTAGTTCAGGCTAAGCACTAGGCCTTATTGTTCCCCATCTTCCAAGCAAGTGCCTCACTCACCAGGCTATTCTTTGGTTCCCCCCTCTCCCTCTTGGGCTGGCTTCACTTTGTATGAACACTTAAATATTTGTTGAAGTGGAGCTCCGATGTTTGCCTTGTCGCAAATATAAGCACAAGTGTATTAGCTATTCTCTAGCAGGTAGTGTGTGTCCTTGCTCTGGTTTTGAGTTGGACTTTCATCCTTGTTAGAAACTGATACGTATATTCCTCTTAAAAAACAATTGTATTCTTCAGCTAACTTGAATGTTTTGTGTGAAAATGCCCTACCTCTGACAAACTTAAAATATATCAAGTGATGGGGTCTTCATTACTCGTCCTTGGGGATTTTGTACAATTTAAACAGGGCTTGGCCTTGGGATGCCCTCTCTAATATTCAGCCCATTTGCTTTTAATAATTTGATAATATTATTCCAAGTTATACTCATCCACTCTAAGCACTTTTACCCTGAATCTGAAGATGGATCTGGAAAAGAGTCATTGCCTGAGAATTTCTTTAAAAGGACGTTGTGAAAGACCATACCCAGAAAGTTGTGAGATAAGGCACTCTCACAAAAAATGAATGCTGTGTGGTAATAGTATGTTCTTGGAAAAATAACCGAAGCTTGTCACCATCTGTGCAATAAATGAAAACATTAATAATGCATAATAGCAATTCAAACTATGGAATGACAAATGACAGTGTGCTACTTCAAAAGGCATACACTCTGCAGAAGGAAGAGGACCTGAAAAGCAGCGCTTCATATTAATGTTTTGGAAAGATGTGGTAGGTCTCAAGGAGAACAGCTGGCATCCTGAGAAATTGAATTTTCCAGTGTCAGATAAGGTTGACAAGGTAGGATGGGCTGTTGAATAGGATGTTTTATGCAAGGTTGTACAAGTTTGGATTAATAACTAAGCTCCCTGTCTCCTTCTATTAACAAATGGAAAATAGTCTTCAAGTGTTGCCAAAAAGGCTTCACACGCTCGTATTTTGTAGCAGATAGGAGCTATTATTACAACATCAGCAGGTCATGAATTTGCTGACACTAAATGGTTGTTGCTACTGCAAATCTGAGAAGTATGTTATCATGGATGCTTTTAGGAAGATAAGAACGAACTATTCAGGACTCACCTCTTATTCTGTCTACCACACATACTCAACAAAAATTAGAATATTTTTTAAAAGTCTATTCATAACAGCTAGCTACATGGCAAATTCTTTTAACAATCATTAGTCAAATAAAACTTATTACTGGGTGTATCTGTGAAACTGTTGTCCTTGGACCTTGTATCAGGAACCACGTGCAAGAGAATGCAGATCTCCAAGTCCTCTAAGCCTTCTCAGGTATGCAGATTTTCAGCTTGTATTTTTATTATCTATTTGATTTTTCAAAAGCTGAGGATCTATGCTTGATTTTACAAAAGCTGAGGATTTAAGCCAAGGGTGGACAACATTTTTGGGGAGAGTGCCAAAAACACTGGCAACCTCAACTTGTAAGATTTTGGTGTACCAGGGACAGACACTGGGGGAGCTGCGAGGGGCCCATTCCTTGCTGTGGCGATGCAACCCTGGCCCCTTCCCCACCTCTGTCCCAAGGCAAACGTGCCAAGCAAAATGCCTTCATGTGCCATGCTCTGACACCTGTGCCAGGGGTGCCTACCCTGATCTATGCTAATTTACACCAGCTGAGCCCTCTGACCACATTCTCTTTTATTCAAAGGGGGATTCAAAGAAAATAATCTAAATAAAAGTTAGCCTCCCTGCATGATGTATTTTCTAGCTTTTTTTCTTTCTTATATACATCCTAACATGGTTTGCTTTATAGAGGGTGTTTCTGTACAGAGCTTTCACTTCTCATTTTAAACACAGATGAAAAGCTATCAGCTATTTTTGGTGGGATTTCTTTCCACCCGCCCTATGAATTCTTTTCTGCAAAATGTGAAATTCAAAATGTATTGAGACAGACTGAGAGCAAGCATAGAAGAGTAAGAATGACTCTAGCTTATTGGTTCAGGTACTCAGAGTTTTTACAAGCTCACTCCAACTCAATTAATCTTTTATTTATTTATTTATTTATTTTTGTAAGGTGAAACAAAATCCAGTCCACAGGCCCTGGACTGATGGTTAAGACACTCTCCAGGGTGGTGTGTGAGCTAGCCTTAGAATCCCTTAAGTGGAAGAGAGAGGGACTCCCTCCACTGCAGCAAGTGCTCTAACTCCTGAATTATTAGATAAAGGATGCAATGGGGCACCACAATTTTGGAAGAAAGTAGTGGCTTACTGCATTTTGTGTGGAACCGGATTTGTTAAGCATTCACAGGGCATGTCTACCAGATTGAGCTTCTCTGGGGAGATTGGCAAAAAAATACCCAACATACAGATCTCAGCTGAAGAAATGTTTAAGCATGAGCTAGGTAGGTATCAAGCTAATACTGTAAAACTAAAGCACTTCTGCACACACCAAAAAGTAGAACTTTAGGCACCTGGGAAACTTAATGTCGAAATTGGAGGTGTCAACAAATCTGCTTAGGAGTTTTCAGGGATTTCAGATTTTCCTTTAGGCCACTTAATTCTGCCCAATTTTTTTTCCCTTGGATCTGGCTTTAATGTCTCGAAAACCTCAGAGCTGAAGTATTTCTTGCCTTCTCACTCAGTTTACAGATTCCTTATTATTCCTCCCTATAACTGGGTGCACTGTGCAGGGGTGGGAGCCCAGTTGCTAGGAGTTAATGAGTAATAGCCTGCCAGCTCAGGGGCACAGAGCCAGCTGACAGGGATGACTGCCTGGCCCAGAGCTGAGGGAGAGAGGGAAGGCTCCCTAGGAGGGAGCACAGAGCTAGGATAGCACTCTTCTGGTCTGAGGAAGGACTGCGGGTTTGAGCTAGCCCTTTGTTGCTTGTTTATATGTTTGTTTTGTTATGGATGTTTGCTTTCTGGTAAGGACCCAAGGGAAAAAATGCTGTGTTACAACCTACTACATTTCCAGTGTCAAGCTTATTGCATATTTAGTTTTTTAGGAAGTCCTCCACAATTTCCTCTCTCTTTTAAATATCTCTGTTTTAGTCTGTAGACGTAGAGAGGACCAAACCAGCAAAAGGCTCAAACCCAGACCTGAATTTTCTTCAAATTATGAGGTTATTTTGCAGGAAAAGGTATTTCTTTAGCCATTTAGAGTAATAAGAACTAGCTATGAAGGCTGGGCATGAGCCTCAAAAAGAAGGTGCTCCTTAGGTTTACAGAATATGTGATGTGGCAGTAGGGCTCTGACTCTTCCCAGGGCAGGCACTGACACTTCAGGAAGATTTGTTTGGCTGTTTTAAAGCATTTTGTTGCAGCAGCTATGTGCTTCCCTTATTTTAACATATTTCCCACATAACTGATAGATGTATATGTTAATGCATCTCACATTTCTGAAATACCTAAGTATCAGAAAATAGAATAAAACATGTTTATTTTGTACCATGCTGTATACATCTAGTATATACTAGCCATGTGATACCCAAATACCCAGCATCATTTGGTCAGCTTAGTAGAAGCTTGCCCATTTGAGAGCAATGGGTTAGGTGCTTAGCGTACCCAGTCTTATTTTATTCTGAATTCATAGATTTTGCAGGAAGAAACAACAACTGGAGTAATGTTGTATACACATCGTCTTCAATGGTAAATAGGAAACAAAGTATGGGTCTGACTCAAAAAAAAAAAAAGAGACTTACATTGACCTCAGTCAAGTTTTACATCAGGCCCTGTTAGCTGATTCAGCAGCTTCACCCTCACTTCAGACTTCAGCACTGTTGTACAGAGAGCTTTTGTAGTGCAGGACTCCAGGGTGCCTCTCAGGAGAACATCCCATACCTGCCTACCTGCATCCATTCATGATATTTTGGTAGTGGGACAGCTTCATGAAAAGGTTTGGATTTGCCTTTCATACCATCCCTGTCTGGTATTACTGTCACAAATTGCTGTATCCAAAGGCAAGAGTTGTAAACTAAGTGGAACTTTAATTGGAACCTCTATTTAAATCAGTCAGTATGAAAAGGACTTCCAAATAACCTGCTGATAACAGTCTCCTTCCAGGTGTTATCTGGACCTTTAGTTGTTTTACATCCAGTTATGAAGGGGGCCATAGGGGGCCAACCTGAATTCAAAGAAACTTTTACTTTCTTAGCCTGTATTTAGAAGGGTAGGCATAACAGTGTGAGTTACTGGCTTCCAAGAACACTGCCATTGCAAAGACAATGCTAAGTCTTTGTCTCAGAAAAAGATAACTTGCCTTTTAGGAGATGTATTGGCTCCTTTTCCTAAAGGAGAGAGCAATTAGCAGGGAATCAGACTAAACATTGGCCCAGACAGCCACACCAGGGAGTGAATACTTTCTGCTGGGTGTTACTTTAAGTGGCAAGCAAAACAGAATGCCCACGGAAGAAAACCATGTATTCAAAGTGGTTCTTTGAAGTGCTGCAAGTTAATTGGAAGCAGGTTGAAGAGCTGTCAGATATTGCTGAGGCTCATTAAATATTGGTTATAATGGCAAACTGTAGATGAGAAACAGGAGAAGTTAATTATAATCATTTCATGTTTAAATGTTACTCGGGCCTTAGTTACCTCAAACATCAATAACTTACACAAGTTATAAATTAGTGAACATAAGAAATATTACACTTGGGGAACTCAAATCACAGAGGACATTATTAATGACTCACCTGGTTTAGTGATAGTATATTCTTTGTATCAGGCAGGCAAAAATTATGAAATAGCAACCTATTAAAAAAGGGTTTGTGTAGCCTTGGAGTAAATTTGATGCATTTTGCTTAACTCTCATTGCATTTAATTTTCCCATGTTTGAATTTACATAAAACTGTTGTTTTATTATTTTGGATCATTGGAGGAAAATTACTGGCTGTTTTTCTGGAGCAAGGTCTGAAAGCCACTTGGCAGGAAGAAAATACATATGGCTCAGGATTCGGAGTAAAGACTAAAATCTGTAGCACTTGGCTAAGATATGTACTAGCTAACAGAGGTGTATCTAGACAGTCTCCTGCCCTGGGCAGCAGTGGTGCATAGGGGTGGCATCTGCATCCGGGCTACTGCTGGTGATGGTAGTGGCCAAGCCAAAAGAGTGAGAATTTCTCTTTCTACATGCCCTCCCCCATTCCACCCCCATAAGTTGGCAGTTGGGGCTGGTTGTCCTGGTTGCCACCTACCCCCATAATTTTAGTAAGTAGTTGTGTAACTAAAGAGGGGTAGCAGACCCAAAAGGTGGGATGGTAATGGGAGATTGATTTAACTACTTGTGAGAATGGGAAGAAATAAGTATTACTTGAGAAGGAAAGCCAGGATGCATTTGAAAACTAAAGTGACTGGGACTTCATCCACATACTGGACAAAAATTCTGAGCTGACAGACCAAACGTACCACTTCAGGTTGTGAGCTGGTGACGGAGGTGACTCTCTTCTGCCACGCTTTTGTAAGATATATAAATATAACTTTAAAAATATATTTTAAAAAACTGACTGGACGTGGACATGGAATACTATTTCACTGGTAAGAGGAGGATATGATCCACTATTATGCCAACGACTATGAGTCACAGGATGTGTCTACATGGGAATTTAAGCAGACTTAAATTTAATGCTCATTAAGCATTTTTGACATTTGTCTACATATGGTGGAACTTGGAACTAACTTTAGTCCCAAGTCACTCCAGCCCTGCCACGTGCCCCTGTGGCCACTGTGGGGAGCTCCAGCCTCTGGACACATGGTGCCAGCACATGGTCGAACCAAAATACCTTTATTGCCCTCACAACCCCCCACTCCCATCTGTCTCTCCTTTCCCCTTCAACACGTAGAGGGGCCCTCCTCTGATGTGGTGTCAACACCAGAGAGCTCAAGGTGGAGCAGAGGCTCAGCCAGGCTGCCCCTGCTAGAATGGCCTGGGTCTTGGGGCACTAAAATCTGGCTCAGTTCCCACATGAAGGGCATGGTCTTGCGGGCATGACCAAATTGATGGTCATGGTCAGTCATGGCTGCTCATTGTGGTGGCAAGGCCTTGATCTTCATGCAGCACTGGTATGCCATCCAGGAGTGCCCTGTCTTGCTCATCCCACCTGACAGGGCCTCACAAATGTGGGTGTTTAAGCACCTGCCCTGTGTGAACTGCCTTTGCACCTCCTAATCACTCCAGCGTGCCACAAGGTTGCACACCTTCTCCTGGGTCCATTTGGACTCCCAGGTGGGATGCTTGGGCATGCACGCATGGGTGGGACCAGTCCTTAACATAGAGGATAGGGAGGATATTGTGTCCCATGGGACCCCATGCAGCTGTCCCTATGTGGCCAGCCCTGGAGACCTGGTTGCAGCACCCAGCAGAGGGGCACAGCTAGGGACTGGGAGCCATGTGGCAGAGGCACATGTGGCACAGGACCTGCAAACACAGGACACAGTGCTGGGGTGAGCAGCAGCAGGGAGCAGGTGCTGGCCCTGCTGCCAGAGACAGCCAGGCAGCAGCCCTGGGGAGATCCCAGGCCTGGGTAGGGGGAGCAGCAGACTGCAGCCCTTTGCAACATTCACCTGTGGCCAAGTAGGGTCTCTGGCTAGTGAACAGGACTAGTAGCAGCAGCCTGGGTCCTGTCCAGGGGGTACACAGGAACTTCAGTAGTGAAAATCCTATGATGTGCACCCCAGGGCACAAAATGGCTGCAGAGTTTTATAGCCCGCAACTGCAGGTAGGGGCTACCACAGAGGCAGCCCAGCTCTGGAAGAGGAGAGGCAGCCAGTCAGGAGCCCTGGCCCTGGGCTCCAGCCAGCTCCCTAGTGACTGGGCAGACCCAGCACTAAAGTCCCTGCGTTAATGCACATTAATGTGTCTACACATGCATTAACTTTAACTAGTCATGCCTAAATTTGATCCTTACTTTATTAAATTTAGGTGGGATTAGCCTAAAACTGCCATTTTTAAGGCACATTAAAGGTATGCATGTGTAGACGTGCACCCTTATTATGCCTTAAATCAGGCTAATGTGCATTAAATACTTATATGTAGACACGCCCACAGAGAAAGAAACCCCAAAACAACCATTCCATCCACAGAGAAACTTCAACCTCTAGGATGGCAGACCCAGTTTCAGTCTGAGTGCTGTAATCTTCAAGCAAAAACAGTCATTTAAAAAGCTGGCAGAGGAGATATGGGCTCTGAAAGAGACAACAACCTGACGGGAAGTAAGCCAAGTTTTCCTTTCCATTACTGTGCCCAGAACTGCCTTTATCATTAAACTTCACATAGAAATGTGCGTGTTCTACCATTCAGTTAAAAAAGAAACAGTAGTGATTACTGTTGGTAGCATAAACAAACCTTTCTTCTCATTTGCAATTCGGATAGCAGACATCTATATTTGCATGTAAGCATTTGGCTGTTTTCTTATCAGTTCAGGGTATACTACTTCTGGGAGAGTCTATTGGGAGACACTGTTCAGCCTTAATCCATGATAAACTGATATAAAGCGCTGTGTTTTGACTTCTTGTCCCTCCAACTCCTTCCCCACCTCTCGTCTTTCATGTAAGTTGAAGCTGAAGTCTTTGCCCATGCAGTTGGAAATACCCACTTTCTACACTGCATCTCTGCACCCAAGATGAGCTATCCCATGCCCACCACAAATCCTTCACCCTTTGCCCACTTCTCCTACTCTGAAATCTCCAGCTCTTGTGCATTGCTGAAAAAGAAGCAACTGGTGCTATCTGCTCTTTGCTGGGTTGCAAGACTAGCTACCTATTTGGCTTTTTCCTTCTTATTTGACTTGGAGTGAACAACAGGCATTAAGGGAAGGAAGTGTTCATTTTCAATGACAGGCTGGGGCCTGCTTTCTTAATCCCTAGAAGCAAAGGTTTACCAGCTTTCTGTATTTTCTGTATTTTCTGTATTTTTAGAACTCTGATTCAGCCCAACTAGAGATTGGATAAAAGCACCTCTTGGAGGAACTGAAGATGCATATGTTTATAATCCAAATAAACAGTGTTTCTTTGACTTTCATAATTACTTCTGCAAAAGAAAGTGTGGAGACTGTTGATTAGGCTGGAGGTGATAATCTTCCACAACAAGTCTCTTCAGAAACTGTAAAGGATGTAAAGTAAAAATTGAAATGGAAGGCTAAAGTGAATATTCCCCATACAATCTTAAATTCTGTGCCATTTTCCTGTATATTAAACTACAACCATTGGTTAACCAGATTATATTATTTTAATAACATGGCACCCCTGCCTCACTCAGCATGCAGTGAATGAGCCATTAAATTTCAATAGATTTCTTAAAAATTCCAGATAGTTGATGCTCATCACCTATCCCTCACATTGAATGAGAAAAAGGATTTCCCTGAACTCTTTTACTGTTTACATTGAGCATAGAGGAAGGTCAGAGCCCTGTGCAACTAATAATAATAAAAAATACTAAAATTATTAGGATTACATATAAAAGTATTATGTGTAAAATGTTCATAGGATCATAGGAAAGTAGGGCTGGGAGGGACATCACAAGGTCATCTAGTCCAGGCCCCTGTTCAAGGCAGGAACATTCCTGACTAAATCATCCTAGAGAGAGGTAGTTAGCCATGTTAGTCTGAAGTCAAAAGGCAGAGTACTTTTAGGCTAAGTACAGACAGTCAAAAAGCCTGAGGCTAAATTGATTAAATTTTGGCAGGTTAGTCTAAGTTGCATAGATTGAACCAATAAGCAAGTGAACAGATATTCACTTTTGATTCCAGAAATACAGCCACATGCCTATAGTGGCCCAGGCCAAAAGCCAGGGGTTGCTAGGACATGAGTCCCTGCTTGGCTGGAGCAGACAGCCCTAGGTCAGCCTGCCATCCAGGGTCTGCTCTGCTCTGGGTCTGCTCTGCCTGGGTCTGCTCTGCTCAACATGCTGCAGAGGGGCTGGCTGGGGCACAAAGGTGTTGCAGTCTGGGGCTAGTCAGCAGGCAGCAGGTGTGGTGCCAGCCTCTTTCCAGTGGGGGGCTGAGGTAGGCTAGACAGAAAATCGGGGGGGGGGGGGGGAGCTGTACTGTACATCTTCTGACCAAACATATTTATTCATTTTATTAGCAATACCTACTTAAACATGTGTTTTATCTATGTTATCTGCAAAAGGAGAATAAAAATATCTATTGTATGCAAACAGATTGGGCTGGGCCAGGCTAGCGGTGCTGCGCCTCCGTAGGCTGCAGGCAGGAGGGGGGCAGGCTCAGCTGCTCAGGGCAGGTTGCAGTGGCCTGCAGGGCATGCGGGGGAGCTTGGACAGGGGCTGTGCTGGGAGAGTAGCTATGGGGGGCAAAGGTGAATTTTGGGGTGACTGTTGCCCCTTCCAAGCCCTGTCCCTAGCACCACCCCTGGCAGGCAGCCCCAACACTGAAGCATTCATGTACCCTAGCTAGCCAGGTCAGTGTCTACATGTGTGTGTTGCTGAACACAAAAAAGCTCTGCTGCAGAGTAGTACTTGTATTTACTACCCTGGTTTTGGCCACTTGGATACAATATATTTACAAGTACTACCCTGCTGCAGAGTTTATTCATTTCCTGTGGCCTATTAGGGCTATTCATGTAAATGCTGAGATGTTTACTGCAGAGCTAATTAGGCAACTCCACAGTAAACGTATAGTATAGATGTGCCCAGTCACTTCTCTAGACTAAGTAGTCCTACTTCTTTCATCTTTTCATCATAAATCTTACTTCCCAGACCTGTAATCATTTTGGCTGCTATGTGCTGGACTCTTCAAGTTTTCCACATCCCTCTTGAAGTGTGGAGCCCAAACTTAGATGCAGTACTCCAGGTAAAGACTCACTAGTGCTGAAAAGAGTGGAAGAATCACTTCGCTCGATTTGCAAATGACACTCCTGTTAATACAATTCAGTATGCTGTTGCCTTTTTTTGCAACAAGAGCATACTTTTAGATCACATTCAGGTTATGATTCAGTTTAACCCCCAGAACCTTCTCTGCAGCACTGCAGCCTAGCCATTCATGCACCAATCTGCATTTGTGAATGCAATTATTCCATCCCAAGTGCAGGACACCATTTCTACAGTTAATGCAAACCATTCTGGTTCCTATTTCTATTCTTTGGAGTATCTGAAATTCCATTCAACTTGGTGTCATCTGCAAATTTGCCAAGTGTGAACTTAGTCATGGAATCATGGAAAAATAGGTTTGGAAGGGATCTCAGGAGGTCATCTACCAACCCCCTCAAACCAGAACCATCCCTAACTATATAATCTCTGCCAAGGCTTTGTCTAGCTGAGTCTTTAAAACCTCCAAGGGTGGAGATTCCACCACCAGTGTTTTACTACCCTCCTAGTGAGAAGGTTTTTCCTAATATCTAACCTAAACTTGCCTTGCTGCAACTTAAATCCCATTATCCAAATAGTTAATTAAGATATTAAAGAAGATCATCTCAATTAGACATTGAGCCATTGATGACTATTTATTTAGCACAATGATCCAACCAGTTATATGTCCACCTACAGTACTGTTATCTCGTTTATATTTCTTTAGCTTATTAATAAGAATGTCAGGGGAGACCATGCGAAAAGCTTTGCTAAAATCAGGGTATATTGCATCTACTGCTCTCCCCCATCTACTGAGCTTGTCACCTTTTCATAGAAGGAAATCAAATTGGTCAAACATGACTTGCTCTTGGTGAATCCATGTTAGCTATTCCTGATCACCTTATTCTTCTCTGGGTACTTTGAGGGCCTAGGGTCTTCCCAGGTATTGAGGTCAGGCTGAATGGTCTACAATATTCCAGATCCTCCTATATTTGCCATTTTCCAGTCTTCTGGGACCTTACCCAACCTCTGTAATTTCTCAAAGAGGATAGCCAATGACTTTGAAGTTACCTCATCCACTTCCTTCAGTACCCTAGGATGCATGCCATCCAGCCCTGCTGATCTGAAAGCATCTATGTTCTCTAAGTAATCTCTAACCTGTTCTTCTTCTAAACTATTTGTTCCTTTCTCTATCCTTGCTGCCAACTGCACTCAGCATCTGCTAGCTGTACCTGTTTGTGAAAACTGAAGTAGAAAAGGCAACCTAATTTAAGTCCTGTTAGTTTTTTTAGTGCCTCATTTTGCAGCATTAACGTTAGTCCATAGCTCTTTTACCATAGAAAGGACAATGGCTTATCAGTGTTACATTTGCTCTGCAGAGGTAGGACTGGGATTATATCTATAGTCAAACAAGAAGCATTAGTGTTTGGCAACATACCAACATTTCTAGAAATGTATACAACTGGTTCCTAAATATCCAGATGTTCACCATTTAGGTAGATACCAACTTATCAGACTGGATATTTGCCATAGTATTAAAAGGTATGTCAGAGATATTAACTACAGAATATCTTGCAACAAGTCTAGTTCAACTATGGAAAAAAACAGGGTGGCCCTTTTATCACAGTGTTTATATAATCACTAGAGCATGGTGCATATTTGTTTTCAGCTTTGGAAACTATGAGGTTTAAGGTTACCCACTGTCTGAAATTATATATATATTATTTTTAAAGCAGGAAAGATAAAACTAATAGTGAGAACATGGGTGACTGGTGCCTTCTGAGTCGGGGGGGGGGCACTTGCCCCCCCAGTAACAAGTCAGCAACCTAGTGGGGGGAGGCCCCACAGCTGATCCTGCTGACCTGGAAGTGCCAGCAGTTCTTCTCTTAGTGGCCCCACTCCCTGGCTGGTGTCACAACCCAAAGTTGTGGTTTTTGTTTGTGTGTGCTTCGGCACCGCTAAATTATTTTTCCCGCCAAATTATAGTTTCTTTGCATGGTGGAGTTCTCTGCTGCGGAGGGGAGCTCCGGGTGCAAAAGGCTTTCCCGCCGTTTTGTAGCTTCTTTGCAGGGTGCATTTCTTTGCTGCATACTAGTGACGCACGTTGCAAAGGAGTTCCCGCCATTTGTATTTAGATTCGCGCCACATTATTGGCCGGTTCTAAATGTAGGCTTACGTGGCAGCTAGCTATTGGCTTGCTAGCTGTACAAAAGGCTTGGGTAGCTTCCGCCCAAGCCAGAGAGAGAGGGAAACTGGAGAGATACGGAACTCGCCAGGAGGAGGAGACTTTGCGCTGTGTGAAGATCTCTAAGCGATGTGGACCCTTGCGGACCCAACGCGCCTCTCTTAAGCAGGCAACAGAGGCTTAATAACTGAACCCACGGAGCTTTAACAACTCCGGAGGGGGGAACAAAAGAACGAACCGCCTCTAGCCTCTCCCTGTCGCCGAGCGCAATCCAAGACGTATCCCTTTCCTGTA
This sequence comes from Alligator mississippiensis, assembly GCF_030867095.1. Lineage (NCBI taxonomy): Eukaryota > Metazoa > Chordata > Crocodylia > Alligatoridae > Alligator > Alligator mississippiensis. Next base: position 323,095,151 of record NC_081824.1, read on the forward strand.
AACCCAATTTTCGAACCCATGGAGTCTTAACAACTCCGGGGGACCAGGGAACCGAACCCAATTTTCAAACCCACGGAGCTTAAACAACTCTGGGGCCTGGGAACCGGACGGCCCACGGAGCTTCGACAACTCCGTGGGAAAGAATTGCCGAACCCGCGGAGCTTAAATAACTCCGTGGGAAAGAATTTGTCGTGGTCCTCCAATGAGGATTTAAGCGGAGCTGCACCTGGAAAGCTGTCCAGCCTACACCACTACCATCTTTGGGTGTAAGTAAATAATCTTTTAATCAACCACTACGCGTTTGTGACTAATTCTAGCATGCCACCGGTTTTCTCTGACCTCGCGTGCCTGGGCTGCTGGCCACAGCCCGCGTGCGTAAAGACGGGCCACAGATCGCCCCCCCCCCGACTCGCACTTGGTGGCGGGATCGGGGCCCGGCCCGCACAGCTGGCACTCTCTTGGGGGTGCACCAGAGCTCCTGCCTGCCCCCCCTGCCCATCACCTAAGTGGGGAACACTGACTGTCAGGGGGTGCACCAGTGCTCTCAGGGGTTGTATTTATACCCCTATGCATTGCCAGTGAGTGAGAAGAAAAATGAGGAATCCTTGGAATTAGAAGTCCAGGGATGAACAGTTTGCTAGAGCCTTGGGCTGCTTGTACACATGATGAGGGTTTAGTTCTTCAGGGTTGCATTCTATGCCCCCTAAACTGAAATGGTGGGTTTTATTTTTTCCATCACTGTGTACATATGATGGCTCTAAAATCTCATGAAAATACTCTGTGCACTATTCACAGTAAATTACTGTTGTCACTGGAAATCTTATTCAGAGAAGAAGTTGTAACATATTTTAAAGCCAGTCTTTACAAAAAAAGCAATCTGCCAGACACCTAATAGGGATTTTCTGGATAAGGAAGGGGGCAAGCTGAGGGAGAAGATAACAGAATTGATGATCAGAGAGCTTTTGTTGGGTCTGAATGAATTCAAGTCTGCAGGGATGGGTGAGCTTCCTCCCAGGGTCCTGAAGGAACTGGCAGAGGAGATCTTGGAACCCTTGGCAATGATCTTCATGAAATTCTGGGAGATGGGCCAGGTATCAGAAGACTGGAAAAGGGCCAATATAATGTCCCTCTTTTAAAAAAGTAAGAATGAAGACCCAGGGAACTACAGACTGTTTAGTACCTCCATACCTGGGAAGTTACAGAAGCATGTTCTAAGAAAGGCCTTTTGAAAGAATCTGGAGGAGGAAAGGCTGATCCCAAGCAGCCAGCATGGATTTATGAAACCCAAACTGTCCAACAAACCTGATATCCTTCTTTGACAAAGTAAATACTTTGGGGAATGGAGACAATGTTGTGGATATAGTATATAGTGTATCTGGCCTTCAGCAAGGCTTTTGACAAGGTCCTGCATGACCTTTGCATAAACAAACTGGAGAAATGTGGGCCGGATAAAACTGCTACAAGGTGGATAGGTAACTGGCTCAATAGCCATAAACAAAAGGTAATTATTAATGGGTCCATGTCATAATAGCAGGAGGTTTTGAGTCCCATAGGAGTCTGTCCTGGGCCCAGTGCTGTTCAACATGTTTATTAACAATTTGGATGCTGGCATAGAAAGCTTTTTGAGCAAGTTTGTAGACAATACAAAACTGAGAAGGAGTGTGAATACACTGGGGGATGTGAGTGCAATTCAGAAGGATCTTGACAGATTGGAAAGTTAGGCTAAAGCTAACAGGATGAAGTTCAATGTGGAAGTTCAGTAGAGGGCACTTGGCTGGATGGCAGCTCTACAGAAGAGGATTTAAGATTTTTGGCAGACTACAGACTCAATATGAGTCTGCAGTGTGAGGAAGCCACACAAAAGGCCTATGTGGTTTTGGGCTGCATCAATAGAAGCATTAGGTGCAAGATACAGAAGGTAATAGCGCCTCTTTATTCAGCATTGGTTAGGCCTCATCTGGAGTAGTGTGTGCAGTTTTGGGCTCCACATTTTAAAAAGGACATGCAGAAGTTAGAGAGGGTCCAGAGGTGGGCAACAATGATCAAGGGCTTTGAAGGCAAGTCATATGAGCAGAGGCTGCAGGAGCTAGGCATTTTCAGTTTGCAGAAAAGGTGCTTAAGAGGGGAAATGATAGCAGTCATCTAATACTCAAAGGGCTGCCATAAAGAATAGGGAAAGCGCTATTACTTAATTCGGTCCACAACACAGTGTTTCTGCCACTTCTGCTTTTCTGTCTCCTGTGTCATCATAGGGCATCAAAGCACTGAGATTCTTGCAGCAGACTCTTTCTCTATTTGAGGCAGTCTTTGACAATAGTCTCCCACGAGTTTATGTTGATGCTGCATTTTTTCAAGCTGGCCCTGAGGGTGCTTTATCTGCCCTTCTCTGGAGCACATGCCTTGACTGAGCTGGGAGAATAAAACTTACTTCAGGAGTTTGGAGTCAGACATACAGATGATAGGGCCAGCCCAGCAAGGTTGATATTGGACGACCATTGCCTCAATGCTCATGTATTTGTTTGCAAGAGCATGTTATTGATGGTACTTCTCTAATGACTTGAAGTGTCTTCTGTATCCTGTTCATATCTCAGCTTCATATAGTATAGTGAGGATCACACCTGCTTGAAAAACCATGAGCTTGGTTTCAGATCTCATGTTGCAATCTTCAAATGGTGTGTGCAGGCCTCTGAAGGCTGCACTTGTACATTTGGGGTGATCTTGGATTTCTTCATCGACATCAGTCTCCTACAAGAAATGGCTTCTGAGGTATGGGAAATACTCAATGTTCTCCAGAGTCTCACTGTAAATCTGAATTACTAGTGCTGGGAACTTGTTGATGGAGAACCTTAGTCTTCTGAATGTTAAGCGTCAGTCTCATTTTCTTGTATGCCTCGGTAAAGACATCAACAATTGCCTAAACATCTGTTTCCACATGAGCACAAACTACAGCATCATCAGCATACTGGAGTTCAATGATTGAGCTAAGGGTGGTTTTGGTTTTGGCTCAGAGTCGACATAGATTAAACAGCTTACCATCCATTTGGCAGTTTTGCTCCACTCCAACTGGACGCTTATTGGTGGTCAGATGTAGCATTGCAGTCAGGAATATTGAGAAGAGTGTTGGAGCAATGGTGCATCCTTTCCTTACTCCCATCTTAACCTCAAAGGGTTCTGTGATAGATTCACTAGTGAAAACCACTACTCTCATATCACCATGGGGCAGGCAAAGAATAGTGATGAATTTCAGTGGGTATCCATACTTCAGAAGGATCCTCCACAGCAGTTCTCAGTTGACAAAATTGAAAACTTTTGTGAAGTCAAAGGCTATGCAGAGAGGTTTATGTTGTTTCTGACATTTTTCCTGCAGCTGGTAAGCTGTGAAGATCATGTCAGTTGTGCCTCTGAATACCCTAAACTCACATTGAGATTCTGGGAGGAACTCTTCAGCAAGTGGAAGGAGATGGTTCAGAAGAGTTTTTGCGATGATCTTTCCTATGGTGGGCAGCAAGGCAATCCCTCTGTAATTTTCACAGTGGGACTCATCTCCTTTCTTGAAGATTGTCATGATCATGGCATCCTGAGGTCATTTGAGTTTTCCTTGTCATTCCAAATCCTTAAGATGAGGGCATCACTTAAGCTATGATGTGAGCTCTTCTCCCCCAGTGCTTAAAGATTACTTGAAAAACTTCTTCACAGTGAAAATAGTGAGGCAGTGAAATAGATGGCCTAGGGAAGATGTGGACTCTCCGTCACTAGAGGTGTTCAAGAAGTTGGACAGCCACTGACTGGGGATGATCTAGCTATAGCTATGCCTATGTTGTACCATGGGCATTTTCCATACTTCTGCGCTTTGTTGGATGCTTCTGCCTCTTACCCCACTTTTTTTTCCCCTGCTATATGTGCCATGGTGTTTTTAAGCTTCCCCAGGGGCACTGCGTGTTGGTTCCTCAAGTGGGGTATGTCAATTCTCCTGCTAGGAGCAAAGCAGAGGTTCCTGGCCATAGGGTCCTGCCCCTCTGCTTAGGATCAGACTGATCACCATATTTGGGGTCAGGAATGAATTCTACCTCATGCTCAGATTGGTATGGACTGCGGGGGATTTTGCTTTCCTCTGTAGCAGGGGGAGTGGCCCTCTACCTGAGGTCTCTTGAGTATATATTGACAACATTTTATAGAAGGATGTTGGCTGCCATGGTTCCCCGGCTTTACTTGTGGCAGGTAAGGCTGTTGGGTCTATGTTGTGTCAAGGTAGATGGTAGTGTTGTGTAGAATTTAGATTTTGTTCGAATGGGATGGTTTGGATAGGGATTGTCTTGCCTCAGGCGGAGGTTGGACAAGATGACCTCTAGGTGACCCTACTTCTCTATGACTATAAGATAACATCCATCACTGCCTAGGCTCAAAACATGATTCTGTGTTATGCTTAATGGCATGCTACAGACTCACACAGAGAAGAGCCCAAGTTTTAGAAGTAATTAGTTTTACCTATACAATATTCTACCATGTAACACTGTCTTTATGGATCAACATTTGAGGAAAGAAGGTGGTTCTAATATGTTCTGTATTTTAAAAATGGCTCCCTGGGAAAGGACATTTAAGATAAACCAGCCCCTTGTGAGAAGATGAAAAGCTATCCAAAGCTAATCATGAGACCAATGATGCAATCTCTAACATAGGTTATTTTTTAGCCTCCAGACAAGAAAAGCTATCTTACTTTCCCTAGATTTGGAGAGAAAATTCCAGCAATGACATATTGAGACTCTCTAAGGTAATTCTCAACATATCATCACTAATGGCAATCCCATAGCAAATATACCCTTCCAACATTTGCAGCAAATGTGCCAGTGTAAGTGCTTGTCTTTTGTGCAAAACTTCATCTGCATACTAGTTAGACATTTATGGCAATGAATTTCTGAGGAAATACAGCACTTATGTGTGTTAAAGTAGCATTTTTTTCTGCCTTGTAACCCCCCAAAGCACCACGCTGTATTCAGGTAGGTACATGGAGTGTAATTGTGGCTTAAAAATAAAAACATGTTCTACCAGTTTCCTAGGTGATTGCTTTGTGATGCACTGCACCATGCCAGGCTACTTCAGTCATATCCCTTCACTTCATTTAACACACCACCCTGCCAAGGAGATGCATGAAACTTGATTTTACAGTTCAAGGGAACCACCCTGGAAACTACGTTTTCTTGAACTTTCAAGAGAAATTACCTGGAGGGAAAGAAGAGGAGAGTTGAGCCACCTTCAGTGACTGCAATTTATGAAGCCTTCAGAATTTGGTATGGTTACTTATGCTTTTAGTTTTTACTGGGAATTCTTATTTGGAGGTTCTTATACATTCAGCAAAAGGGAGAGACAAACTTTCCTGAGCTTTCTAGCATTACCAAAAGCGACATACATTTAAATTTACTGTGACTTAAGATCTAAGAAGATGAGCTAAATATAACAACAGATTCTTCTTCTTGCCCTTCTCCCAAGAGATGAAGGTTACAGAACCCATTTTACAGCCTACTGCAGCAAAAGTTTTGTTATCTGGCACCCATGGGGAATGGGGGGTGCCAGATAACAAAATATGCTGGTTAACTGAGAGGCCCGAGCAGGTGTCTTTGCCTGTTTGGGCCTCTGCCTCTCCCACCACATCGCTGTCCCTCCCGTGGGCCCCAAGGGGCAGGGAGGCAGGCCCCACACAGGCTGCTTTGCCCCAGGCTGTGCGGGCTCAGTGAAACCAGAAGTGCCGCAGTGGGCACTTCTCATTTCATTTTTACCTTACAAGCTGACATGCCGGTTAATAGAGCATGCTGGCTTGTACGGTGCCAAATAATGCAGCTTTTACTGTATATGGTTTATCTTTTTCTAAGTAGTACCCTGAACATTAGAGATCATATTAGATGCCCAAAGAACATACCACAGGAATCTGAAACCAAGCTTTCTACATTTTCATTCAATTTCAGGATGGAAGGAATTGTAATAAACACAAGTTGAAAAGTGAAAAGGGAGTACAATATTATATTTATTGCATTTTGCACTTGAATTAAAATCTTCTTCCATATATAGTCCTGGTCAGGTAGACACTGGCAGTTTATATTGTTCATTAGGTAACACTTTATTAGATAGCTTTCATTCAAGTTGTGGCCAAGGTTGCATGACTTATATTCCTAACCAGCTGAATTCTTGTATTAGGACGAGTGTGATCCAAGTTGCTTTTGTAGGTGCTTATGCCAGGGCCTCAGTATACTTAAAAGATAGATGTTTCACCACAGAAGGAAGAGCCAAATCAACTTGGATAGATGACTATGTAAGAATCCTAGGCAATAGCAAGAGTTGGGTACTCCAAAAAGCAAGCCAGAAAGCCTGGCTGCTGTGTAAGAAGGCTCCTACAGGCACTAGTCCTCTTGTGTATCTGACCCCAGTAGTTTTGCATAATTAGCCGTCTGTACTCAAGCAAAACTGAAGAGTAGACTAGTATGTGTGCAGAAGGTCAGTAGTGATATGTATTAACAGAGCAGACTATGAATCATTTCACTCAAAAACATGAGATAACTAAAACATTCTCTATACTCTCTACCATGAATGTATTTTTTCTATTTGTACAACCTCAGTCATCATTAGTACATTCATAATTCCTTGGGAACAATCTATTTAAGCCATCCCTGCCTTATTTCATGTGGGCTTCATAAAATGTTAGTCCCATTTATTTGGTGATTGCAGTTCTTATTTATGAGTTGGTGTCTGGGGCCTACTTTTCCTCTCCCACATGCAAATAAGTAGTGGGAGGAAATCTGCTGAAGTTAATGGAGATTCACCCAAGTAAAACTAAAAAATCTGTGAGGAGAAATAGACCCTGCTTTTGGAAGCCAACCAACTTCTGCTTACTGCCTACCCTCTTCTCTTTTTTCCAAGTGAAATCTGGGTCATATTCTTCTTGAGAAGGGAGGCGGTGGTGGAGGATCACATACCAAACACACAACTATAAATGAATCAACATCAGAATGAGGGGAGATCTTATATGAGATCCCATAGAGCTCTGATCTGGGCCCAGTGCTGTTTAACATTTTTATTAATGACTTGGATGGAAAGGGAGGGAGTGTTTCGTGGTTAGCTTTGCAGCTGACAAAACTGGGAAGGGTAGTAAGAATTTTAGAGGTTAGTAGTAGACTCTGAAAAGTGTTGATGAGTTGAAGAACTGGACTATATTCAACAAAATTAAATTCAGCAAGAGACAAATACAAGGCACTGAATCTAGGGAAGAAAAACGTATATACAGTTACAGAATGGGAGACAGGCACCAGCACTGCTAAGAAGGATCTGGGGTAGAGGCAGGTCAGACTCAACACAACTCAGCAATGTGACACAATCACAACAAAACAAAATACTTTTGGGCTGAACCAATAGATTCATTGTATTTAGGACATGGGTGGCAATAGTTCTGCTCTACTTAATGCTGGTTAGACTTCAGCTAGGAATGTGTGTGCAGTTCTGGGTTTTGCATTTTAAGGATAAGGAGAAACTGGAGAGGATCCAAAAGATGAGTGACAAAGATGATAAAGCGGTTGGAAGGCAGGCTGCGGTACGAGGAAAGCTTGAAAAAACTAGGTACATTTAATATCGTGGAGAAAAGGAGATGGGGGTAAGACAGCAGTTTTCAAGTATCTGAAAGTCTGCCATAAAAAGAGGGAAAACAAGCATTCCTTGCTGCAGGAGGCAAGATGCAAAGCAAAGGTTCACACCACACCTCACAGTACATTTATACTAAATCTTAGGAAACACACAAACATAACTTCCCAACTAAAAATATTAGAACAGCACAACAAACTGCTCAAAGAAGTTATAGAACATCCTTCACTGGAGGAATTAAAGAGGAGACTTGAGAAGCATCTGTCTGGAATGCTTTAGGCGCAGCTCACCTTGCATCTGTGTGTGGAATTGTCCTGGATGATCCTTGAGGTCTCTTTTAACCCTATGATTTGCTCCAATTTCTCACAGCTGCCAAGATTTAGACAAATGCTCAGTCCTCATCATCCCTCCAGGTACTACTTCTGCCTGATGTTTTAAGAAAACAGTGTTGAATCCATGTTTCCAAGACAGCTCATTTGAAATGAAAGAGACAGGTTTGTTGTGTCCTCCTGGCGGGTGGCATGTCAAAGGGGAAGCAGGGATGTGACTGATGTTGCCTCATGCAGTGCAGTGTGTCACAAAGCAATCACCCTCCCCACCCCCATCAAGAAATTACTTGTGTAATTACTTTATAGAACATAAGGCACATCCAATAATGTTACAAGGCTGAAAGAGCAGAGATTTCAACACCTTGAGAAACACCATATTACCTTTAAAAGCTTTGCCAAGTGTCTGACAGATGTGCCAATGAATTCATGTACACAATAGGGTAAGCAGTTTTGCTTGCATATTTGTCAATTGACAGTGGTATAAGTAGTCTCTTAGACAAAAAGATAATCTAGCATTTGTCAGGCTGGGTTGCTTAGGAAGGAATAGAGGCTCATGGAAATCCCTCATTAACAGTCTCTTGCTTGTTTCTGGTAATTTCCGACTTTTCTCTCTTCCTCTTCCCTTCTGTCCCCAGGTGATCAAAGGACTCCCAGGAGCCAGGGGATGCACAGTCAAATCCCCTCAAAACAGAGAAAGGAATTTAAATCAAGCCTCCCACATTCTGGAAGGCTAGGGACAGAAGTTACACATAAACCGGTTTAAGGGATCATAGATCAGTTTAAACCTGTAACAGAACATATGTTCAGTGCACATAAACTAGTTTCAAAATGGCTGAAACTGGTTTAAGATAAACATGGTTTAAATGTAGCATTGGACTTAACTAATTTGGGTCAAACTGGTTTATGAAACTTGTGTCCCAGGCCCCTTCCTGGCTCAAGTTAAATCATAGTCCCTCAGCATCCCAGTATGCTTTGCAGCCCTAGGCTGGGCTAAGTTCTCTGTTCCAGAGAGCATGGCTGGCCTTGCCCCTCTTCTCCTGAGCTGGAGTAGTGAGGGCTGCCTGACAAGGGTGGGGAGCAAGCCCAGCTGGGGATGTAGCCCAGTCTCCAGGTAGGGGCTGCCCCCACCCAGGCAAACCCCAGCTAGAGTCTGGGGCTGGGGGAGGAGGGGTTAAACGCCTCTTCCCCCAACTCAAACATACTGCTGGCTGCAACTGTGGACTACAAATTCCAGAGGTACCTGGAGACAAGAAGAGGAAGTGATGAGAAACCCTGCAGAATCCTGCTACTGTAATTCTGGACTGCAAATCCCAGAGACCTTGGGGACAGCTGTCACAGGTCAGCTGGGCACTGTGAGTACATCAATTTAGTTGCAGGCTGACTGAGTGCTGCAACTGTATCAGCCACTGGGCTGTTTGGTTCGGGATCGAGGAGGTGGAGTTGGGAGTGAAGCAAAGACAAGTTTTACTTATAACAGTAAAAATGAATTTAACTTATAACAGCAAATTAACAACAAGAAATATGTTTAAACAACAAAAACTATAGTTTGCACATATAACAGTTAGTAAAAAGGTTAAGCTAATAAACAGACAACATAACAATAAAAGTTAAAAATTGGCAATAATAATAAAAACAGGCAGACAAATTGACAAAGAGTTCCCACTTGGTTAGCAACTTATTGATAGCCCCTCAGTGTCAGGTACACGTCAAGTTGATCCAGAGAAGTCAGGCGTCCCCGATCCACGCTGCTGGAGGGAGTACTGGGGAAGATCCCTCAGTCAGGATTTTATCCTCTCTCACACTGGGAGTAAGGAATCTGGAGGTTTGGGACAGCAATGACCATTCTGTTCCATCCTTCCTACTGGTCACTTAATGTGTGTGTTCCTTTCTTATGGTAATATGTTGGTTTTAGAGCCACTCACATTCTTACCCTACAGCTGTTACCCTATGGGGTTAAAAGATGTTAGAAATTATTATAATAGTTTACTGCCTAAGCCTGGGTTTTCCCAATAAACAAATCACACCACATTACTTTGGGATCTGAGATTAGCATTTCCCTCCACCCAAATCCAACCTATTTAGAATTTTTTTAAGATGTGTTAATTATACCTTGTGGTTAGGTTTGTCAATCTTACTGACTCTTAAGCAAAAATTTATTAAATCAGCTAAGTCTGCAGTTTTATTTTTTAGTTCTGCTTTTTGAAACTCATGTCAGTCTTATGATTGGTACAAACAGTTAAATATAACATTACAGTTGTGCTGCTCCTGACAGACAGGATGCGTCTGCAGGAAACAGCTTCATAAGCTTTATTTTAGCCAATATTTATTATGTGCCTTTACCAGATACTCTCAGAAAGCAGATTCCCTTTTTGCTATAAGTTGCTCATTAACCCTTTTGGTTCTGGCCATCACAGACAGCAGAAAGAGGAAGTAAACACACAGCCAGAAAGTCTACTCTGCAGCCAGAAAGTCTACTCTACACTGCAGGCATGTGGCTGCATTTTCTGAATTAAGGGTAAATGTCTGTTCTTTTCTGTTTCAATTTAATCTGTGCAGTTTAGACTAACTTGCAAAGACTTCATCCATTCTGCCTTGGGCTTTTTGACTGTGTACATAGCCAAAGTGTTTTCTAACCACTGACTTACTAATGGACTGGTTACACCATTTGCTTGCTGCCATTTTCTGTAATTTTCTTCATAAGCAGGATGACTATTAGATTGTGTCCTATAGGCAAGATAGATAGGTGGGCATCTATGTTGTGAATGGGGCCTATGTATGTAATAACAGTGCTGAGCTGCTCAGCTCTGTCAAGACCATAGTGTCAAGACCATGTGCCAGGTCCATAACAAGAACACAAGTGCCTGTAGATATCACCAGGGGTGAGGTGATAAGAGAGTGCATGTTCTGAGAATCTAATTTTTTTCACATAGACATCTAATTCCTTTGCAGATCTAACACTCGATGATTATTGTACACCACAGGGTGCTGTATGCTTCTGCAGGAGACAGCAGCCTCTGGCCATGCCTGTCAGCCCCCAGGCCCAGTTGCAGCTATCCGAGGACACCAACCAGAGACATATATAGTCATTGATAGCCAGGATGGAGGGGAGCCACCAGCTGTGCCAGTCCTGGCCATGTGGTAAGTCCTGCATTGGGGGGAAGGCTCTCCCCACCCTTGCCTCTTTCCCTGCCCCACTCCCCACCTGACCCACACACATTCCTCTGGCCCAGGTTCTCCCCTCCCCCTCCAGCACACAGGGAAATGGGAAACAGTGCAGAACTTTATTGAGCAGTCCATGCACCTGCAGCTAGGTTGGCATGGACCTCTCACATGCTGAGGAATGTGTCAATGCTGGTGATGATGACCTCCTCAGCTGCAGAGACAGGGCAGCCTGGGCTTGTCCCCCATGCCATTGTAGCATTGTAGCTCAGGGTCCCATACCAGGTGTGTAGGTGTGCCCAGGGTACCATAGCCATCAACAGCAGTAGGGCATAGTGGGTTGAGCACCTCTCAGTCCACATAAATAGCTCTTCACACACCACCCACAACATGTGCAGCAGGGGCATGCTTGGGGTGCAGTGCCAGTGAACAGGTGGGCTGGCCCTTAGGTACCACCCCAGAGAGGCCCCCTGTGGGAAGGGTGGGGGCATGGGTAGCTCTACATCCCAGTCATCCCTGGGTGATGGCACAGGACAGCAGCTGGTGGAGGAGAAGGGTGGGAATTGGGGTCTGGAGCTATGGCAGCAGGTGCTGCCAGGAGCCTGGCCTGTCCTGGCCTGGGAAAGGGGTGGAGGAGGCAGGGTGCCTCTGGCCAGTACCCAGCAGTCTGTTGGCCCCAGGGAAGCAAGAGAGGATGTGGGGCTTGGCCAGCAACTGCCTGGCCCTGGGCCTGCCCACCAAACTTACCATGGTGCCTGGGCACCCACTCATGCCTGACCCCTAATCTGATGCCAGACAGTGTACAGCCCCAGGTAGAGAGCATTTTATGAGAGAAATGTTGCAAACTCTCATAAACAGCTTCTGTCTCTTGGCTTTGCAGGTCCTTCAGCTGCATGCAGCAGAGAGGTTACCCTTGGCAGCCAGGATGTGGCCTCAGGGTCACTGCCACCCACAACCAGGGCCCTGCGGGTGTGGTAGCTCCACTAGGGTCAATGTGGGACTGCACCATCCTCCTGCAGCAGCTGGTGGCAATGTTGGAGGCCTGGATACAAGACTCTCAGGCCTGGAGGGCAGAGGACATCACTTGCGAGGATGCACTTGACCAGGCAGACCAGGAATTGTGGGCATGGCTCCTGGCCCTGGAGTATGGGTGGGTGGAGGCCCTGTGGAAGCAGAATGCCATCCTGGGTAGTGCAGGCCACAAATGATGACCACCAGAGGCAGGGGGGCTGGAGGCCCAGAAGGTGGCATCCAGAAGCCCTTCATTGGCATCCCTGCTGGTGGAAGCTGCAAGGCAGTGGCGGTGACCCTGGGATGTTATGCTGGAGCCAGGCAGGTGGTTGCTGTGTGGGGGGAGCAGGGTGGGGTGAGAGAGCCATGGGCTAGGTGACAGTCTGCACAATGGGCCAGCCAGGGCCAACATGGCAGCCAGAAGGAACCTAGAGCACTTATTGTCAATGCCAGGGGAGGGGGAGGAGCAGCCATAGTGTGGGGAGGCAGAGTGGGCAAAGAGAGCACTGCCCCGTGCTGTCCTTGTGCTGGACATGCTGCTCCAGACCAGAGAAGTGGCTGGCTAGAGAGCAGCTAGTAGGCTGCCTGTTGAAGGAGGCTGCCAGCTGCTGGTAGCTGCAGCTGGAGCCTGGATATCCCCCTGGTGGTGGCAGGGGCCCATTGCAGGGCTGCTGGAAGTTTTGGGGTAAGAGCGGCAAATCTGCTGTCTAGTACCTGAATGTGTAGACTTCTGCCCTGGAGCACTTAATCCGCAGAAATTTACAACTGAATGAACTGAGGCTGGATCAAATGCATGTGTAGATGTGCCCAGTTATGCTATAGTCTAGTCTTAAAGCAAATGTGTGAGACTCACTATGCATTGTAGTGTAATCATAAAATCCTAATTAACTATTGCAAAAAAGAAATCCCATAATGGTGTCGCAAATAAGTAGATTTTCCCATATAATGAGAGGAGAAACACATACCTGGATATTTCCTGAAGAAGTGTTAAAGAGATCTTTGGTAATGCCACATTTCTATGCATCCCTTTTCAAATAAAATGTCACAGTACAGTAACGTGCACTAACCAAACCCAGTAAGTCATGTATTACTGTGGTCCCAACAGGGAGAAAAATGTTTGATTTGGAAATGGTTAAAACCCAAAGGCATGCAGTTTTGAGTACACTTGCAGGATGATAAAATGTTGAAGTAAAGAGAAGATAGATACCAATCATTGCATCTGCAATTTAAATTGCTCTACTATAATCTCATCTTATTTCACTTCATATACTGATGTTCTTTCAGCTGTGATAATTGCCTGAAAGTATTTTAATATTGATAACTTTGAAAATTACTACACTAAACTCATATTAATTATATTATGTCATGTTTGTCAAAAGGATTTTTATAAAAATTTAGTAAACTATGTGACTGCTAAACTGTTTTAAGATTAAGAAGTCCTCTCCTGAAGAGATTGAATTCGCAGTTGGAATTCAGTGGCTGTAAACAGTGGAACTTGCTCTCTGCACTAATAAGCAATGCATTCAGATTAATGGAATTTACTCGCTTCCACCTGCAGCCACTGAATTCAACAACAGAGTCATCAAATGTGCTCAAGTCAAATCTCTGTGTGGGTGGTTACTGAATAGGATGGGATACCCCCAGTCATTGTCAACCCCATTACTTATTGTCTTCTTTTTATACCTTTCAGCCCCCTCCCTGCTCTCCTTAGGCAATGTCAGTAAAAGAAAACATCCTTTGAAATCCATTTCTTTTGGAAGTCTTCTCCCTAGAAAGTGGGGAAACTAGGGCTTTTGCACTATCTGAGAGAGAGATGCTTCTTCATCCCATTATCTCACTGACAGTCACAGCATAAGTAAAAGATATTGCCTGTTGCTGGCATGAGAAAAAGGAGTATGATACAATGGCCAGTGCATAACATTCCTTTATCAGTCAGTCTGATAAAGGAGTACAAACAGCCATGTGGGATCATACTGGGAAGAAAGCAGAACTCAGAACCTGTATCTAAATGGCTGGATCAACTTTCCTACTTGCCCTTGACACCCAGTGTATTCTTCACAGGGCCAATAACCTCTGTGTCAGTCTCCTTCCTGCTGTTTGAAAAGGATATTCCACAAGCATATGTACCAGTCTTGCCTTGTTGCAGGGGTGCAATTCTTACAGAAAGCAATTCTGCCCCTGTAACAGAGAGCAGACTTAGGCCAAATGTCAGATTCATAATTTCATAGTTGTTAGGGGCTGGAAGGGACCTTACAGATCATCAGGTCCAGCCCCCCTGCACTTGGGCAGGAAAGACTGCTAGAGGCAGATTACCCCAGCAAGATGGGCATCAAGACACTTTTTGAAGATCACCAGGATGGGTGACTGTACGACCTCTGTGGGGAGCCTGTTCTAAAGCCTTGGTACTCACCTTGTAAAGAAGCTTTTCCTTATGTCTAACCTGAAGTGATCCTCTATCAGCTTGTGCCCATTATTTCTTGTCCTCCCCTGGGAGGCTTTGGTGAACAGATGCTCCCCCAGGTACTGATGTATGCCCTTGATATATCTATAGGTTGCCACCAAGTCCCCTCTGAGTCTTTTTTCTCCAGGCTGACCAGTCCCAAGTCAGCCTTTCCTCATATGACCTGGTCTCTAGGCCTCTAATCATGCGTGTGGCCTTTCTTTGGACTCTCTCAAGTATCTGCACATCTTTCCTGAAGTGTGGCACACAGAACTGGATGCAGAACTCCAGCTGCGGTCTCACCAAGGCCAAGAAGAGAGGAAGGATACCGTCCTTAGCTTTGCTTGAGATCCCTCGGTAGATGCATGCCAGTGTTTGATTAGCTCTGCTAGCTACTTCCCTCTATCTTTTCTTGGGAAGAGACCACTGTACACCCTTTCATTTGCAGCACCTTATGAAAGAGAATGCGTCTTGCTGACTTTGTATCACATCTCAGATTTGTTTAAACCAACTCAGTGGTTAATTTGTAGCATTATTTCAGACTGGGAGGCTATGCCACAGTTAAAGTAATCCATTTTGTGTGATATGCTGCACCTCTAAGGTATCTTGATACTAGCTGTGCAGTGCACAGAATTTAAGGGACCAAAATTCTGCTTTGATTAATACCTCGAGAAGAGGCCAGGAAACCAACAGGATTTAAGGAGATAGCAGGCAGAATGACACAATCTCTTCAATATGCCTGATTCCCCATTTAAAAGTCATGACTGAGGAGAAAAATTTGCTAAAATGATATGTTGTGTGTTTATGACTTTCATTCCACTTCAGATAAAGTTTATTATCCATGGCAATGAATATTGACTATTATGAATAAGCTAAGGCCTAACAGAAAACAATATTAGCTGTTACATCTTGAAGGGGTGTGATATTTTAGTGATCTGGGCAGTCGTAGCAACTGTTTGGTGCCCAGGGCAAAGCCTGCAGAAGCAGCTCACCCTTGCCCTGAGTACAGATCTGGGGAGCATCCCCACCTCCCCCATGCTTGCCTGGGAGTGCACACAGTGCTGGGAGCTGTCCTCCCCCTGTCCCTGCGCCCTGCCCCCCCCCCCCCCCCAATGAGCCACTCGTGGCTCCATCCCATGCCCTGCCCCAGCTGGGCAGCGCCTGCTGGTACCCCTTTGCTTCGGCACCCGGGGCAGTTGCTCCCTTGCTATGGCACTGGATCTGAGATACACTGGAAGGTTTCTATTACTAACATATGATATTGAAAAAATAAGTATCTTCCTAGTTTAAAAAATTTGTATTTTACTACAGAGTGGGTGAGTGTTAGGCTGCCAGTCTGCTTTTTTTCCTCCTATTGCATTCTTGACATACCCCGACCCCTCTTATCACTGTTAGCAAATAACAGACCCCTGTGGCTTCTTCCAGATCATTTTTTTCATGACTTGCCATCATAGTTTCTCTTTCTTCTGTGTACTCCAAGTTTTCTAAGTATTGCCTGCACGTATGTCATAAAGATGTGTGCCCTTAAGAAAGGATGCTGGCTTATTATTTCATTAGTTTCTTGTTTAAGGTACAGGTTAAACTATCTTAGTATTTAATTATTCCAATTAGGTGCAACAGCAAAAAATAGATAAATAAAAATGGTTTGTTTGTTAAGAAAACTAACTAATCACATTTTTCAGGCCCTAGTTGGAAGAAACTACAGCTGATGCATAAAATGAGTTTCCAGTTCATTAACACACATTTTTAAATTAGCAAATTGATTTGCCAGTGTGATAGGTAATAACATCAGATATATTATGGGTGGGTAACAGAGTTTGCAAATAAGACAAGTATTCATCATAATTAGCATTTACTTGTTTACATTGGACCAAAGCAAGATCTTTATATGTTTTTTGTTGGAAGCATGTTGAGAGAAAAAAATCTGATACCACCCCAGGACACCCAGTATCCCACTAGTCACCTGGATTGTGGGAGATGTAGAAATACACCAGAACATATGCCTGGCTTTCCCAAATCCTACTGAGTTCCACAGTGACCAAGCTATTAAAGTATGTAAATGCTGTTCATTGGGCAAGATTGAGATAAAACGGTAGATCACCAAAGAAGAGATAAAGAAGGAGCCAACCTAGAACACTTCAGAGGCTCTAGCACTTCCCAAATGCTGCAGAATGACTGAGGATAGATTTGAAACTGGGTTTCCTATATCCTACAGGGCTATTGACTCAGAATGTAGCACTTCCTCTCCCACTTGCTGATCTAGGCCAGATATTTTTATTCTTCCGCCAGTATATAAATGTATTTAGAATGTCTGTGTTCCCACAAGAAGTATATTTTGTCAGGGTCTTAGCCAATTCTAGTTCTAGTGTTAAAACTGAAACTAGCCCATCTATGGGTAAATCACCTTAGAAAATGCATTACAATAAAAAGCAATTTCTTTATACTGATTCTTTATACTGTCAAATGCCATAGGGTTCCTAAAACATCTCTGCAGAAAAAGGTTCTTTCACACATATTTTCATCTCCTGGATTCCTCTCAGTACACTAATCTCCTTGCCCTGACAATGTTTACACAGGTATGACATACAATTCCTTTACTTCATCTGTACACTAATCATCTTTAAGTCAGTTGCTATCATTAAAATTTGGCTCTCTGCCCAAGTCTGTCAGATTCTATATATCATCCAGACTTCAGCATGTACATGTATATAGACAAATCCATTCCAGCCATGTGCAGTGGTCACCACTGGATAAGTGTGCTCAGATATCCAGCCAAAAGACACCTGTAAACTGCAAGGGAATGAAGAAAGAAGTGCAAAAGAAAGGAGTTATGTAAGTTTATTATTTGCTAGCTGACATTCACGTCTGCAAAGAGAACTTAATTACAGGGATTAAAATCTCCCTTCTTGCCACAATGCTGGATAATTTCTTCTATCCATAAGATTATGAAAAACATTATCATAAATAAGCATATATATATAATGCTTAATATATATATATTATATATATATAATATATATAACAGAGCTAGCTAGAAAACTGGTCGTATCAAAGGTGACCTGACAGGACCTTTTTTAAAACTTTACTTTGTCATTTTCCCAGCCTTATTTTTTGATGTCTTAAAAATCTTAAGTGGCTGAGTTCTTCCCTTCCTTGTTGATGTTTAAGAAAAATCTCAAATAAGCTCAACAACTCTCCCCAGCTTATGTTTCTTGGGGATGGAAATCAAATGAATCATGATGGGTGTATAGGATTATAATGGGCTATCAAGTCCTAAACCCTAAACTCACAAGTTGCCATTTATCTGAGGAGGACTTAAAGACAAATCAAAAACCCACCTTTCATTTCATCCAAAGCTAAAGATGCCCTATAACATGCAATAAACAGAAAGCAGGAGAGAAAAGGGTACCACCAATGCACTAGCTGACAAATTACATATTAATATACACCTGAGTCTTACTTCTGAGTATTAACATAAAACTTATCTATGTGGAGACACTGGGTACATCTACACATGCTATTAATGCACAGCAATAAACTCTGGTACATATCAAGCTGAAGTTTATTGCTCCTGGGCACTGCATGCGCATGGGACTACACCATGTTGAGCTAGGTTGAAGCAGCCCCAGCTGGTAGGGCGTCTAGCTGGGGCTAACCCCGGCACTGAAGCACCCTCATGGCCCAGCCAGCCCCATCAGAGTTTACATGTACATTGATGTGGAGTAAAAAATTCCACCTCAGGATAATACTTGTTGTTACAAGTACTAGCCTATGGCAGAGTTAATTAGTTTACTCTGTTGAAATAGCACTGCATGTGTAGATGCTGAGATGTTTACTAAGCTAATTAGGCAACTGCTAATTAGGAGCTAATTAGGGTTTTGCAGTAAATGTCTCATGTACACATGCCCACTTAGAGCAAAGTTAATTCAATTTGTTTTAAAGGGGTTTGGTTAAACTGCTTTAAATCCGTGTGCAGATAGTATTTCAGAGTTAATGTGGTCTTAGTTTAATTTATCTTAATTCACTGAAAGAAGTAAAAGTCACACTTACTTTAGATCACCATGGGTAGGTTTGTTTGGCACAACGTAGTTGAGCTAGATATAGTCAAGCTAGCTCAGGTACCAGTGGAAGTATAGCTGCAATAGCTCAGGCATTAATATACCCCATTTCACAGCACAGCATATTAGCACAGGCACAATGATGTCCCCATGCAATTATACTGCTTCTAATTCTCCAGCTAGCTCAGCTATTGCTGAAAAAATCTTTATTGTGCCATGCACTTGTAACCTCTACTTCTGATGAGGAACATTTATGCAGGAGTTCAGTGCAGATTAACTATCTAATTTAAATTCAAATCTTTTGTTAGCTTGGATTTTTTTTTTTCAGAGTGTCTCCATGTAGACCAGGCTATAGTGAAGAAGGAAAGGTGAGTGAGGAACCAGTTTCACCTCTATGTTTATCTTAGTACATAGTTGGGGTTGCAGGGGCGGGGCGGGGAGTCCCTGACGGGTATGGTTTACAGCACTGATTCTCAGCCAGGGTGCCATGAGATCCTTTGAAGGCTGCTGTGGGGTGCAAGGAAGTAAGCAAATGATATTCCTTGCTTTGTCCTTCTTCCTCTCCACTATCCTGCCCTGAACAAGGAGGTAAGGTAATAAGTGTTTGAAATGGGGTGCCACTCAATTTACAAGTGTTATGGAGGGGTGCCCAGAGGCTGAACAAGTTGAGAACTGGTTTAAAGTAACTCTTTGGAGGCAGCATACAAAAACTCCACACACCTCCATGAGCTACTGTGGTCGATGCATTTATTACTGCTTAATTCAGAATTAGAGGGTTACAGTTTGTTCTTACCCCTTCTTTCCTAACACTATTTTGTGTCTCAGTGACAGGCACTGAGCACATTCAGTCATTGTCGTAGTGTGTGTTGGGTTACAGGGAATGTGGCTGGAGTTCAAAGACATCATACATGTCCACAAGCCTGATCTGTCTCCTTATAACATATCTTGCAACTACACAGCATTCAATAAAACAACTCTACAACACATAAGTAGATCATGTGCATATATATATAGAGAGACAACTTCTGTTGAAATGTAGGGAGCTTAATCTGTTTATACCAGAGCTGATTTGACAAGCAGTACCAGACAAGTTTGTAAAGTCAGTCACTTATTTCTGTCACTGAAAAATAGCCAAGTATTCCCACACCCACAAAGTACTGTATTATTTCATGCTGGGATATACCCAATTGCTTATTACCTTAATTTATGCCCCTGCCAGGTAGAGATGTACAACATAATTCATAGATGGTCTCTTGGAGTTTGTTTGCAGCAAAACATTTTTTTTTCTGTACAAATTTAGCTTGACAGATAATTTCAGACTCTTAGTCTCAATGTATTAACATCACTCTCTAGGAACAAGTCTGGCTGCCAGGCTTTCCAGCTGGGAACTCCAGTGCACTATTATTTGACCAGTCACAGAAGTGGTTATTGATATTGCCAGTAAATGGACTATAGTTCCATGTCCCTGGAGGTGATCTCATCACCTCACCCAATCAGTCGGGTTCCAGGGACAGAGCACAATGTGAAGTAGATCTATTGTTACTCTAGCGATGTGAATTTTATTGTAGGAGAATTGCGGATGCCATTTTTTTTCTAACATAAGTAGTTCATGCATAGGTTATAACTTAGCCCAAAGACTAAGGGGAAGAGGGGAGTGTCAAGGACTGAATAAACATGGAGTTACCATGCAGAGATCATCCTGAATTCATGAGCAGCTGGGGCTATGAGAAATAAAAAGCTGGGCTTCATTTCTGCACTGCCATGAAACTAAAAATTTACTCTCCTTTTTAGTTACTAGCAGACCGGTGTTTTTCACTTTTAAGCTCCTCTCCACAAGGGTGGCATATATCACAGATATGAAATAACAGGGCTGATAGAGCCCACAAAAATGAAATAAGGCTTTGTTGATCAGTGTGCTCTTTCTAATCTCCATCATACCTCAGAGGCTTCTGTCCGGCTGCTCAACAACACAACAGAAGCCATGACTCCAGGCTTACTGAGAAAATTGGGCATCGGTAGCCATGTCTATAGGTGCATCCTAGATTCAATGAATGTAGGTAATTTGTGCCATTATTTATGGCTTGATCCGCAATGAAAGTAAGGGACACTAGATATCATTTGAATAAAGGACAGTTTTCCTAGATTGAAGGCAGGAACATAGAAAAGTCACAGGACTCAACACAATTGTAGGTCTAAAATACTAGACCAATTCCTTATCAGATCACCCATGTTGCAGCTAAAGGCTGGTAGTGTCCTGCTGTCGGATCCTGTTGGAGGAATTTCCGTGAGGTGCTGGTGAGAGGGAAACATAATTTTTCATAGAAACTTAGAAGCACTGAGTGGAGGATTAAGTCTGACAGGTTTTGGGGAAGAATATGGTTCTAATGCTTGCTTAGGGAAAAGGTTTTGGGTAAACACAGAATATTTTATTCAGAGAATGCCGTACTTATTACTGGCCAAGATGGAAAGCTTCCTAGAGAGCCCTCCTTTAAAATGTTGGTAGCGTGTTGTGTTGTGTTGTGTTGTGTTGTGTTGTGTAGCATGTTGGCTGGTCAATGTAGAGAAATTTACACTGGCACTGTTTGTGATGTAATGCTTCTACACCTAAATAGTAACCATCAGTCTTAAAAGAATACCACTTCTTTTAGTATAATTTTAAACTATGCATATTGCAAAAGTTTCCCTGGTATGCCTAGTCTTCATTTTAGCTTCAGGGACCTAGAGCCAAGATTGATTTTTACATCTTAAAATGCCTTTATATGGTTGATCTTGCCTATTATGTCTTATTACTAAGTGAAGACCCTTTTCCTACCCTTAAATATAACTCATACTGCCCCATGACAATACTGTTCTTTAGGATTCACTTCCTTTTCCTGTACAGTCATTACAGAAAGCTTTCTGATCAAATGATAGTGAATTTAATTCATTATCTCATCTCTTCTGTATCAAAGTCAGGCTTTCCATACTGACTTTGGTGGCTCAGCATAATGCTGCCCTACATCTCTGCTGCCATTTCATTGAATTCCTTCTCCATGAATTCTTGATTCCTCTCTCTCTGTTTTGCCTTATAATCACATTGTTAGTTTTATGCTTTCTTCCATGTTTCTGCCATTGCTTACACAGTATTACAACATTTCTAAACTGCAAACCACTTCTCCATTTTCTTTTATTTTGAAATCTATTAAACTCATCAACTACTATTGGTGCTTTGGGTTCTCCTTTTCTGGTTCTGACTTTGATGTCCTCAAATTTGCTTTCCACATCTCCTGTGCCGTGCAATCGACTTCCCTTACAAATCTTTCCTTTAAAAAAATCCACTTTTGATGTGCTGTCTTGGTGCTTCATCAGTATCATCTCCATACTCTTGTTCAATGTATTATTTCTGAGAACTAGGGCCTGATTTTTTAATCTAAATTCATCAAGTAGTCTTTGAAAACACAAATAGCTTGACAGCTGTCAGTGGGACTATTTATACCCACTGCACAGACATCTGAGGCCTGATTTTTTTAAATCATACTGCACCTTGTATAGTCATTTACATCCTGTATAAAAAAGGCCGCAGAAACCTTCAAAAACCTGACTAGCAACACGGATTTGACGTCTACTCAGTGTATGTACAAATGACTCAACAATAGTGTGTTATAATGCACTACCACCCAAATCTTCCAAGACCTTTTGAGAATTTGGGCCCATCTCCTTCATGAATGTTAATAATAATAACTTACTCTAAGAAAGATTTCAGGCTTTGAAGTCTATACATAAATCACTACATGAATGAATGGTGCTGACCATGTTTTAAACCTATAAACCCAATGCATTTTTACTTGGAATACATACCAGATTATGTTATATTGATTTTGAACTGGATTATGAATGATGGTGAGTTCTTGGTATGTGTCATGAATTAATACAGATATTGCTCTACCGAAATCAAAGTAATTGCTCAGAGACGTGGAGATGAGAAAATATTTTAAATTTGTTCTGACAGCTAAGGGAACATCTCAACAAATGTTCAAGAAAATGGAATAGAAATTATATTGAGTTAAATCATACACAGCGAAGAGTACAAGATCTGCTAACTCCATGTTGCTAGTTATGGGTATTACTTATGATAATGATATCCTAGTAGGAATTAATTAATTCAGTTCTAAAGCATGACTGTGGTTTGTCTATCTGTGTACTGCTACTAAATATTTAGGGGCAGCCAAGCAAAGGAGCCAAAGGTTGAACTGATTATTTAAGCTGTGGTTTTGGTATTTAAAATTAGTAAAGTGTTTCTAAGGCACCAAAAAGTTGTTCAATGTGCACATGAATTGACTTCTAGCTGTAATTTGGAACCACTGCATCTAGTTCTCTTAATAAAGAGCCAGCTTAATTTTAGAAATATGCTATTACCAGTGTGTGGTACCTGAAACTGCTTATTTTCTCCTTCAGGCACTTTGAAAAGCATAAAAAACTCTCACTAAAGAGGTAAAGAGTCAATACCTACATCAAAATAGCAAAAAACCCCCAAACAAACAAACAATCCCCCCCACCCCAATCC
The DNA here is from genome assembly GCF_030867095.1 of Alligator mississippiensis. Classification (NCBI taxonomy): domain Eukaryota; kingdom Metazoa; phylum Chordata; order Crocodylia; family Alligatoridae; genus Alligator; species Alligator mississippiensis. The sequence continues at coordinate 323,118,311 of NC_081824.1, forward strand.
TGACAAAAAACGACAAAAAACAAAAAGAAAGAAAATAGGTGATGGTTACATGAATTACATTTCAAGAGTCAGATAGAGAGACACTTAAAAGGGTGGGAATGCTGCCCACTGTTCCTCAGTACCAGAAAGATAGAGGAAGAGGATGGGAGAAGAAAGCAGCAATATAGGTGTCTCTAAGAAAATAGCAGACCATGAAGCAGCTCTCCAAAGTTTGTTGAAATAGTTTTAAAACTCAAAAATATTCACAACTGTCTTCAGATGGCACATTATGCCATGTTGGCAGGTGAACTGTGTATCATAGATTTCATAGACATTAGGGCTGGAAGGGACCTCGGAAGATCATCGAGTCCAGCCCCCTGCCCAAAGGGCAGGAAGTCAGCTGGGGTCATAGGATCCCAGCAAGATAAGCATCCAGTTTCGTCTTGAAGGTGTTCAATGAAGGCGCTTGAACCACCTCCAGTGGCAGGCTGTTGCAGACCTTGGGGGCTCGGACAGTAAAGAAATTCTTTCTTATGTCCAGCCTGAAGCGGTCTTGTAGTAGTTTATGACCATTCAACCTAGTCGTCATCCCTTGGGGCGCTCTGGTGAACAAATGTTCCCCCAGATACTGGTGGTCACCCCTGATAAACATAGGTGGCCATCAGATCACCCCTGAGCCTGCGCTTTTCCAGGCTAAAGAGCCCCATAGCTCTCAGCCTGTCATCGTAGGGTCTGCTTCCCTGACCTCTGATCATGCGCGTGGCTCTTCTCTGGACTCTCTCAAGCTTCTCCACATCCTTTTTGAATTGTGGAGCCCAAAACTGGACGCAGTACTCCAGCTGCGGCCTCACTAAGGCCGAGTACAGGGGGAGAATGATGTCCCGGGATTTGCTTGAGAAGCATCTATGGATGCAAGCCAGCGTTTTGGTCGCTTTACTAGCTGCAGCATCGCACTGCAGGCTCATGTTCATCTTGTGGTCAATGATGACCCCCAAGTCTCTTTCTTCCATAGTACTAGCCAACATAGCACTGCCGAGCCAAGTGTACAGTGCATCCACTATGTTGATGGGATATATTTCAGCAGGATGATACCACCTGCTGCTTGGGAACGGTGGTGGAGAAAAAAGATGATCTATTTTAACCTTCCAAGCAAGAGGCAGTTGAACTAGGCAGGACCCTACTCACAATCTTCTGCTCCACCTGGCTTTTGAAAAGTTGGGAGGAAATTATTCATGCCAGGCAGGCTTTTTGCTAGGCGGATTAATTCTGGAGCATGGGAAGTAGGTTCTGCCCAAGGTGGATTTAAGATTGAGAGAAGTCGGGTGCAGGCAGTGTGGTACCTCATCACGTATCACACAACACACATTTTTTGTCCAGGTACAGCTAAGATAGAAACTTTACTAATATGCAAAAGGCCTAGGGATATATTATGCAGTTTAAACTTGAAGCAAAAACAAATATAATTTTTGGAACATGCATTAATTTGTTATATCTTATGTATAAAAAAACCCCATAACAAACTAGGCAAAAATAATCAAAAGATGTTATTCCTTCAGTCCTGCTGTCATTAGGATAAAATGTACATCTCTTTCAGATGCAAAAACCAAATCTAGCCTTCTTGAGCATCTTGTTAGCTCACCCAAAGCTTCAGTGAAAGTGATTTCCATATCCAAGTTAATGTTCCCCTGAGCTAATGTTTCCATACCTGAGTTTAGCTAGCATTCAGCCAGAATTAAAAGCAGACTTCAGGACTGTTAAATAGGAGCTATACTGCCAGGAGCAGTTAATAGCAGAACTGCAGGGAAAAAAATAGCTTCCACAGCCAGGCAGTAGGTTTTAAACTTTGGCAGAGCCAGGAATCAGAGGACGAGTACAACTGCACCACTGCACACACCCCTGGATCCACCCCTGGTTCTGTCTACTCCTCTCTTTGCTTAGGCATTTCCTCCCACTTGAAAACAGCTAAATGGATTTGCAGAGGGACTTAAAATTAGGATCACAATGAAGGGGAAGGGAATTCTGCAATTCTGGAAGTTGACAATAGTTTTTAAATGGCTCTCAAAAATAATGACGTTCTAAAATTATTGGTTTCCAAAGCTTTGTTGCTGTTGGTGGTATAAAAATTGGTGTTGCAGGCATTGAATTATGCCTGAGGGCTGGTAGGGTAGCTACACAAGGTGTCTGCAGGTCTATGCATCTGCTTAATGCAGCGTTTTGCAAGTATCAGAACTGCTGTAATTTGTCAGGCTCGTTCAACATCAGCACAACACTTCTTTCTACATCAGATAGTCCCCAAACTTACCAATAAAGACAGTATTCTAGTAAATGATGAAAAAAACCCAATATGTTTCCATATATTTTAACTTGGCATTGTGAAAAAGAACAACCATACAACAGTTTTTATGCCTTTGCTGTCAACGTTCACTTCTCAATACATGAGTAGTAGTGTTTTTAGATATAGAGACATAACCAGAAGATGGCACTCTTCCACAGAGCTTAGTACCAACACGTTCCAAGCTGCTGCTAATACCCTAGTCAGAGTAAATAACTTCCCTTCAGAAGTGATAATTTTCTGGTAAAATAATCAGCAAATGGAATTCTCCGAGTTCAAAAGTCTTAGCAGAAAAATACCAGAGGAGTCTGAGGCTTTACCTTCTGATGCAAGTGTATGAAAAACAAACTTTTCTCAGAGTGACTTAATCAATTTCTTTGTTAACTAGTAAAGCAAAAATATCCCCCCCCCTTATTGACAAAGAATTTTCTCAGTTGCTGGTTTCACTCAGATATTTAAGATTGAGTGGTGCAGTAATATTCTTGAAAATATAAGCAGAAGTCTAAGACTTGGAGTGCCATATAAAATACACCACACCATAAGTGTTAAACTCTCTATAAAAATGTATTTGTGTAACCCACAGGCATGTTATTCAATCCTGCATTGTGAGATTTGACCAGATATTGCTTGGATTGGTTTTGTAACAGTGATATAAGGGTAAATGGAATGCAATGGTGAGGCTATTAAAAGAGAAAACAAGATGCCTCCTGGAAGTATACTTCTATTACAGCAGAAGGGCAAACTCCTCCAAAGGTGCATAGGAAACCTGTTGAAGAAATCAGCAAAAAAGGAAGTAGTAATGGGAAGAGAAGCCTGATGACAGGTCAAATTTGAGTTAGAAACAAGAAAAGGTAAAAGGGGGTGAGGAGACAGGTACTGAATTTGAAATCTGTGATGGAAATGGATAACACTAAATGTGTGTGTCCCTAGACCATCTGATGGGATTATAGCCCCATCCTGCATAAATGTGGTGCTTTAAATTATGGGGAACTGAGTATTTTAACTCATCTAAAAATGGATCAGTGTATGCATCACTTCTACTGATGAAGCTAACCAAGATCAGCAGTGCCAAAAAGCCCTGGAGGCACCTTGTACTAGGCACTATACATACATGCAATAACATAATGTTTTGTGCCATAACTTTCTGGGTTTAAGTGCATGCAGACAGAATAAGAATCCTTCTTCTTTCTAAAGGAAAACTACACCTTAGCTACAGTCTGGGCACGTCTACTTGAGACATTTACTGTGGAGTTGACTAATTAGCTCTGCAGTAAAATTTCACAGTCTACACATGCAGTGCTATTAGGATGGGGTAAACTAATTAACTCCTCCATAGGATAGTACTGCCAGACACAAGTACTATCCTATGGTGGAGCTATTTACTCCATGACAATGTACATGTAAATGCTGACAGGACTGGCTGGGACATGAAGGTATCTAAGTGCGGGGGCTGCCTGCTGGCTAGCCCTACACTAAAGCATGGTTGTGACCCAGCCAGCCCCTTCGCAGCATGTTGAGATGGGTCTGAGAAGCCCTGGATTGGCAGGCTGGCCCCAGGGCCTCCTGTCAGACAGGGCTGCTCCACCCCTCTCAATATGCTATGATCCCAGGCGCACATGCAAATGTGGTGCCCAGGAGCAATAAACTCTGGCATGAACTGTGACAGAGTTTATTCGGCCACATTAATTGCATGTGTGATTGGCCAGTATGTCACAATGTAGCCCAGCTGACATTAAGAACTACAAAAACAAACTAAATTATTTTTAAACTCCCAGAATCCACCAGCTAACTCTCAGTGCATCTACTTGCAAAGACTACTAAGCATATTTAAGAAGCCCTTCATCTCAAATAATCAAGTGTTGCAATCCAGAATGAAGTGCATTTGAGAAAGTAAAAAAAAAAATGTTGCCAAATTAGAAGCAAACATAATTTCTCATGTGTTCACTGTAAATACAGGTCATTTTCCCAATGAAACCAGCTGCAGCTTCTTGCTTAATTAGAACATGATTTATCAAAGAGGGGAAAAAAATAATCCACTGTGTTTTATGGCTCTTTCATAGGAACACAGGACTAAAAGGGGCCTCCTGAGCCATTGAGTCCAGCCGCCTGCATTCACAGGCATCCCTAACTGAAAGAGACCCCAAAATTGCAATTCCTAAACTTCACCTACAGCTACAGAGAGGGATACCCAAACACCCTATGACAAGCCAAAGGGAAAAGCAGGACAGACAAAGGCACTGCCAATGCTCTATCACTTTTGTTTAGGTCAGCTTCCTTGTCTTTCTACTGTGAATCCTAATAACTATAATGCTTTCTCAGCGCCTTAGTGTCTGGCCACTGCCTAGTCCCATAGCCCATTTATGGCTTTCCCCAGTCCCTGTTCCTGCCTGGCCATTCCCCACAGTAGTGTATGTAAGGTGACCTGTTACATTTCTAACTGTCATACAAGAACCTTGAACAAATACTGATTTTGCTCTCGGTGGCTACATCTGCACAAGACACTACTGCACAGTCATTACCGTGCATTTATTTAGTACTTGTATAAGCAAGTACTAAATACATGTGCAGTAATTTGAGCTACTGTTCAGTAGTGCCGGCGAATGCCATTTTTCTGCTGCTACTGTCTAGCAGAATCACAGCACGGTTTTTGCCACATGATGCTACTGTGCAGTAGTATTGGGCTACTGGGTAGTCAGCATCTCATGTAGATGTGCCCAGTGGGTCAGGTTTTTACACTGCAGTTTCAGTAAAATCTCAGAAGATGGCTGAAAAGAGGGAATTCCAGTGGGCAGGTGAATACCTCCAGTTCTGTGCAGATTTGTTCAGTCCATTCATCTTGTAGTGAAACAGGCTTAAGCTTTCAGGAAGGCATTTGCAGTAAAAGTGAACCCACATTTGCACACATCAAGTGCTGCAACTGCCTTGTAGGAGAATTGCCTCAGTCCCTGTCAGTCCCTGTGGAAGCTGAGGCGGTTTTATTTTCTACTTTAATGAGAAACAAACATCAGTAAGCTCTTGGGAAAATAAAAGATGTGCTTCCTCAGGTTGAAAGTTATGTGGTCCTACTGACTGCACGTACAACTGGTGACCCACTGTATTTATTCCAACGAGTCTGGGGAAATAACCAGTGAATTAGCATGTAATTGATTTTGAATTAGCATGTAATTAGTCATTTTAGCTATTAAAGGGCATGATGGAATCATATTTCCACATGGTATCCCTTGCATGCATGCAGGGTAAAAGAACTTACGCTAGAGAAAAAGAGTGCTACAGGAGCCCCCACACACAAGGCGAAGTAGCAGTTTGCTTGTCTGACAGCCACCATTTTTGTCAATGCACCAGGGACTGAGCAGTAGACTTCCAGAGCTATAAATATGAGTCAGGACAGTCTGTGCCAAAGAACCAGCCTCTTTAGCTCAGGGCCATAACTGACTCACATCCTCTGTGAATCCAGCACAGAGGGGGATGCATATCACACACTGAACAGCAGGCTATATCTAATGCTCACAGCAACTTTATATTCTTTAAATAATGCTGACTAGGCACACAACCGACTGTGTAGAGTTACTAGATCAATGAGTTGACTAGGGAAGGGAAACGAAATACATCCTTAGAAACCTGTACTGTCATTGTGTCTCTGGTTACATTTGCATTTAAGTTGTTTAAAAATGTTGCCAACGTCCCTGAGATGGAAAACATCTGGGTTGCCGCACACAAAAAAAGGAAACCTCTGGTAAGGCTAAAAACCCTCACACCCTGTCAGACATGTCAGTGAAACAACACATTTTACATTAATCAAACTGCTAGCCCCACCAAACACATAGTTTGAGAACGCTCAGTGGCAGATGTGAGAGTTTGCAACTTTATCTTCTTGCCATTCTTGGAGCATTCTTCTTTGCACCTTTCTTTGGATCTTTCTTGATCCATCCTTTCTTTGTTTCCTGGCAATCTGATTTTTTTGTGACTAGCAAGAGTAGCTGATTGTACTGGCTTATTGCAAAGTGGTAGAAAAGCTAGCAGGTAATCAAGCAAAGCACTGGGGATCAACAGCTTTGCTTTCCGTAGGCCTATCTGCCATCATAGAGTTGGAAAGGATGGAACTGCATTGGAACAGGTTACCCAGAGAGGTGGTGCAATCTCCATCCTTGGAGGTTTATAAGACCCAACTAGATAAAGCCTTGGCTGGTATGATACAGTTGGGGATGGTCCAGCTTTGAGCAATGGGTTAGACTAGATGACCTCCTGAGGTCCCTTTCAACCCTAATTTTCTATGGTTCTATGATGGCAAGGGTGATTTATATCTTTTAATATAGAAATAATAGATGGCAACAAACTACTTTCTTTGAGTAGAGATGTGGACTATTGTTTTCCTACTATCTTTATCAGAAAGATTACAGGGTAGAAAAGCAACTGTATGGCAAATAAAGCATAAGCTATATCTGAAAGCTTGTGGCTGTAATAAAGAGATAAAGTTAAAAAGGCATCCACTTCATTGCAAGACAAAGGCTGAAGCTGGCTAATTTTAAAGGATAAGAAACGGCCTTTTCAAGTAGCACGTAAGGTTTTACCCTGCAAACTGAAAGCAAACTCTTGCCTGCAGAATATCTACATTTAGAGCAAATTTACCAGATGTCAAACCAAACTACTAGCATGAGTAGTATTATTACAAAATAATGAGCAAATTCTTGCACACAAATAACTACCAGTATTAACACTCTTCAACTACCTGAAGGACAATCAGAGAGGATGGAGATAGACTTTTCTCCATGGCTGTAGGGATCAAGTCTAGGAGCAATGGCTTCAAACTGCAGCCAAAGAAATTTAGGTTGGAGATTAGGAAGTGCTTCCTCACAATGAGAGTAGTTAAACATTTGGACAGGCTACTTAGAGAGGTTGTGGAATCTCCATCCCTGGAAATATTCAAGAGGAGATTATACGGATACTTTGCTGGGACAGTTTAGTCATCCTTGAGCAGCAGGCTTGACTAGATGTGACCCCTTCCAGCCCTACTTTCCTATGATCTTAATCTGGACAAGTAAACATGACAAAGGATGTCAAATATAATGTTCAGAAATGCCCAAATCTTATTTACAAGCATAAGTTTAACTCACAGAAAAGGACCTTTCGGAGCTTCTAAAAGCACTTAGGGAGCTAGATGCTTGTGAACATTCAGTGCCTGTCTGATTGTTTAGGCATGTTAATACTTTAAAAAATCTGGCCCCACATTACTATTGAAAATGAGGTGCAGGCCCTTGAGTCATTTACATGGCTTTGGATATGTTATCTGGGTCCTCTAATGTAAAGAGCTGAGACTACATTATACTTGTTTCGGCCCATTCCAGACACATCCAATCCTTTATATAGATGCTAGTTTCATAGTTCTAGTAGTAGTCTGGGACATATATTATTGTATCTCAGCATACCGAAGTCTGATATTAAAATGAAAATAGATGCAAATTATTGCTAGTTTTGCTAGTCACAAAAAAACTCCAATTGCTGCATCTAAAAGGCAGATCCTACACAAATCAACATGCCGAAGAATGGCAATTAGATGGAGTACTAATGGGAGCAGAGAATCTGCCCCCTGATGTTCAAACTCTTGGATATATAGTTGAGCCTACTGCAGTTCTGATAGTATTTGTGTTAATAAAATATATAATTAAAATCTATTAAAGGTATATAAGTTAATATAGTGAATCTGTTAGATCACTTCCACTAAAATTAGCAAATGCTTATAAAGAGTGCTTTAATGAAAAAGCACTAACAAGAATAGCACACTAATACAATGCCTTTTGATCTACCAAGTAATTTTTGTTCTACCATGTACCATCCCTAGTTCAGCTGGGGTCAACAGTGTCAAACTTTCTAGTCATGTCTGAAAAAATTACATTTCATGGCTTGTTGCCGATTAATAGAAAAATCATACTAAATCTGTACATATTAAACTATGAATTCTCAAATATTATATATCCTTTACAGGAAAGAAAAGTTTGAAATGAAAATGGGAGTGTTTTAAACCTGAACTTTTAATTTGTACTTCAATTATATATATCAGTGCCTTCAGGCAACAGTGAGGCTTGGAGATGTTTTGTGACATCTTTGCATCAACATGAAGGAAAAACGTGGGTGATTTTCTTGCCTGGCCTTAATACTTGACACTGCTGCTTTTGCTGCTGAATCTCCCTTTGACCACTATAGAATAAAAACACACTTTAAAACCACTTCACTGGATCAGATAAGCAGGTCCTTGATCCTTGTGCAGATCAATACAGGAGGTCTGATTGTAAATAAAGGTCACAATTCAGAAATGCATGTCTAGTCAGGAAACATGATGAAGAGTTCCAAATGAAGGCAGTATGTTTTCAGCACCTGCTTAAATGATCAGTGTGTGGATGGACTTAGCTATGTGCTTAGCTGCTCTTCTAAACTAAGACCCAAGCACACAGTATGGGCCCATTATAGTTGGAAGCTTACCCAGTATTTGGGAACATATACAATGCACTGAGGAGACAAACTATTTTAAAATTTTCCTCTGTTAATTATTCTAAATCACATACCCAGAGCTTCATATGCATGTGCTTGCAATCAGGAGTGTGCGTAGCGGGTCCTATTCTATTCGGATTCAGATTCAGCCCGAATCAGGAACAGTGATTCAATTTGTTGATTCTGATCACTGTCCCTGATTTGATTTGGCCGAATCCGAATCTGAAGATTTAATGGTGACTCAGAGAATCAGAGATTCAGACACTGACACAGCTTTAAATGTTTTTTCTACATACCTTGAGGTAGCAGGTATGGCTCATGAACATTGCGATGCTGAGGAGTATAGAGCGTCCCACAGGAGTGCAGGGGGGGCCCTCCATGTGCTTGGCGGCAAACCCGGAAGTGAACTGGAAGTACTTCTGGTCCATTTTCAGGTCTGCCAGGGAATGCATGGGGGGGGGCCCTGCACCCCCCCAGTTTAGTGACTGGCCATAGGGGGACCCTGAATGCCTCTTTAGACCCAGAAGGCACCAGTCACTGAGCTGGGGGGGTGCAGGGGAGCCCCCCAGCATGCTCCTCAGCAGACCCAAAAGTGGACCAGAAGTCCACTTAACAACCACTTGGAAACAAACAAAAAAAAATTCTGCACCACTGTCACAGGCCACCTGGGCACTGTGAGTACATTAATTTTATCACAGGGCAACTGTGCTGTTTAATTCAGTTTTGGATCGAGGAGGCAAAGTTAGGAGTGAAGTAAAGGCAAATTTATTATAGCTTACACACACACAACAGTTCACAGAAAGATAAATGCGATAAGCAGATAATGCAGTATTAAAGAGCTAATCGTAAATAATAATAACAGATAATAACAACAGATAGATCAATTCTGTTGCAGGCCAACTGAGCATTGCGAGGGTTTAGCCACTGGGCTGTTCAAAACAATAGATAGACAGACGTGGATTGGCAATTTATCGATAGTCCCTCGATGCCAGGTATGCGTCAAGTGATTCCAGAGAAGTCAGGCGTCCCTGATCGACAATGTCAGAGGGGTTACCAGGGAAGATCCCTTGATCAGGATCCAATCCTCACTCATACCAGGAGTCCAGGGTCCGGGCGTGGAACAGCAGTGACCGTTCTGTTCCCTCCTTCCTGCTGGTTACCTGATGCACACGCTTTTTATACCTAGTCTTATGCTAATCTGTTGGCTTTAGAGCCACTCATAATGTTGCCCTATAGCTGTTACCCTATGGGATTGAAAGGTGTTAAAAATTATCATAAAAGGTTACTACTCAAACTCAGGTTTATCCAATAAGCAAATTATAATGCAGCACCTTTAGGTTTGAAATTGACATTGCTCTGCCTAAGCCCAAACCCCTTTTAGGTTTTCTTTGAATATGCTTTCTTGGGGTATGCTTTCCTGGAATGTGTTGGGTGTGCCAGGCAGTTGGATCCAGTTTTTTATCCTTAAGGCTGAACCCTGAGCAGAAACCATTAGGTCAGCTAATCTCACATCTACAGCTTTGCCTATGGGGCCCAGTCAGTTCCATGAACAGTTAATTTTATCATTTTGGTTAAACTTATGACGGACAAGTTACATTTGCAGTTTACAAACTTACAAGCTTTATCTTAATTAATATTACCTGTTTAAGCCATATACCAAATGCCTCTAAGAAGCACATATTATTGCTTATTAATCCCTCTGGTTCTGACTGTTACATACCACTTGTCTCATAACCATGGAAAACAGGAAAAAAAATTAAAGGGAATATGCAAATTTGGTAATATCTGTAATTTAAAGAATAAAGAGTTCCAGTTACCTCATACTAATTCAAATAATTTAGATTTCACCCTGCTTATACCCAGGCAGTCTCTCCCAGTCATCTTGTAATACCTTTTCCACCCCATATTAAAATATGGGACAACAGGTAGGTCTTAAAATTACACTCAAGTTCAATAAGCTCAGGCTTTGAAAAATATCTTCCCATTTCCACCAGCTCCCCTATCCATCTAAGCACCTTCGATGACTTTTTCTGTTGCACCATTTCACTCAAAGAAAGGATCTTCATAGCTAGAAGTTAACCATTATGTGCTTTCCAGGTCATATATCATTAAAAAACAGCTAAACTCTTGTGATGCTCATGGAATACAAGTGTTGTGTACTCTTTGTAAAACCCATTTTACAAGCAAGTCAAGACAGTCTATACTTGCTGCTGTGTCCTCATGATTTGATGGTGTTGGCCTTTACGGAGTATTGCAAAAATCTAATTGTAGTGATAAAGGTATGGGAAGTCATAGAATCATAAATAAATAGGATTGGCTATGACCTCAAACAGTTATTCAGTCCCACCACTGGCTCAAGCCAGGATCATTCCTACATTCAAAAGTCATACCCTACACATAAAATACAGATGAATAAGATAACTAAGTACTGGTGAAATGTAATGCTTCTGTAGCATGCAGCAGAGGTTGTCAACCGGGGGTACGTATACCCCCACGGGTACCTAGAACAGTCCTAGGGGGTACACGCAGGTGGGCAGGGATGAAGCACTGCCACCCACCACTGCGCACTGCCACCTCTTGGGAGCAGGGCCAGGGAGGGGAGCGGGGGAGGGCAGTGGCACCCCTCTTCAGGTCGCACAGGCACTACCTGGCTGGGTGGATGTGGGAGGGGATGGCGCTCTCACGCAGAGGCTGCCAGCACCACCCACCACCCCACACTGTGTGAAATCTCCCTCCCACTGTGCGCCCTGCTCCACATCCAGCTGCTGCCACCAGAAGGAGTACAGTTCTTAAAAAAGGTTGTGAACCCCTGGCATACAGGGATCCAGCAAGATAAGAAATCTGAAAATTTTCAGGTATTTTGCTGTGGTGCCACTTCCATACTGACTTTCAAGAGGTTCTAGAGAGGATGCTTTTGAGGTTATGTTCAACTTTAATTTGTTGTTCCTTTTAAATGTTTATATTAGGCTGATTGTTACCAAAGTATGTACTTACCTGGTCCTTGGTCTTACACTATTTGTTTGCAGTGTCCCAGTAAAGGAGCATCTGCGTAGTATGAAATAGAGTTGTTCTCATGTTCTGTCTTTTTTTTTTTCAAGAACAACCTGAAACTGTTCCAAGATATGCACATAACCTTCATTTAAGTCTCCATGAAAACCTAATGGTTGTGAAGAAATAATCATATAAAACAAGATAAAAAGTCAGTTCTGGTGCTTTGCATCATTTGACAGATGCAACCTCATAGTTTGCCTCCATGAATAAAACTCTACTTTTCTGCAAATGACTGTGCTTCTGAAAGCATTAAAATATCTTCAGGGAAAATACAATTTTATATCTGCTACATAAGACTGACATTTACTTAGCTTTCATCCAGAATCTTGTATTTGAGCTTCATACATGGTCTTAGAATCTTAGAAAATACTACTAACAGAAAGTGATGAATTTTTATTGAGGATGCAAGTGGTAAATTCAATCTGCTTGTCCCATATGCTATCTAGACAACAGAAAGAGTGAAGATCCAATTTCAAGCTGCTGGTATTTCATTGTGTTAGTTTAGTTTAATCAGACACCAGTGTGATTGTGCTTCATTTTTATGACTTGTATGAAACAATACTCTGAAGTTATATGTATTATATATACTCTTCTCCATGAAAATATATAACCTACAATTGATTACTTGTGTTGCAGAAGGCAAAATATTAAGCATAAGATTCAACAGTACTTAAATACTTCTGCTCAAATGGGTTCTCCCAGATTATATTTTGTAGTAAGAGGGCTTTATACTCTTGTTGCAATCAGTGCTCATAAATCTCAAGCCTGGATGTCTAAGTGGCACTCAGGCTATTTTTGGATGGCCAGGTCTCTTAGTATGGTCCGGCCATGGTTACATCCTCCTGTATGGTCAGTCTACATTGCAGTCCTGTTCTGTTCCTGCACATGACCTGGCTACGATTCATCACGAACAGATAGGGAAGCTTAGATCACATCTCACAGGACTTTGCTGCTCGCAGGAGGCATTGTGAGATAACAGTAAACTCCACAGTTCATGCACTGGTGGTGATGGCCTTCCATTTAAAGGCATGTGGAAACAGGGACAAGGCAAACATCAGTTTGAGTGGGCATGAATCAGACAGTATGAGAAAAGCAACTCTAGGGGACACTAGATAGAGTAGTGAGAGTGGTTGTGCTAGTAGGTAGGGTCAGGGAGCAAGTAAGCAAAATAGAGACCTGGGGGGCAAAGGGAGAGGCAAGGAGCCACTTTGGTAGTCAGGTAGGGCCAGAGAAAGGGTGGGAGGGATTCTCATGGGTGGCAGCAGCTGAAGAATGGAATTGCTTTGGATATAATCAATGAGTAGGGTCAGCCAGGATGCACAATAATATAGTTAGATGCAGTCACTCTGATGAGCAGGGCAATCTGGAGCCACATCTGGAACTCCAGTGGCAGCCCTGATGTCCTCATATGGGCTACAAGGCCCTGTTCAAGTGAATCACCATTCAACAACACCAACTCATGACCAAGTGAGGGCTATTTCTGCATTGCCTGGTATGTGGTTTGGGGACAGTTCTGGTAGGATATTTCCTGGCTGGGAGTCACTGTGTTCATAGACCCTGTGAAGAAGCCTAGGGATAGCTCTGTGAAAGTGATGTGTTTGCATCTGCAACTCCCTGTTTCCCTCTGTTACCACTCCTCCTTCATGCATCTCTACTCAACCCAAGTATGAAATCATAATAACTCATAAAAGGTCAACAATCTGAAATCTGTATTTTGGGCCTGATTTTTCTTTTCCTTAGACAGGTGTTAATTGGATGCAATTCTGTCAAAGTTAGTAAAGCTAGACAGGTGTAAGACTGAGGAAGATTCAGGCAAGAGCTCATGAACACAATATTAGATTGGACCTCCCTGTTCATTAAAGTGAATCCCCTGAGATCTCTGGACAAGCATGAAATAAATGTTTGTCTGAAAGGTCCACCAGAATGTCCACCTGCCCACTTTTATACATCAGGGGCACAATACACCTGACAACAACCCTCCAATACACACTACATGCCACTGAAAAAAGCAGGAGGGACAGGGGCCTGCCAGTGACTTGGGCCTCCCCAATAGCAAAGAATTTGTTAGGTAAAATATACTTTGCTGCCTTCATTGAAAGTGTGAGAATCTATGTGTTTGTACAATCTGTTTCCTTCACATGAAAAAAGAATTCAGAATTTGGCAAAAAAAAAAAATGTACTTGCTTAAAATGCAGTATCCTGAACTCTGTCATGTGTTTGTGATTGTGATGGTGTATGCAAACCCCACACAAGCTCAAGTTTGTTACGAAACCCAAGTGAGGGCAATCATCCTTGTTCACTCCACCTGTGTTCGGTGGGGTGGTCAAGCTTTTGGGAGGGGACATAAAAAGGAAAAGGTCAGTGAAAGATTTGGGGTCAGTGGAAGACTGCAGGAGTTGGGAGGAGGGTTGCATGAAGGAGGATGACTCTACTGATTATCCCTGGAATGGAGAGAGAAGAACAGCATGAAAGGGCTCTGTGTTGAATGTGTCTTTACTGGTATTTTGTAAGTCTTAATTTGAATGCATAAAACATGCTCCAAAAGAAGGGCCTGGAAGACTCTGGACATGAGAGTGAGTCTGTCATGGGCTGGGGAGAAGCCAGCCCATCATAATGATACACTCAGTAAAGCCTGAGAACCAAATTAGAATTGCCTAGTAACAACAGATGCTAAGCTATATTTACAGCCAGATTGTTACACAATAAATTTCCTGGTGTGATTTTAAATGCTGCCTCGAGTCCCATCATGATAAAAAAATGACTATTATACTTATCACTTACTTGAATAAGATGGCACAATCTACTTTTCCCTCTACATGCCATGTCTCTTCCTCTCCATCCCCTGCCAATATATGAATTCCATTATGAATGGAGGGACACATTTGTGTCATTGACCACTCTGCACATTTCACTGTCCTGAGTATCAGTCTCTCTTTGCTTTACCAATAGCAAATATTGAAAAAAAAATGAACAGGTGTGGTTTTGCCTCTGCTATTTTCAGTTAGGCCAAAAATAATGTGATGAGTTTAAAATGATTGGGTTGTTTTTGCCTTTCATTTGAACTTGGATAATGTTTTAAAGCTTTTTTTCTTAGAATCATGGAAAATTAAGGTTGGAAGGGACCTCAGGAGGTCATCTAGTCCAGTCCTCTGTTCAAAGCAGGGCCATCCTTAATTAGATCATCCCAGTCAAGGCTTTGTCTAGCCAGGTCTTAAAAACCTTTAAGGATGGAGAATCTACAACCTCTCTAAGTAAGCTGCTCCAGTGTTTTACAACCCTCATAGTGAAAAAAATCTTCCTAATATTTAACTTAAATTTCCTTTGTTACAACTTGAGACAGTTGCTCTTTGGTCCATCATCTGCCACCACTGAGAACAGTCTTGCTCCATCCTCTTTCAAACCCCGTGTTTTAGAATGAAC
Organism: Alligator mississippiensis; assembly: GCF_030867095.1. Classification (NCBI taxonomy): domain Eukaryota; kingdom Metazoa; phylum Chordata; order Crocodylia; family Alligatoridae; genus Alligator; species Alligator mississippiensis. The sequence continues at coordinate 323,133,576 of NC_081824.1, forward strand.
TACTGGGTTCTGAAGATTCCCCGTGCTTGAACAAAGGACGTACTTACGGTTGTTTTTACCCTTGCAAAGCTTTATTTAAGGATACTCACAGAGGCAGGCAATAGAACAGAGCAGAGAGGGTGGTCACCTCATTTGGCCTTAGGCAGCAGCTGCCACCCCACATGGTTCCCCTGCCCCAGAGTGTCCCTATCCCAGGGATGCAATAGCCTGCACTGGGGTTCCGCGCAAGTCAGAACTCTTGCCAGAGCTGAGGAACCCATCGTAACTTAAGAATGTACAGCTTATATAGTCTGGAGTAAATAACGTTATCTTGAGCTAGGGATTTGGTTATCTCAAGCTAGGAATTTGGGGATGAGTCGTGATCCAACACACTTGGTGTTTACCACATTCCACTGTATTACAACATTCTACTATCTAGGTTCATGGTTCGGTCACGCTCACAGGGCAGGAGGCTATGTGCCGCTTCACCAGCCTACTATGGAATCAGCGTGCAGAACTCTTACTATTAGCAAAGCTCTTACTATTACAGTCCACCCCTCGATTGCGAGTCAGACCTCTAAGAATTTGAGGTCTAACTCACAATTGTCCTAAGCAGTTTGTATATGCTGGATATTATACAGATGGGTGAGGGACCGAATGCGCAGATACAAAAAGCATGTTCATAATAACAAGCATACAGCTATAATACAAATAACAATAGGATGCAATAGAAAATTTAATACAACATTACCTTTAGGGGACCACCCTTTAAAAATGTCCCACCAATGATACACTGTAAGGTCGTGTTCTTCTTGGGCAATTCTCAGTAGTTTACCATGCTGGGTTGTTATTAGGACTTCGGTTCGTGCAATGGTGGTAGCTATCTTTTGGAGCTGGTGAGTGATTTTTCCATGCTGGTCAAGTAACTGCTCAAGCTGTATAAAAGAAACCTTAACTGGTATCACCCACAGAGGAATGGGGAGGGTAGAGTGCATGGCCTTATATGAGACATTAAGGAAGGGGACGCTCTCCTTGGTATGTAGGTTGGTAATAATCATCACCTGATGGCAGCATTCACACACAGGGGGTGAGGAGACCTCATCTCCATTCCACTGAATCGGGTTAAAAGAAAACACACTAGCTGTCCCATTCTTTAAGTCATATGTAAGGGTCTCTTGTAACCACCAGCATTCCCACCTATAATGACTGTGGTCATGACTGTGAGTGCATGGCTCATACAAATGGTTATGAGCCAGGCACACCCATCCCCCCGGCCAGTTCTCACAATCATCTATGCAATGAATCCTATTCATTAGATCAACGTGGGAACCCTCAACCGTGGGGACCCACCATTGATCTTCAAACAACTGGGGGATTATCTGCATTTCACACCACACGGCAGGCCAGGTCTGATTAATGGCTAGTTTAAACTCCACTGTGCAAACTGAGGTATTGCACTGGGTGTACTGAGGGAGGGCCCCTAGCCATTCCGACCCTGAGGATCCTTGTATGACAGCTTTTAAGTTATGATATTGCTGATATGCTTGCAATTGCCAAAGCATACACAAGGTGGCATTCTGAAAGGTGGATTGGTTCTTCAAGATGCCAGTTATTTCAAAAGCGGTCTGGTTAACCCATTGCCAAAGATGATAGGACCAACTAAATGTGTCCCGGTCAACCAAGGTAATGAGGGTCCCCATGAACCTATCAATTTTAGGGCCTGTTCATCAAGCGAGTCCAATTTACTCAACTTATTTGTTAAGGTTTCAATGTTAAAGCTATTGATTACCCCTGTGCTCACTCCAATTCCCCCTAGGATAGTATCACTTATATCTCTTTTAACTTGCAGTGTATGTTCCAACCACGGGGCACATTCCTTTTTTGATTTTCAAAGATCTACCTTGGCTATATTGATGGTATACTGAACATGATGAATACAAGGTCCTTGCCATGCTGTATGACAGGTTGACCTAACCCTAGCTATGTGGGTTTTCCAGGTGGGCACGCTAGGTTGGTGCCTAACATCAAGCAGTTGAACCCACCATCTCCTTCCCGTTATGATGCTTGTATTATAACAAAACAGGGTAGAGTTTGGAGAAACTTGGGTCATTGGGATTTTACCCCCGGATCCGCTATCCCAACTTTCAGATAAGTTTTTCAGGCTCTTCTGAGCCTCTCTTTTTGTCAACCATATTTGTTTGATATCTGACCATTAACAGACACAAGGAGAGCAGGTAGAAGCAATAGTCTGGCTATTCAATCCCCCTTTTTCCAGGCAAAAGGGGTTTCCCCCGATTGTGTAGTATGACTTTCACCTCCCCCCGGTAATCTGGGTCAATCACACCTCCCTTGGTCACCACCCCTCGAGCCGCAAGCCCCAACCAAGATTGTATTTGCCCAAACCAGCCAGGAGGTAAATCCACAGACCAATTCAAAGGTATTACTGCTGTCTGTCCCACATCCAATGTTCCTGCTTTAGGTGCTGCTAAATCCATACCCACTGATCCAACAGTCATGGGGGCGGGAAGAAAAAAAGGTTTATGGTTCTGTATTGGTTTTATGGTTAATGGGAGAATTGTCTCGACCAATGCTCCCTCCTCCACCCCTTTTTTCCTGCATTTATGCATTCTATTCATAGGTGATTGTCCTTTGACAAGTTTTTTATTATTAATGGTAGCCACTGTTTTAGGCAGTCAAGAGGGCCACCCCTGGAGGGTCGGGCCCAACGTTTTGGTCAGTAATTGCTTTAGTTGACCATTTCATTTTTTAATGAGGCCTGCTGCCTGCAGGTGGTACGGCACATAAAATGTCCAAGCAATGCCAAGTCCAGCTGCCCATTGTTGGGTAAGCAATGTAGTGAAGTGTGTACCTTGATCGGCAGAAATCTCATGGGGTATGCTGTGAATATGGACAAGGCGTGCCTCCAATACATGAATGGTGGACGAGGCATCTGCCTTTCGGACCGGTACAGCAATTCCATATTTGGAGAAAGTGTCGATGGCCGTTAAGGTATAATGATAATGATTTATTGCTGGCAGTGGCCCAATATAGTTAACTTGTCATTTCTTAGCTGGTCCATGCCCTTTGGGGATATGGCCTGGCCTCTTGTTTAAGGGCTTTTGTGCCAACTGACGTCGTGGACACCACGCTGCCACTGATGCAGTTTTACTTCATGTTATGGGCAAGTCACAGGCAACCGCCCAGGCATAGGCTGAGTCCCTTCCCGCATGTTTTGATTGCTGGTGTATTTAGTTGGCTAAAGCATCGGTTTGACATGCCAACACTGACTGGGTTAAAGCATTAGCATGGTTGTTCCATTCATGTTTAGGATTTCCAGTGTTGATGGATTGGTGGGTGTTTACATGACCAACATGAATTTTTATTACCTTAGATTTTACAGCTAGTTGTTTTCACAGGTTCTGGCCCCATAAGTTTTTTCCTCTGATTTTTTAGTTTGAGGTCTTTCAGGTGCCAGACCATACTGCCAAACCATTTGCCACTGCCCAGAAATCAGTATAGATCCAAATTGCCAGGCTTTGCCATTTGGTTTTATAATTCACCACCAGCATAAGAGCTCTCAACTCAGCCCATTGGGAGGAGGCCCCCATCCCGGTATCTTTGAGTTGGTGACCAGTTACAGAGTTAATGGTAGCTGCAGTCCACATGCAAGTAGGACCCTCGTATTGCACTGAGCTGTTTGTAAACCAGGCAACCTTCCTTTGTTTAGGTAGCAGATCATTATAGCAATGGGCCCATGAGGCAAGTGGGGGCGGGGGGGCAAGGTCACAACGGGTAACTAATTGGGTTCACCTTTCACTGGTGCCGGCAGGGTAGTTATTTTTTTATGAAGTTTGCTTACGCCATGGGGGCCAGGCTTTGCACACTCTTGTATGTACCAGTTCCATTTGATAATGGAGGACTCTTGGGCTCTCCCTATTTTGTTGGAGACGGAGTTTTGCAAGACCCACTGCATTATGGGAATTTTTGGTTTAATATGAATTTCATGTTCCTCAGTTATTTGTTTCGTATTGACCAATGCCCAATAGCATGCCAGCAACTGCCGTTCAAAAAGGGTGTAATTAGCGGCTGCGTCAGGTAATTTTCGAGTCCAAAAGCCTAATGGGTGCTTCTGATGTGTCCCTATAGGAGTTTGCCACAAGTTTCATGATGCATGATTCTGATATACTGACACTTCTAATGTAATAGGGTTAGACGATGAATAAGGGCCCAGGGGCAGGGCAGTCTATACGGCTGCTTTTACATCATTGAAGGCCTGGTGTTGTTCTTTTCCCCATTCAAAAGCAGTGGCTTTACATGTTACTTTATACAGGGGCTGCATCAATATTCCAAGGTGAGGTATATGGGTGCGCCAGAATCCAAAAAGACCGATCACTTTTTGTGCCTTTTTTTTTAGTAGTTGGGTCGTGGAGGGAGAGTAGTTTATCCTTTATTTTTTGTGGAATATTTTTAGTAGGTTCCGACCACTGAACTCCCAGAAATTTTACATTTTGGGCTGGACCTTGAATTTTTTGTGGATTTATCTCCCACCCTGTCTCCCGCATATGTTTCACTACACATTTTAGAGCTTTTACCACAGGATTCAGGGTGTTGCCTATTAGCATTATATCATCAATATAATGCTTGGCTAACACTTCTACAGGCAAAGAAATTTCACGTAAGTCACGTGTGACCATGTTGTGACAATAAGCAGGGGAGTTTAAATACCCTTGTGGAAGCACGGTGAAAGTGTATTGCTGTCCCTCCCAAGTAAATGCAAACTGGGCCTGATGATTTGCATGCAGAGGGATAGAGAAAAGGCATTAGCCAAGTCAATCACAGCATGCCATTCACCGGAGGCGGCACTAATATCCTCTAGCATAGAAACTATATTTGGTACCGCAGCTAAAATTGGGTTTACTACTTTGGTAAGTTTCTGATAATCTACCGTTAATTTTCTCGACCCATCAGGTTTGTGAACTGGCCAGACGGGAGAATTGAATGGCGAGTTAACGGGCACCAGCACACCCACCTCCTGCAAGTCCTTGATTGTTTTGGTAATGTTTTCCTTCCCACCCGGGATTCGATATTGCTTAAGGTTAACAATTTGGTGGGGAATTAGTAGTTTCAGGGGTTCCCACTTAGCATGACCCACTAATAAGCGTCTGACATTGTTTGGGGTGCCTACCCAGATATTTTTTCATTTCCCTAGAACATTAATTCCTACAATACATTTAGGGATAGGCGATACCACTACCTGCATTAATTTGTGTTTGGTGGGTTCCACAGTAATATACACAGTCACCAGACACCCGATTACGGATGCATTCCCATATCCTTCTAAAAGCATCCTTTCCCCCTTCAAGTTAGTCGGGTTTCCTGGTATAATGGTAATTTCAGAGCCAGTATCTAATAGTCCTATAAAAATTTGAATTTCTCTAGCCGGCCATTCCACTGTCACTCGGGCATATGGCCTTTGGTTCCCCAGCCGGGGGAGGCCCACACTCTGGCAGGAGGGACCTTGGCCATTATGTCATTGTGGCGGGGGAGTAAGAAACTGCTTCAGGTCAGGGTATAATGGGGGGGCTGAGGGTTGGACTCTCTTCACAGTGGCTCTTTGTTTACTTAAAAGCTGATACTTCTGCACCAAAACCTTTGTGGGTTGCCCATCAATTTCTTTTTTGGGCACCCCGTGGCTTATGAGCGAGATCCATAAATCCCGTCGAGTTAACAGCTTTTTATTCCCTCCCTGCTCCTTGTCTGTTTGCTTCTGAACCGCCCGCGTTTGCGAACCCCCAACCTCCACCCGAGGAGTATTCTCTAACAATTTGGCATGCCCTTCATACATTCAATTTTGCATTACTTTTTCCTGCAAAATTCCCAGTCCCTCCTCCAAGGTCCACCACGACCATGGCCCTGGGTCATCATGATCTCCCCTCTCTGGCCACCTGTTCATTCAAAATTTTATGCAGCAATTTAATTGCGGAGCATGGGTGCCCACTGGGGCGTGTGCAGTATGCATTGTAGCATTGTATAAAGTGGCTCTTGTTAGATTTTCTAATACCTTCAGTTCAGCTATGGTGACACTTACATGTGCATCACCTTCATCAAGTATCCTTAATATCCATGTTTTCAGTCCCTTTTTCAGCCCTTGTCGAAATTTCTCTGCCAAGGTACCCAAATTTGCTATTGTGTACCCCCTGATTTCCTGGGATCTACTGACTTCTGCAGGTCCCTGAGTGGTACGATTATAATGTACTAGTCGTGCAAAGGCATGTTGGCACTCCCCACCATCCAAACTCTCAGTATGTTTGACCTTATTACTTTATATATTCCCATCCCAATTTTCCGGATCTATCCACTGACCTGTGATCCTTCTAGCATCCCATAAAGGTATCCCTGTCATTGCTGGAGCTGCCTCTGGCTTAGACAGCTGGGAGACCAGCTCCAGTGGGGAGGAGGAACAGTTAGGGGAGTCAGAATTAAGTTGCTTGGAACATAACTCATGCAATATTGCTCCATTCAAATTCAGATGTGCCTGCCAACGAACAGCCTGATCGAGCTGTTCCTGCAGACGGGAATTTTGTGTGCTCAGACATTCAAGCACTGTAAGGAGCAGCCAAGGGATGGTGCATCTAGCACCACTCTCCCCCTCAGACTTAAGCTCCTTCTCAACCCACCGTTGCAGCTCGGTGGGAGTTACAGGGCACTCCTCCTTACTCCAATAAACAGATGGACTCAATTTACAGAGTGCCTTTGCTACTCCATACCACAACCCGGTATCGGGCCAGCCCAGCATCCTTCTCTCCGATCCCTCTCCCTTCCCTTTCTGCAGCCTCTTAAATAGGTCCTTGCCAAATGTCAGGGGAATCCCATGCCTGACAACAATTGTCTTAGAATGAACTACTGGGTTTAGAAGATTCCCCGTGCTTGAACAAAAGATGTACTTACAGTTGTTTTCACCCTTGCAAAGCTTTATTTAAGGATACTTACAGAGGCAGGTGATAGAACAGAGCAGAGTGGACAGTCACCTCACATCGGCCTTAGTCAGCAGCTGCCACCCCACATGGTTCCCCTGGCCTCAGAGTGTCCCGATCCCGGGGATGCGATAGCCTGCACTGGGGCTCTGTGCAAGTCAGAACTCTTGCCAGAGCAGAGGAACACACTGTAACTTAAGAATGTACAGCTTATATAGTCTGGAGTAAATAATGTTATCTCAAGCTAGGAATTTGGGGATGAGTCGTGATCCAACACACTTGGTGTTTACCACATTCCACTGTATTACAACATTCTACTATCTAGGTTCATGGTTCGGTCATGCACACAGAGCAGGAGGCTATGTGCCGCTTCACCAGCCTACTATGGAATCAGTGTGCAGAACTCTTACTAGTAGCAAAGCTCTATTACACCCTGTTGAAGGCTGCTAGTAAGTCCCCTCACAGTCTTTTCATCCCTTGACTAGATAAGGCCTGTTCCCTCAGCCTCTCCTCAAAAGTCATGTCTCCTAGCCCCCTCACCATTTTCGTTGCCCTCCACTGGACTCTCTCCAATTTGTCCACATCCCTTTTGTAGTGGGGGGGTCCAAAACTGAACACAGTACTCCAGATGTGGCCTCACCGGGGTTGAATAGAAGGGAATAATCACTTCCATTGACCTGCTGGCAACAATTTTATCAATGCAGCCCAGTATGCCATTAGCCTTCATGGCAACAAGGGCACACTGTTGACTCATATTCAGCTTATTGTCCATTGTAACCCCTAGGTCTTTTTTGGCAGAGCAGCTGCCCAGCCAGTCAGCTCACAGCCTGTACTGGTGCATGGAATTGTTCCACCCTAAGTGCAGGACTTTGCATTGGTCCTTATTGAATCTCATAAGATTTCTTTTGGATCAGTCCTCCAATTTGTCTAGGTCTCTCTGAATCCTACCCTTGCTCTCCAGTGTATCTACTAGTCCCTCCAGCATGGTGTCATCTGCAAACTTGCTGAGGTTACACTCTATGCCATCTTCCAAGTCATTGGTGAAGATTTTGAACAAAACCAGCTTCAGGATCAGCCTCTGAGACACATCACTTGATACCAGCTGCCAACTAAACATTGACCTATTGATTGCTGCCCTGTGGGTCCGATGATCCAGCCAGCTTTCTGTCCACCTTACAGTCTGTTCATCCATCCCGTTTTTCCTTAGCTTGCCTGTGAGAATGTTGTGGGAAACTGTATCAAAAGCCATGCTAAAAATCAAGGTACACTACATCCACTGGTCTCCCCACATCCACAGAGCCAGTCATCTCATCGTAAAAGGCAATCAAGTTAATCAGGCATGACTTGTCCTTGGTGAATCCATGCTGACTGTTCCTAATCACCTTCTCCTCCAAGTGCCTAGAAATGGTTTTAAAAACCCTTTGTCAGGCTGAGGAAGCATCTGCAGTTGGTGTGTGCTCTTCCTGGATGGAATTGTCATATTGAATGAAATAGTTTGAATGTTTGTAAAGGTTGCCCATTAGCCAGTTTCAGGAAGAAGATAAGATTTATCTCCTTATCTAAGTCATTGTTTTTGGACTACGTGCAAAGGGTCCTGACTTTGTTTAAAGTCTTAATTTGAATTTTATCTTTAGAAGTCTTTTACAAAGAGAGCAAATATCCTGAGTTCTGAGAGATCAAACCCTAAGGCCTTTTGACCAGATTGGTAAGAAAAGGGCACTTGCAGTGATATGGAAGTTTCCCAAAGGTAATTTAAAATGATTAACAAAAGAATCTGTTGAGTAAGATCCGAGCCCAAATTTGGGGGTAATGACAGGTTTGAGTAGGAGGAGCCCATAGACGGCAGCTCACTCAATAAAAACTGTAACTTACTGTCCCAATTTGGAGGTGACTATACTTGCAGAACAACGAAGGAAGAATCGCAAGTGTAGGCCGGATCAGATTGATCACCTGAACCGCCCTCTCCATGAACACGAATCTCTTAGTTCACGCTGAAGCCGCGGAGCACCTGAAAGGGACTGAAGGAAGGGGACTTAGTCCTATCACTGCTGAGGCCAGCCTATTGAATCGTATTGCTGAGGCGAGCCCATTGAACCGTACTGCTGAGGCCAACCCATTAAATCATACTACTGAGGAATGAAACCATATTTTGGTATTTGGCTCCTCGGAATTCTAGGATTGTAAGTATAATATGAAAAATAATAGTATTGATTCAAATTTAACTTTTAGTTGTAATTGTAGTTGTTTTTGTAACACTAATTCTTATAGTATTGTTTGGGAAGGAAGTGCATTTGGAGCATTGTTTCTGATATATGTAATTATTGTGTTTTTAATTTTTGTGGTGTTTCTTAAAGCTAAGCAGTGTTATATACGTAGCAAAGAATTTTAAAATAAAATTGTGTTGTATAAATTAAGTGTGTAATCATTGTGAAATCGTGCAATTAGCTAACTACTCCCCCAGCCAGTGCATCAAAATGAATCAGTAAATTGTGTGGGATTTTCTCTATTCCATAACCCACTAGAGACAGGAATGAATATTAAAGAAGCCAGAGGCTCATTTGTGAAAAGTGTTTTGTAAATTCCCTTTGAGGATCAGGACTGAGAGATTGGAGAGAGAGTGGTTTTCTTGTGAGAAATGTGCCCCCACTGGAACATTCTCTGGGCATTCTTGTCTTTAATAGACTTCCAGTATGCATTCATTCTGATGTGCAGTTATTGCTTGGTCTCTCCTAAATATTTTCCATCAGAGCATTTGGTGCACTGCATGAGATATATAACATTTCTGGACGTGCAGCTATAAGATCCAGGAATGCTGATGGCTCTGTTGTGGGGTGTAGTAATTGTGGGGGTACTGGAGATATGTTGGCAGGTTTTGCATTTCTTGTCATGGCGTGATGTGGATCCATCCGGTGGGTTTGGGGCTGTAAGAAGTTTGCTTCTGGTGATGAGGTTAGTGAGGTTTGGTGCTTACTTGAATTTACAAAACACTTTTCACAGACGAGCCTATGAACTTCACTTCATAGATTTCATAGATTTCATAGACATTAGGGCTGGAAGGGACCTCGGAAGATCATCGAGTCCAGCCCCCCGCCCAAAGGGCAGGACGTCAGCTGGGGTCATAGGATCCCAGCAAGATAAGCATCCAGTTTCATCTTGAAGGTGTTCAATGAAGGCGCTTGAACAACCTCCGGCGGCAGGCTGTTCCAGACCTTGGGGGCTCGGACAGTAAAGAAATTCTTCCTTATGTCCAGCCTGAAACGATCTTGTAGTAGTTTGTGACTATTCGTCCTCGTCATCCCTTGGGGCGCTCTGGTGAACAAACGTTCCCCTAGATACTGGTGATCACCCCTGATAAACTTGTAGGTGGCCATCAGATCACCCCTGAGCCTGCGCTTTTTCAGGCTAAAGAGCCCCAGGGCTCTCAGCCTGTCATCGTAGGGTCTGCTTCCCTGACCCCTGATCATGCGCGTGGCTCTTCTCTGGACTCTCTCAAGCTTCTCCACATCCTTTTTGAATTGTGGAGCCCAAAACTGGATGCAGTACTCCAGCTGCGGCCTCACTAAGGCCGAGTACAGGGGGAGAATGACGTCCCGGGATTTGCTTGAGAAGCATCTATGGATGCAAGCCAGCGTTTTGGTCGCTTTACTAGCCGCAGCATCTCATTGCAGGCTCATGTTCATCTTGTGGTCAATGATGACCCCCAAGTCTCTTTCTTCCATAGTGCTAGCCAAAATAGCACTGTCGAGCCTATAAGGATGCTGCGGGTTTTTCTTCCCAAGGTGGAGAACCTTGCATTTATCGGCGTTGAACACCATCAGATTCTCATCCGCCCACTTGCTGAGCCTGTCCAGGTCAGCCTGGATCACCCGCCTGTCTTCTGGCGTGGATGCTTTGCCCCAAATTTTGGTGTCATCGGCGAACTTGGCCAGTCCGCTTCTGACTCCAGTGTCCACATCGTTAATGAAGATGTTGAACAGTATGGGTCCAAGGACAGAGCCCTGGGGGACCCCACTGGTCACAGGACACCACGATGAGTGACTTCCATCAATTACTACCCTCTGGGTCCGACCCCGGAGCCAATTTTCCAGCCAGTGGATCGTGGGGGACCCAAGGCGACAATTGGCCAGTTTCTCCAAGAGACGATCATGGGACACCAGATCGAAGGCTTTTTTGAAGTCAAGATATATGACATCAATCTCATCTCCCTTGTCCAGGTGATAGGTCACCTGGTCGTAGAAGGAAATGAGATTGGTCAAGCAAGACCTACCCGCAACAAACCCGTGCTGGCTATCCCTTAAGATGTTGGCATCGGCCAGTCCATTAAGGATGGCCTCCTTAATAAACTTTTCTAAGATCTTCCCCAGGATAGAAGTCAGGCTGATGGGCCTATAGTTAGCCGGATCCACTTTCCTCCCTTTCTTGAAGATAGGCACCACGTTGGCCTTCTTCCAGTCTTCGGGCACTACACCAGAGCGCCAAGAGTTTTCAAAGATCCGCGCTAGAGGCTGGGCTATGATGCTCGCCAGCTCCTTGAGTACCCTGGGGTGAAGATTTTCAGGGCCGGCTGACTTGAAGGTATCCAGCTTCTCAAGATGTTCCTTCACAAAGTCAGCATTAATGGAGGGCAGGGGATCACCCTCACCCGGACTTCCCGGCCCTGTAGCAGGCACGGGCGTCCCATGGGGCTGATGAAAGACCGACGCAAAGTACCTATTTAATAGGTTGGCTTTTTCCTGGGCGTCAGTTGTCAGTTGCCCCATCTGGTTCAGCAGGGGTCCAACGTTGCCCCTGCTTTTCCTCCGGCTCCCCACATATGTGAAAAAGGACTTTTTATTGTCCTTGATGCTCAAAGCTAGCTGGAGTTCAGTTGCAGCCTTGGCTTTCCTGGTCTGCTCCCTACAGGACCGGACCAGTGCAGAATAATCCTCCTTGGAGGTGACTCCCATCCTCCATCCTTTGTAGGCCTTTCTTTTTAGCCTCAGGAGGTCTGCTAGGTCCCTGGAGAGCCAGGGGGGCTGCTGTGCCCTCTTGCTGCCTTTCCTCCGAGATGGAATAGACTTAGTTTGTGCATTGAGGATCGCTCCCTTGAGGAGCAGCCACTCTTCTTGAACTCCCCTCTCCCTGCGGTCACAGTCCCTTAGGGCCTCACTGACAAGCCTCCTGAGCTTGTCAAAGTCGGCTTTCCTGAAGTCAAGGACTTGCGTGTTGCTGACCGACTTGCCAGCTTTTCGGCGGATGGTGAAGGTGATCAGCTCGTGGTCGCTGTCACCCAGCTTCCCATCGATCACTAGGTCGCCAACTAGGTCCTCCCCAGTAGCCAGCACCAGGTCGAGCACCACTTCGTCACCCTCTTTGATACACAAACCCATGGGCTCCATATAGACATTGGAATTATGACACACTATAACCTGCCTGACATTTGACTCCCCAGGTACCTCTCCACTTTTACCTAATACATCCTCCCAGCCTGTCTCTCACCCCTGATGCCTCAATTTACATTTTCAATGACTGGCTTTCTTGCCTTCATACCAGCCAGGCATTGATCTACAGGATCCACCTATGCCTTCCTGGGCCCTTTCCCTTGACTCTAAAGATTGAAGAGAACACCACCTGAACCCCCATCTCCGTTGTTGGCACTGAATTTGGACCCAGCCCCTATACCTTTGTTCTGGGCAAGCACAAAACTCAGACCGACCACAAGACCTGCCAGTTGATAATAGATGAATTTATTGATACAGAGCAATAACAAAAAAAGCAACAATACAAACAATCAACCAGTTCTATATCTACCAACCCTTGGGCTGTCATCAGTGTCAAAGTATACCTGGTCAGGATGTAGGCTCCACTCTGAGGCTCTTTCTCTTAGGTGTCAGCAGTGTGGAGGTGGGATGCCAAGGCCCACAGCTCCCCTCCAGTGGGGTGGATGAGATGGGCTGCTGGTATGTCCTCAGTCCATGATGGCCTTGGCGACCCTTCCCGGGGGACAGGGATGGGGACAGGTATAGGGATGGGGGCCCCTCTCTGGGAGCAAGACAGGTAGAGAAGAGAAGGAGGGATGAGAAGGAACAGGGAAGGATGGACAAGACAAAGGGAGGGACCCTTTGTTAATCTCAAGTCTCTGATTTTGTATTCTCCTTCTCTCCTGATGACTCCTAATGATTCTTCATTCATGGCTATCTCTGGTTGGCTGTCTCTCTGTGATCACACATCCATGTAGCCTTCCTGGCCTTCTCCTACTTTGATCTGTTCTCCCAAAACCAGGACTCTGCCCTCCTGCTGCTGTGAGGCCTTGTAGCTGGTGTTACTTATCTCGTGTTATGGGCCAGTATGGTACATACTTCCTTGGTTCCCAGTCTATATGTCTTTGTTGTGTTAGACAACCTGTCTGCCTTGAAAACTGTGATCTCATGTTATGGCATGCCCCCCTCAATTCTCAGACTGTATCCATCCATTGTCCTTGTTGTGTTAGACATCCTGTCTTCATCCAGGGCTATATGGAACTCAGTGTGTGAAACCCAGGCTCTTACAAATTAATTAACCCCTGCTGCCCATCTTGAACTCTTATATATACCTATAAACCAGTTCCACAAAAAATAGATCTTTAAATGCCATTTTCAAGTCAATACCCTTCATCTTTGTACAGAGCCTTGTAGTCACTTTTGATCTGCTCGGGGTCTCCCCTGGCAGTATCATTGGCACCCACATGGAAGCAGCATGGTGCAGTAGTCAAAGGGCTGGATGAGTCTCAGTAATCCCTCCATCTTAGATGTGAGCTCACATCTTAGATGTGAGCTCTGGGCAAGCAGCAGACTTCCTGAAACAACAGGTCAGGTCAGCAAATGGATCCCTCCATCCATTTGCTGGAGTCTCCAGACACCATGAACTGTTGCTTCTTTTTGGTGGTGGTCTCGATCCTTCCTATCTTGAGCAAGCCTAGTCTGTCCTTCTCCACCAATGGAATGTGTTCCTCATCCTGTCTTGCTAGGGCTCTATATCTATTCTCCAGGCAAACTGCTGCATGTGGAGATGAAAATTTCTGCTTGCTATCAGAAGTCACAAGCTTCCGGCTTCCATCTTCCTGGGAGTCCATGTCCTCTCTTTTCTCTAGTGTGGCCTCTGGCAGTTCTTCCTCTGCAGCCCCAGTGATCTTCTTCAGCATCAAATCAATGAATTCCTCATGGTGGTGGATGCTTCATATCCTTACCACCTTCTACTGCATTTCTATGGTCTTTTCCCTGAGAGATAGCACCAGGAGGCACTGCTCACACCACAGGCACTCCCCGACCTGGCTGTCACTGGAAGGAACCTGCAAGCTGCAGTCCCCACAGCACCAAACCTGGACCTGAGTGGAAGCATTGATGGTGAACGGTCCTGCCTGGGCAGAAACCTCACAGATGCAAGCAGAGACAGTGGCAGTGGCAGTGGCTCTGGCATTGCAGCATCCTGTAGCGATTTCCCTGAATCTCTTAATCTGCCTCTTCTCTCTTACTGCCCTTCCTCCAAGCACAGTTCCCTAGTGAACTTGCCTGGAAGCTGGCCTATTTATTGTTCCTTGGCCCCAAAGGCTTCCTTTTCCCCTGCTTCCTCATACTGAGCTGAAAGGCTCTCCCCTCAGAGCATGTGCGAGAGGGGGAGCAGCAAACTGACCTGCTGCTGCCCCTGTTTGCTGGCTCCCTTTTATATCCTGCTGGGCCTGGACTGGCTCCACCCCCTTGTAAGGGCTTCTGTTAGGCACAGGCAACAGTCACTCAGCAATAAGCAATCACTCAGCTAGCAACATTCCCAGCTTCTCAGAGCACATGCCCAAAACATACTCAGCTCACCAAACAAACATTCAGCAAGCCAAAGGCACAGGCAGCCCTGGATCACTTCCCTTCCCTGAGCAGGATCTGGTACCTGGCTTCTCTTCCCCTTTCCCATCCTCCTTTTGCTCCCAGAGAACTCCCTGCCATGGGAGCTAAAAGCAGACTCCTTTTTAATGAAAACAGTCTCACCTAAATGGATGCCTTCCCCAGGACCTGGGGCTGCAAATAATCACAACATGTATTTGGAGACCCATGATAGAAATGCAAGAGTTAGCAGCTCTGTTTACAGCACAGCAAACTGCAGGAGTGAAATGGTAGCTGGGAGCAGTTTACCTAAAATTAGTTGGCCTGGGTTGAAGAGGAAAGTAAATTAGTCTAAGTGGAGTGCTGTGCTAATGCAGTTAGACCACTTCTGGTACTCAAGTTTACCATGCCACATGGACATACCCATATTTTTGGAGATCAGAATATGCAGAGAGGTGGAAGATTTCATTGATCCATCTTGTTTTCAGCATCCCATCAGGCTGAACATATGAACTATATTTAATTAAGTTCAAACTGCTTTTTTCCTGAGTGGGTGCAGAATGGGGTCTGTGCGGAACAGCACCATTCCATTTTGACTTCCATTTTGCCATTTTGAAGGGACAGTGTTTCATTTTGCTATTTTGAAGCACTGTTCCATTTCATTTCATTGAAACTGTTTCACTGTTTCGATGCGTTTTGACATTTCACCCATAGTCTATAATGGGAAATCATGAAAATACCTATAACTTTGCCATTTCCTGCCTCAGTCAGATGAAAATTGCAAAGATGGTAGCCAGTCTGAGGACATGATGCCTACCATGTTTCAAGGACATAGGTGTAGGGGCTTTTGGGAAACTGCACCTCAAACTTTTCAAAGCAAAACTTGTATCACTTGCCGGCAGCAGTAGTCTGCTGTCCTCCCGCACACGGATCAAGGTGCCCGTGCCCCCTGAGAGGGCTGGGGGCTGTGTCAGACTCCTCCCAGGGGGAACGGCCCCCTGGATCTCCATGCAGGTTGACATTGTGCTGCCGCTACCGGCTGGGGCTAGCACTTGAGTCTGCCCAGCGTTTGGCATGGACTGCGCCAGGCAGGCTTGGGTTCTGGCACTAGCCCCAGCTGGCAGCAACAGCCTGCTGTCATCCCACATGCAGATCCAGGGCCCCGCACCCACAGGGAGGGCTACAGGGCTATGCCAGACTCTTCCCGGGGGGCGTGGGGCCCGCATCTGCACACGGGATGACAGCAGGCTGCTGCTGCCAGCTGGGACCAATGCTTGGTGCAGCCTGCACTGAGTGCCGGGAAGACTGGTGCTGTCATCCCACATGCAGATCTGGGTGCCCACACCCATGCCTCCTGGGAGGAGTCTGGCACAGACTCGCAGCCCTCCCAGGGGGCTTGGGCCCCCGGATCTGTGTGTGGGATGACAGCAGGCTGCCGCTGCTGCCTCGGGCCAGTGGCAGCACCAGTCTTCCCAGCGCTCAGTGCAAGCTCTGCTGAGCACCAGTCTCAGCTCGTAGTGACAGGCTGTCATCCTGCATGCATATCCAGGGGACAACGCCCCCCAGGAGGAGTCTGACACAGCCCCACAGCCCTCCCAGGGGGCACAGGCCCCTGGATCTGTGAGTGGGGTTTCAGCAGGCTGCTGCTGCTGCTGGCTGGGGAAATACTCCATACTCTTACTAGTAAGAGTCTTACACCAGCATCTTACACCAGCATCACCAGCTGGCAGCAGCAGCAGCCTGCTGTGATCCTACATCATCCAGGGGCCTGTACCCCCCAGGAAGAACTGGGGGAACTGAACAGAGAGCTGGGGGAAAGATCAGGGAGCTGGGAATCCAACCGGGACCTGGGGGAATGTTCAGGGACCTGAAAAATTCCCCATCTCCTAGTTCGATTCCCCCAGCTTTTCCCCGGAGGCGTGGTGTTTGGTGTTTCAGTAAGCTGCCATTGCAGCCTGGGGCTAGCGGTAGCACTGCAGTCTTCCTGGAGCTTGGCGTGGGCTGTGCTGAGTGACTGCCGCTAGCTCCAGCCTGCAGCAGCAGCCTGCTGAAACCCCATGCACAGATTGAGCGCCTGTGCACCTTGGGAAGAGCTGGGGAAGCTATCAGAGAGCTGGGGAAAGTGATCAGAGAGCTGGGGAATCAAACCAGGAGCTAAACGTTAGTATCAGAGCAGTCCTTCCCCCTTCCTCTTCTTAGTTTCTGTTTAGCTGCAAGCAAGCCCAGCTTCAAAACTCAAAATGTTTAGAAGTTTTTAAAACATTTTGAGTTCCCTCTTTTTGTTTTGAAGCTGTTTTGAAGCCTTTTGTTTCATTTCAATTTCGCTCTTTCAAGCTCAAAACACATCAAAACAGCTTCAAAAATGAAACACCCTTTGAAATCTCGCACAGCCCTAGTGCACAGAGCTTCTAACTGTGTTAAACTGCTATGGATAAGATACCACAGGCCCTGGGACTATCTCCACAGGGTGACCTGGAGTGGCTATGCATAGCAGCTCTGTCAGGTGGAGTTTGCTGGGGCTTTAGTGCAGGGTGAATTTAGGTGCAAAAGCTATAAGATCTAGAAGTGAGATGGACATAAAGGCCAGGGAGGTTTCTTTGCCTTGTAATTTCACTTCTAATTGACTAGCAATTGCTGATGCAATGAAATAAATAGAACAGACAATTACAGGTAATGTGCTGTTTACAGGTCTGAGCCACATTATAGTTGTAGCTAAAGAATGTGTAACCATATAAAAATGGCATGATTCATTTTGTAATTGCCCTAAGGTTATCTTTAGCTCACAGAGAATGTGGCAAATATACTTTAAGCTGTTAGGGAGGGGAAAAAAACAGGAACTCTTTATAGTTGTTATTAACAAGCAATTACCAAAGATCCTGGTATGTGTTTCCTGTAATATTACAGCAGCATTTTTTTGTAATAGCTGAAGCTCCTAAAAAGATACTCTATGACCCTGCATTAGCTGTAGCTGTATAGGAAAAGTGCATTTCATAATCAAGTCTACTGATATTATTGTCTCTGAAAGTACCTGAAGACTGGGATGGCCAATTCCCTTCAATCTAAATATACCTGTCAAAGTCCTCTTTAATAACTGCAAACATAAAATGGGAATGGCATGACTTAGGTTGTATCTCAATAGGAGACATGGCCAATATTTTGCATGGACTTGTTGGCTAGTCTAAATTTAGAATAAAAATATTCCATTGCATTCTAACAGACATTTGCACTATAAAGACAGCCTATAATGGAACCCATTCTTATAGGAATATTTAATATGATATCAATGGCTTTCAGTATTGTACTTACCTGATGATACATGATAACAAGCAATTCTAAGACTTCTGATGAAGACTGAATTGCACATGTGGACAAATGGGGCCCATAGCTGAAAAGCCCTATGCATGTTATTGGGTAGCCCTGAAAGTCCAGGGCAAATGGGCCAGCTGCATGAACCTTCAGCAAGTCATCATGCTCTACTCATAACTGCAGAGGGACACATTGCTACATCCATGCCTCCTGCCTTTCTCCCATGGGATAGCTTGTACCCTGGGGAAGGGGAGGGGAGGGGAAGATACTAGAGGAAAGCATCCTTGCACTCTTGAAAACACAGGGAATTCTAGTTCTGTGCACTATCTGGGACTTCTTTCAGGATAACGTGAATTTGTTGGTGTGGGTTGCTCAGGAACCACTAGGAAGAATTCCAGGGAAGTCGAGCAGAATTCTTTCCCAGTGGTCATGATGCTGTGTCCATTTCCTATTACAACTGGGCAACATTTTTCAGCTGTTCTTTTTTCATTAAAACAAACAAACAAACAGATTTAAATTGACCAAAACATTTAACTGAATTGTTCCCATTACAAAAACCTAACACAAAATTTCAAAAAAAATCAAAATCTGTGTTTTTTGGTATTGTCTAAAAAGCTTCAGTTTGAAATCTACTTCCATTTTATTTTAGGAACTTTATTTTGGGAAAATAAAGTTGAAAATGCTCAAAAGTGAAATAGAGGAAATGACATTTCAGCTCAACCCCAAACAGCTTGTTTTTTACATTTTATTTCACTGAATATTGACAGATTCATCTCTTTCCCCTCCAGGTTTTTCATCACCAAGAGCAAGCTTAAAAGTCACTTACGTGGACAGATATGGGGCAGCGCACAGGATCAAATCTAAACCTGCTTAAATGGGTACATTGGAATTTTTCCTGCAAAAAAATTATCTCATTATTTGAAAAGAAACAAGTAGCACTTTGCAGACTTAAGGGAAGTACACTCTTTTGTTGGTTTAGGCCAATAGTACTCAACCTTTTGCACCTGCAAGCCAGATGAATGACGTGAAGCCAGTCCACAGGCCAGATTCAGGGGATCAATGCCTGGACATCATCTGAATGTTACCTCTCACTGCCTGGATTGGGTCCATGATCTTGGCTCCTGCCTTGTGCTGCTCAGATCAGGCCCTGTGTGCCCAGATTACACCTCATGCTGCCACATCTAGTGCGCCTGGATAGGCACCAATTTGGCAGCATGTGAGTGGAAATTAATGCTGTCAGTGCTCTCCCATTGCCAAGTTTATGGAATTGTAGGGAGTCTAGCAGGCTGGATGACATGGCTTTGTGGGCCATCTCTGGCCCACTGGCTAGGGATTGAGTACCCTTGGCTTAGACTGTGAAGGAATTCTTCCCTGTCACATCTCCTAAAGAATACACAACATGATAACCCCACTTAGATTACAGTAAGGTGAATATACCTTTTAGACTTTACTGTGTTAAGTGAATATGTCAGATTGATGGACTGATGTCTCTAAAGAGGATACTCCACTACTGGTAGAAGTACTGAAATTGGCTTTTACACTTCATTTTTACCATCTACTATACAACAGTATGTCTGGGAATCAAAGAGTTTTCATTCTCCTTTTTCTCAGTCTAACTGTGATGACTGCCTCTGAAGAGAATGTCACTTTGTCATTAATATTATAGGAACAAATTTATCAATGGTACTAACTTCACTGGTTTCACAGAGTCAGGCTAAGGAGGAGTCTGGTGAATGGTTTCTGGGAAAAGGGTTATTGGCACCATGGATTTCATAGCAATTATTTCAGAGTCAGGGTATTAACAGACATTGCCAGATGAAATGAATCAGCTGTTCTGGAATATGTCCCACACTTGAAGCACCCTTCTGCAAATGGGGAGACTCCCCCAGTTTGCCTTCTAGCAGAGGAATACATGGGGAACCCAGGGTTTCCCTGCTTGCAGAGAGACATCCCAAGTCCAAATGAGTGTCTCTATAAAAGAGGAAACCCTGGGTTTCTCCATTCGCAGAGACGGACACTCCTGTGTTAGCAGAGAACCCTCAGGTTCCCTCTATTGTGGAAATGCGCACCTGAAGTTGAACTCAGTCTAGGGCCAATCATCTGACTCTGGCAGATCCAGCCCAAGGACTGCCTCAAAGTGTCAAACTTGCTCTGGTGAGGTCCCTGTGTTGAGGCTGCCAATTAGCTAATTGGTGGTCGCGGCTCTGGGACTGCACCAGAGTGTCTACACACACCCAGGGAATCCCGACTGAGGGAACCCAGGCAGGCGCTCTGGGGCCTTCAGGGGTCTGATCCTAACTGCCTTGAGAATTCCTATTCCAAGGGCACTCAGTATGGACTTCCCGAAGCTCTAGGAATGCCTGCCTAGGGTAACTGGAGAGCTCAGCTGCCTGCACTTTCCCACCTTGAAGCAAACAGACATCAGCTGCAAGATAGCAACACAAAATCATACCACCAGAGCCATCCCTAGGTATGGTGAATCAGGGCGACCACCCTGGGCCCCGTGCTTTGGGAGGGCCCTGCGGAGTGGCCACGGCTCCTCCTGGGGAGCTTGCCTGGAGCTGGAAACTCAGTCCCATGCCACAGAAGAAGAATGGAGAACCCTCCCCCGCCACCGCCTTTATGGGGGTACCATGGCTCCACACAGTCCCAAGGGGGCCTCACACAGGCTGAATCTGCTCCAGGCCCCGCACCCCTCTAGGATTGACTCTGCATACCACCAATGGCACACCCACAGATGTTAGGCATTTTTGGTACAACAAGGGGATGGGTGCCTGTTTGCTTGGCCTTTTACTGCCATAAATATTTTTATGGCAAGACAAAGGCAGCTTTTGTTTAACCTCCCAGTGAACTGTTCTTGCATTCCAGTTGTGACCAAAATATGACTGACAAGGTGGATTAGACTAAGAACATTCAAGACTTCTTCCTGTAAAATGTTCTCCATCTCTAAGCATTACAAATGATATTAGTGATTAGGTCATTCATATAGACACACACGTATATATACACATACATACATATACACACACACACATATATATATATGAACATATATTGCATACACACACACATATATACGCACACATACATATATATATATATATATATACACACACATATGTATATACACGTATATCTATTCACATACATACACACACACACACACACACACACACACACATCCAAACATACACACACATATATATACATACATACATACATACATATATATATATATATATATATATTTTTTTTTTTTACCTGAGTGATGTCCAATTTACTTATTACTTTCCAGTAGACTTTCCATCATTACGAAACCACTGAATTATATTTTACAAAGCAGAGTTTCTTACTTTTCTGTACTGAGAGTAAAAGTTGACAGGGAATCCAGCACTAATACCTGCGTTGCCCAGACTACCATTTTCCACCTTCAAAAGTCCCTCTGGCCATTTTTTTAATGCGCTTTGGACAATTTTCAACCCACTAAGTCCAATATATACATGCCTGCCTATTACACATACCCTCAAGAGAACCCTGCAGTTTGAAATATTTATTCTGGTCTTGTCTGAAAGTTTGATTGATACATTCAGTGCCTACTGTATAAATGCCTTCCCTGAAATTAATTTCATGGATGGCAATTAAAGCTGGTTGGAATATAGATGGTAATTATAGCTGGCTGGAAAAGAAATAGAAGTTTAGTTTTATTTATAATTTTAAACAGTTTCATTTAGATGAAACATTTTAGACAGTTTTAACAATTCCTTTAATATGAACCAAGATTCCTTTCCACTTCTCCTCTCACCCTCTTTAGTTGCTATCTCTTCACCCTTTCTCTCTTGTCAAGTCTTCTGTAAAATAGGATAACTACTTTTGGTAAGTGTTTTTTTGCACATGTCATCCTTTGGGAACTGAGTTTGACTTTGCTCTGGCTAGCATATGGACATCCAGAGTTCTACCTCACCTATAACCCAACACCATTGTAGCTACAAAAGTATGAAGGCAGCAGTCTCTCACTGACTTAAATAGCTGAACTGTCTATGGTTACTAAGTCTTGGCAAGAATTAATTTGTAGGTTTCCTCTGAGACATAAATAAAGTGCTTCACTTGTCTAATTTTTAAAGTGTCCATCCAAGTAAAAACATGCTCCTACTCTGACTTTGAACAAAATCCTTAGGGGTTGTATGAGGGAAAATACCCTAAGCCTGATTCATTAGTGCTCTCTGGCTACTTCCTTTTGTACAGTAGATTCAAAGAGCTGCATGGCCCAATGAAAAACCTCCCAAAAGAAGAGCCTACCCGTCAGTTACAAAGCTAGGCTCTTCCCTTCCTCCCAGACCCTTGAAAGAACTCCCAGTGAAAGAAAATATATGTGTAGCCTAGGTAGTACACGATTATGTACTCCACTCACCAATTGAAGGCAATGTTAGCAGGGCAGTTGCGCTGTGGAATGAAACTGCTGGCTGCATGCAGTTTCCCACCTTCCCCTATAGAGCCAGATCAAGACACTCAATAACTTAGCTATGTACAAATTTATTAAAACACATATAAAAGAGTTAAGATAGAACGTATATACAAAGGACCTGGGAACTATGTGCAATATATATACATACACACACACACACAACACACACACACACATATATATATATACACACACACACACACACACACACACACACACACACACACACACAACTCTGCGCAAATGTGTAATGCTCTGGGTACAGGTGCCTGGGTACAGGTGAGGGATTTGGGAAACAAAGGGTCTTCATAAACATCATGCAATCTTGTACGCTAGTGAAATACTAATCTACAAAGCATGAGGCACAGGGTTCACAAAATATGAGGCACAGAAACATGGATGAAAAAGCTAGATCTCTAAAAGAAACAAAAGAACAGCCCTTTTTGTCCTGGGACAGTGGCAATGCCCCAAAGATAGGAGGGGGAAAGATCCCCAGGGTCCTTCAGGTTCCCTGCTACCCAGCTTGAATAGCCCAAGAAGGGGAACCCTCAAGACCCCCAGGAGCCCTTTCCCTTCAGAGCTTTCCCTTCAGCTGCTAGTCCCAACTGATGGGGGGGAGTCCCTCCTCCCCTGTGGGAATCCCTCTTTCCAGGGCAACTCACAACTCTCTGGGCCTGATGAAGCTGTGCTGGTTTCCCTGGGTGAGGTGTTTCCTCCCTCAGCAGGAAAGTCCCAAGCTGCTCATGGCTCTTTCTAGCCTGGGCTGTCTCTAGACCCTGTGCACCATCCTGTTCACTGATGGCCCTTCTATGCTGCATGTCCAGCCTTGTGCCAGGGGTTGGAGACCTGAGCTGCCTTATGCGGCACCAGAGTCTCAGTCTGCTCCCGGACCCTCCATGCACCACCTGTGCACCATGTTCTGGCTTCATGTCGGGGGTTAGAGACCCAAGCCACCTTGAGCAGCTCCTGGATCTCAGTCCACTCCCACTTCCCACCATGTTCTGGCTGTGCACTGACTTCCTGGCCTCATGCCAGGGGTTGGAGACCCGAGCCACCTCATACAGCTTCCAGGGTCTCAGTCCCTCTCGGACTGTCCATGGGCCAGCTGTGCACCACTTGCCATGCTCCCTTGCAGCAGGGCTGGGGACACAGCCACTTTGCTGCTCCCTACCTGATGAGGAGGCTTTGGACTCTTCTGGGGCAACAGCTCCACCCTGCTGGCCAGCTCTTCTCAGCTGCCTTCTGTGTCCCATGCCACAGCCACCTGTGTGCTGCGTATGCTGCCCTATTATTCTCTTCTGGGGCTCTGCTCCAGATTGAAAATGGACCAATCAAAAGAGGGGGGTTAGTCCCCTCTCAGGTCCGGCTGCGTAGGGGCGAAGAAAGCATCTCCTCTGCCATCTCCTGATTGGTGGGAATGCCCCACCAATCGCTTGGAGTCTTTCCGAGTTGGCAAGCCAGGCTGCTGCCAGCAAGCTGTCACATATGTAAAAACTTCAAAGCAGTTAAATGTATAACTGAAAAAATTTAGACATATCAAAGGAAATGATGCATCATTCTCAGAAAGGGCTGAAATTGTTTGAGCCAATGCCAAATACTAGTGCACATCTTGATGTTTTGTCCATAATAGAATAACTTTGCAACTCTAAGCCTGGAAATCACCCATTATTTTAGTTCATCTTCAGGTGTAAAAATGAAATTTTGCACAACAATGGAGCTAGGATGCCACGTCCTCCTTAACTGAAAGGACAGCAGTGGACCCAAGAGACAAGATTCTCTTTGAAGGCACCGCCTGATCCTGTGTCATTTGTTAAAGAGTTCATCATTCCCCTGGATTTAATTTTTTGTTTCACAACTACCTTTTTTCCTCTGACAATGGGGACTGTGAAGTTTTCTCAGTTTTGACACCAAGAAATATACATATAGACAAGTAGCACTGTTTATCAGCAATAAGGATTTTTTTACTTTGTCGCTATCTGCTGTTGTCCTGGACAACTGAGGACATCTATATGTCAGAAAAAGATCCTGACTGCTTGATCATTGTTTTTATGTATTCCAAGACTTTAACAATTTCCTTTAATTGTTCAGTTTATGAGAAATTTCACTCACATAACAGAAAGGTGAAACTAAAGCTTGATTGAAACTTGATTTGTTTGATTGAAACCATTGATGATTCCCTTCCACAAAAAAAAATCTTACATTGTAGATCCCAAAACCCTACTACCACAGTAGATACCAAACAGAGTCCTCTTAGTTTCATTTTATGAGGGAAATAGACCCTAATAAAGATCCTTTTTTTTGTTAAACACCTTAATTATTTGCATTGTGCTTATTTGCTATTTCATTTTAACTTTTGATTCCTCCAATGTTTACTGTTTGAGGGCAAACGTGTTTGGAACAAGTTGTAGTAACCAAATCTTTACATTTTGAGAACACCAAATCAATATGATAATATCTCTCCATGGGAAACAATGCTTCATCTCTTCAAATATTCCCACTGGAAACTAGCAAATAGTGAAACCATAATTTTTCAGAATAAATGCTTCCTACCTATGATGAGACCTTTTATGAGAACATTTTTTAAACTACTATTCTGGTTCTGCAGAAAGTGCCTGTTAATATCTAGCTGACACCACAGAATTAATGTTTTCCATTTATAGACTGACCCTTTGTGTTGAAGAAACATTTTAAAATAAGTGATGCTGCATAATAAAACAGGAACATTGGAGGGGAAAGTAGGGCTAGAACCAGGTCAGTAGCTAAAAGGCTAGATCTCTACCAAGTTGTGGGAGGTCTGATCTTTGTCCCTTTACAGAAATGTGACATTAATTAAGTATTCAATCTTCAAAAAAATGTCCTCAAACTGCAAAGCCCCTTTATACTTGTTTCCTTGGACCAACTGTAAATGAATGAACGCCAATGCTGTTATATTAAAATAAAGGCTATAATCAGTAGTTTTGTCTATCAGTATACATATATTCCGATAGTGTGGCAATGAGTACATAAAGATATCTCACATTTCTTAATGGATTTCTATCCTCACAACAGGTTTGCGAAGTAGGGATGCATTACTATATTATTTTTACAAGAGGGGCATTTGAGATGCAGGGTAGACCATACAACATATCATGGTCACACAGGAAGCTTGTAGCTAAGCCATGTACTGAACTCAAGTCTCATGCCTTCCATTCCTGTCCCTTGGTCAGGTACCTTCTTTCTTTTATTCCATTTGGATTACATATTGAAGGACCATTTTGTGGATCTCATCTGTGCCTTGCCAAACCATTATATGCAGAATTAAAGTGCTGGTTGCATAACTCACATATGTAAGGCCATATGTAATCATTTCATTAACTCTTCAACAACATTCTTTTCACAAATCTAGTAAGTGTGTTTCTAAGTACTTGAGCTAAGGAGCTCCATAATAATGTCACCTAGCTCAGAGAAAGAGGTCAACAGTTCATCTTCTAAGTAGAGGTGCAACCTGGGAAACTGATGAACTAGGAGCCATGAAACACAATGTAGTCTTTTAACAAATATATTACACAAAGGGATACGTTCTGTTTTAATAGTTATATAATATTTATATCTATGTGTGTGTTTGTTTTAGCTCACAGAACAGACTGTTTTAACTTTAATTCTTTTATTTGAGCCTTTACTTGTATGGCTGTCTAAATCCACTCTTTAATATTCAGTTATTTGTCCAAAAGAATGCATTTTTTGTGGAAAAATAATTTGAAAAGATAAAGGCAGAGATGAATATAGAAATTTGTGACAGAAGGAATATTGCTAGGCATATTTGGATTTTTCTTCACTGGAAAGATTAAATCCTAGAAAGTGTTGTCAAAGAATCAGGGTGGAAATTTTAGCCACTTTAGCCACTTCTTTCAACCAATACTGAAGTCAAGACTGAAGTTGCCAATTAATATAAAAGGCTTTTCCTCGTTTCAGTTCTGTGAAATGAAAAGTACATGCCTTCCATCTGAAAAACCATGAGGCTAACCACCAGCTCAACATTACATGGTCCGAGACCCCACTATCTCAAATGTGCAAACCCAGTTTACCTTGGAGTCACCCTCAATCAAACACTCTCATACAAAGAACACATCATGAAGACAAAAGCAAAGCTGAGCACTCAGAACAACATTCTGTATAAGCTCACCAACTCAAAATAGGGAGTTAGCCCCTTAGCAATCTGAACCACTGCTCTGGCTCTCAGCTTCTCTTCTGCTGAGTATGCATTCCCTTTATGGGAGAGATCCATACATACTAAGCACCTTGACCCTATTATGAATGACAGCTGCTGATGCATCACAGGATATCTGAAGCCTACCAGCCTAAACAGCATGTACCTGCTGGCTGGCATTGCTCTTTCTAATGTCAGAAGAGCAGTGGCCAGCAGGATAGAATGATCAAGACAAACTGAAGATGTGAGACAAGTGGGCAACTGGTGCCTCCTGACTCTGTGGGGGCACCAGCAGGGCACAACCGTGGGGGGTCCCCCATTGGCTAGCCGGCAACCGAAGGGCGGTCCCCCAGCAGCCGGTCACTGAGTGTGCTGATGGCACAGTGGAGGAGTCAATTTCAGGTGGGGGGCACTAGTGCTCTCTGTGCTCCCCTACCAGCCAAAGTGCTCGCTGTCAGGGGGGGCACCAGCACTCTCGGGGCGGGGGGGGGACACATGGACCCCTACACATTGCCTATGGTGAGACACTCAATGTATTACATCCCACAGCACACAAATGTCTGAAGTCACTCAGGAGCTTCCTCACCAGCACCCAAACTTGTGATGCCACACCCAAGGAGACACAACTGCAGGTGTTGAATGAGAGGCTGAAGAAAACACCTGACAGTGGAAAAATGAGCATTCCAGTATCTGAGGCCTTACTGCCAAAGGCTGATGAATCATGGCAAAAGTGGCGATGTCGCAACTGCCTACATACCGGAGTTGGACGCTCCAAGAAACTAATGAAAAAGTGGGCCTATACCATTGGTTCAACCACCTGTGACTGTGGCTGTACCTGCTGTAATGCCCACTGCTGGAAGGCACATGTACAATGAAAGAGCACAAGAGCACCATGTGTACAATACAACAAAGTACAATAAATGAGCACAAGCATATGTAACAAAAGGCATTTTTACATGTGCTCCAGGGTGGGTGCAGCTCTGAGAGCTACTCTAATTAAAGCACCTGGAGTGTCTCATGTATCAGTGTTCCTGTGTTTCAAATGGCGGCAGGGGCACTTTATCTAAAACTTGAACGAGCTTTAGTTAAAGTGCCTCGGCCACTGTTTTGAAGTGTAGGGACACTGATACTTTAGATGCAGAGACTGGCTGGAGAGCACTAATTACCATGCTCCAGCAGATTCAATTAATTGAGTCTGCTCCAATGAGCTGTAATTACAGCAGGTCAGAGCAGCCTCCCAGCTCATGTACAGGCACCCAAAATGGTCAAATGTGATGTAGAGATATGAAAAGGAGAGATTTCTGTAATTGAAATCCTGGTTTCAATGCAAGTTTTTCTATTAAGTTTACTAGAGCCAGGATTTCATCCCTTTTTACTATGCAAATTAAGTCTGATGATACCAGAGTCTCACTGGAAACAAATTTAACTGTCATGATTATTTTTCATACTTTGTCATTGCTAATAAAGTTAATTCTGTTTTTAAAAGCTCATGTCTATCTGAGATGAAACAGAATATAAATCTTTGGTCTGTTCGGTCTTAAGTTTGTATCAAGTTGAGTATGCTGTAATTAGATAAGAGCCATCTGTGCTCTGTCTTTTGGACCACAGGCCTACCAAGAAACCAGTCCACTTCTTATCTGGTCACCCAGATATCTTCCAGTAGTTTTTATAGTTAATGGGCTACATAGGTTTCTGTCCCAAGCCTCCTTCCTGGGCTTGTCTACATGTCCATATTAATGTGAAGCAATAAACTCCAGAGCACGGAGTTGATTGCTCCTAGTGCACCATTTGCATATGCACTTGGGACAGCAGCATGATGAGCCAGGTTGGAGTAGCTCAGGGCTGCTTCCCCAGATTCACTGTGCTTCAGGGGAGCTGGCTAGGGCACAAGGGTGCTTCAGTCCAGGACTAGCTGGCAAGCAGCCCCCACACTGAAGCACTCTCATGCCCTAGACAGACAGGGCAGTGTCTATACATGTGCTGTTGTGGAGTAAAAAACTCTGCAGCAGGATAGTACTTGCATCTACAGGTACTATGCTGAAGCAGAGTAAATTAGTTTACTCCAGGCTAATTGGGGTGCATGTATAGACACTCAATGTTTACTGAACAACTAATTAGTCTGCTGTATAATAAACATTTTGTGTAGATGCATTCTCTGTTACCAGATTTACACCTAAAAAGATATCTAGGGAAAAATTACAGTATTATCTCATTATAATTCTTTACCCCATATGTTATGGATAAAGCTGAATGAATTAAGCTAATGAATTCATTCTGAAATACAAAGAAAAGGCATTGACAGCATGTAAGAGTTCTCAGACATCTCATGCCACGCTTCTCCTTTTATGACTATCAAGAGAAAAAGAAAAATAAGGCTGACTCGGTGACATGCTGGGTGCCTATACACAAGTGTGGAGAATGCTCCGACACGCTGTAATTACAATGCATCAGAGCAGACTCAATTAATTTAGTTTGCTGGAACGTGGTAATTACACCGCTTCAACCAGCCTCTGCGTTTTTTGTATCAGTGTCCCCGCACTTCAAAATGGCAGCCAGGGCACTTGAACAAAAGTTCATCAAACAAGCTTTAATTCAAGTGCCTCTGCCACCATTTTGAAGCATGGAGACACTGATACATAAGATGCTGCAGAGCTTTAATTAGAGTGGCTCTCACTCCAATTAAAGCATCCGTCTCATCCCCGGAGCACGTGTAAGAGTGCCTACTGAGACCACTTAAATGCTGTTGACTTCCACTGATGCTCCCCCCTTGCCCATGGACTCTAAAAATTGGGTAATGGTCTAGATATTTAAATATAATCTTGAATTTATGAGACATAAAACAGCAATCAGAATTTCCTTTTTTGTGTGGTTTGCTTCAAAATAGGGGCCAGACACTTGTCTGGTGTAAAGTACTGTTTGTTGCTGATTTGTGCCAGCTGAAGATGTTGTCAGTTCCTTCATCGATTCCACCTTGCTCCCAAAATCTTGTCCAAGTCTTATCCAGTGGGATGTACAGTTTATACCATGCTTCTAATAGCATTTCAGAGATTTTTAAACTGCTTCTATCTCTGGTGCTTTGGCAAGGTTCAAAGTGCCCTGTCTCTGGCAGGAGTCAGCCTCATTATCTTCATGCTTCCTTTGTAACCTAGTTCTGAATTACCTTGTGTCCCCTCTGCTAAATGGCTAGTAGATTGCTGAAATACAACAAACAGAGTATAAGCAGCTTGGGTAACTCAAAGTTAAATTATTCAAATGCACGCCTATTTCAAATGTAGATAGTTAACACAGAACAACCACATTACATAGGAATTGTGATTGTACAGAGTTCTAAAGCACCCAATATTTTAGTAAATAAAGTTTTGGTCCCCTGATCAATTTGATCAATGTGTGGATCACCAGCCCATTATACATCTTCAATGATGTCAGAGAAACTCTTGGGATATAAGAATCTGTTTCCTTTTATCTGATAACATCGTTGGAACCCACTTAGATATTAAATTGGACAGGGCAAAATGCTGGAGAAAATATAGGTAATCTTTTTCCATCCAAAGGATGGAGTATGTGATTTATGAGACCCTCCTTAATCTCAATGATTTTATTTATTTAGTTAACATATAACCCTCATTAGTAAAAAATAAATAAATAAAAGGCTACTTAAAAGATATACATAAAATAACTATACAGCTGGTAATTTGGTTTTAAGTGGCTGTTTTCTGAAAAGGCCAAAAACAAAACAAAACAAAACAAAACCAACAGACCATTTCTTTTTGGCCTGTTTTGTTTAATGAATTTCATTAGACTTGTAAATTACTATATCTACAGTTCCAGTGCAAAATGCTATTTAGTTAATTAATTAATGTTATTTTGATTTATTACCATGCTTCACAAGCACTCCAGGAATTAAGTGAAAACAAAATTAGTGAGTCCTAGTCAAAGGGAAATGGGATGTAAAAGTCAAAGGATAAAAACTGCTAACTGAAATATTTGCAATATGGAATATAGGCCCAATAATCAGGAGCATCTCTGCCTCCCCCCCCCCCCCCAACAATGCCCCAGCTACCCCCTTACTGTGCCAGTAGGGAATCTGGAAAGGAAAAGTCAGAAGGCCAGATGCAGTATTAAAGTCAGAGTCTCTGCATTTACTTTAATAAGGATCTGATCTCATCTCAACTTTCTAGACTCCAAGTGAGGTATTATCCAGTCAGATATGAGAAGAATTAGAATATCAACATATGCAAGAGTTAAGGATTTCTTAGACTGATGTCTTGTATTGGACCAACTGCATTGTTGTGGAGAGTTAGGCAAGCTTTGAAAAGCAAGATATTTTTCTTAAGGTCACATATCAACATAGAATTAAGGAAAAGGTAGGAAAATACCATAGGAATTTCACTCCTTGTGGTAAAAAAAGAGTGTTCTCTCATATTTCTTTCTTTTTATTTAGCTTTCACATCTAAATGAGTACTTACTTCTGCTTTACGTTGTATGTTATTTGGATAGAGACATAGGATGAGAAGACTTCAACACACTGGTGTTATTATACCTGTCACCACGCAAATAGAGGAAAAGTAAAACAAAGGCAAAGGAAGTTCCTTGAACAGGCTCTAAACATAGCTTTCAGATTTCATTCCATTTAAAATAGGAACTGAGATCTATATCATTGACCACACTGGGTATGTATGTAACAAAGGTGCTATCTCAGCGGAGGGGAGGAAGGGTGACTGCAACACCTCCTAGTGCCCGCCTTGCCCCAGCTCAGTTTCCTCTTCTGAGGAAACTTCTCCCCTATCTTACCCACAACTTGATATTAAGATCTGTAGCAGAGGGAGGATGCCTCAGAGGTTCCCAAACTAGGTCCCAGCCCCTGGTCTGTGGGTTAGCTAATGTCTAGTTAGCTAATGTCAGATAATGTAACGTCAGGACTTGGCCATTCTGGTCTTGGTCTCTTTTTCTCTCGGCTGGGTCCCTTGGCCTAGGCCCACTCTGCCAGGTCTGGCTTCTTGTTCCCAGCCTCGTCTTGGCCAGCTGTGGGCCTGATCTGCCCTGCTCCAGCCTCCATGGTCCCCTACACTGTGCCCTGCTCCGGGCCTGCTACTTTCCCCAAGATGCCTTGAGCCTACTCCCAGCAGTGCTCAGGGCTGATATATGCCCCACAGGCACAAATGGGACCTCTGTATACCACCCCTACAGTCCCAACCCAAACTGCCAATTAGTAAATTATAACCAAAAGAAAAACCTCCTGGCTATAACCAAAACTGTTCCCTCCTGGTTTGTCAAATAACACTAAACAGAATAAAAAAGCATACTGTCTTTTAACCCACAGGAACAGCTTCCCCCGCAACCCCTGACACAGACTGATCTTTCAGGTTGGGTCCCAGCAGGGTGGGTCAGAAGGCTTCAGGAATGGGGCAGGGGGGATGCAAGCTAATCTATGTTGGCAGGGGGTCCTGATCTGGTTCCGGGAACAGCATGGGGTCTGGTGTCTGGGGGGTGAGTCAGGAGTCTCAGGGAACAGCGCAATCTGGGGTCTGTGGGGGCTCAAAATCATACAGAAATTGGGCTGGAAGGTCATCTAGTCCAGCCTGCTGCCTGGTACAGGATCATCCCTATCCAAACCACCCCATCCAAACAAATACCAAAATTACAGCTGAATTGCACTGCTTGGTGGCTCCTTTAAATTTGCAATTTACCCTGCACACCCCACCACTGCTAACTGATGAAGAGGCTCTGCTACTTGCCACTTACCGCTCACTCCTGATTGGTGGGGAGGTGAAAACCATGGTTTTAAATATGGTGTGGTTTCTGACCCCTGCTGCTGATGGGCTGAGGGGTCCCAGAAGCTCTGCTGCTTGTTGCTGACCAGCTGGGAGGGAAAAACTGTGCCATATTTAAAACTGTGGTTTTGTCTCTCTGCCAATCAGAAGTGACTAACAGGCGGTGGGGCCCCTCTGCCAATCTGTGGCAGTGGGGTGGGGGTTGTATGGGGGAAACTGCAAGATTAAAGGAGCTGCTGAGCAGCACATTTCCTCTGTGCTTTTGGTAGGTCCCTAGACATAACATCCTAATTTGCTACAGGTAAATCAGGGGGGAACAGAGGACCCAATGCCCTGCTTCTGTATAATGTTGTTAATATATGCTCAAGAGATACCTGGTAGAGGGCCTGGTAGAGGGGCTTGTTCTGTGACTTGCCTGGAGCAATGGAGTCTGGCTAAGTTACAGACTGTCTCCCTGCAGGGAGGAGGGGAGCAAAGCAATGCACACTGGAATGCTAGAGGAGGGCATGGAGGCTCCTATTGACAGGGTAAGTGTATAAGCATTCATTAAATCAGTAAGCTACTGTTGGAATAGGTTTCAACTTTGTCAGATGAAGTAGAAATTTCTGGTGGACCTGCCATTTTTGGTCCAGTAGAAGCTGTTTAAATGCTTGTACACTTAGGCTTTATTTGGTGGAACTGTGATTCCACTGGTAGAAATATTATGCTTATATGCACCCTGAGTCTATGCTAGTGACAATGTTCTCTTAAACAGAACAATACAAATAGGTTGCTTGGGGTTTGTGTAATGTTGCTGCCTTCCAAACAGGCTACCAACTTGTCTTCAGAGTATCATTTCACTGTGAGCTATTGGAACATCATCTATGCCACATTCAGTATTTGAAAGGGCTTTTATAGCAACAGTACTATTCATGTTTCATATCTAGTAGATTATTTAATTATGCAGCTATCAATGGTATTCATTACATGTAAAGCCATTAGTAAAGAAGAATGCCAGTAGCAAATTAATAACAGATTCGTTACAACAAAAGATAAGCCTAATTAACCTAGTTAACCAAAAGATAAACCTATTTTGGCCCTACTGGCAGAAAAGACAGCTGGAACGCCTCATTGCTTATTACTTGGATTATTGTTTTTTTCTTTTCAAAGACAAGTGGATATTTCTTGCAGCGAGCAGGGCACTGGGACCAATTCCACAGCCTGCTGGATCACTGGGCACCTGCAGATACATTCATCCAGGTATTTGTACTGGTTGATTTCCTGTAATGATTCTTAGGCTTCATGTCCCATCCCCAGTATCTTCTCCTTCCCCTCAGTCCTCTTTGCCCAGCTTTTGTTGTAGGTATTTTTAGGAAAAGCCTACTCTTTTTCTGGGCTCAGTGCCTGTGGCCCAATTTTCCAGCTGTCTGGAGGAGCAAAAGGGGCTTAAGTACATGCTTAAAGTAAAGTACATGCTTAAGTAGATCACTGGATTGAGGCCTGAGATTCTGAACAAGAAGATCTGTTAATGTGAGGAAATGGATTAAGAAGGCATGATTTTATTTCACAATGGCCACTTAAGAGTCATCAAATAGTAACCTGCTATCTCTGCCATGAAAAGCTGATAGAGTCTGATGAGGTCAACACATTTCTAAAGCTAAGAATTGTCTAAAGAATGTCTCCTCAGATTTATATGTGACACATAGGCTAAGTACAGACAGTCAAAAAGCCTGAAGTGAAATTGATGCAATCTTTATGGGTTTCTCTAAATTGCGAAGATTGTATTGAAAGCAAATGGAACTCATATTCGCTGTTGCGGGGGGGGGGGAGGCGAGGGGGGGAGGGGGAGGCAGGAAAATACATGCAGTGGCTAGGCCAGAAGGTGGGGGGCAGGGACATCTCTGATTGGCTGTCAAGCACATATCCCCAATCCCCTGCTCTCACTGCAGTTTCTCCCCTGATCCCAGCCTTAGGTTTCCAGAGCTGGTTATCATGGCAGCCCCAGGGGGAGGTCAGGTTGGGAGGGGGAAAGTACTCCCCCTGGCTCTCCCCCTGATGGGGCCCGCACAATGCAGTGGGCTTCCCAAGGTGGGGACATTCCCCACCACATTTTAGATGGGTGATCACCCCAGCTCTGCTCCCATGCCAGACCCAGCCTCTCAGCCACAGGAGGCAGATGTTGGGGGAACAGAGCTCAGCTGTGGGGGCTGAGGCCAAGGTGAGCAGCTCTCTTCTCTCACCAGCCCCCCATGGCTGAGAGGCTGGTTCTGGTGGGGTGGTGGGGCTGAGGTAATCATGGAGCTAGCCTGTGGGGTGGGGAGGGCACCATGCTGCAGGGGCAGAAAGCCCCTGCTGCTGTGGCCCCCCACAATATACAGACACCAGCTGGGGGGAGGGGGAAGGCCAGGACCAGGGCCAGGACAGAGGGTTTGATTCCTCACCTTGCTGCTCCCCCATGTTCTTAGCCAGCAGGACTAGAAAGCAGGGGCTGTGCTGCCTCAGCTCTGTGACAGTCCAGGGGTAGAGCCAGCCTGGCTTGGCCAGAGTGGAGAAGCACTGGTGGAGGCTAAGCCATCTGCCCTATGAGGTGCGGTTAGCAGGGACTACAGGGATGCCAGGGGACTCATAACTTGAGTCAGGTAGGGATCTGGAACAGAAGTTCAATAGATGGATTTAACCTAAACTGATTAAATCTGATACTACATCCATCCAGGTCTGTCTTTAAAAGGATTCCACCATGTTGAAACTGGTCTATGTCTATTGAACTTCTGTTCTGTTAAAGGTTTAGACCAGCTTCCAATCACTTACACTGGTTTATGTGTAATTTCTGTCCCTAGCCACATGGTGTTGTTACTAAGAACTTGTTTAGCAATGGATTGTACAACTAATACCTTACTATCCAAAAAACAGACTACTGAAAAGATACCACTTATGTAATTCAATGAGCAAAATAAATCCTTTTGCAAGATGGCTCAGTTGGACTGTAATACAAATCTATGTGCTATACAACAAATGGATGGAAAAGTGGCATATTTATTTCTTACAGCAGTGCAATCATGAAATAAGGAATTAAACAATGCATACCTTTATGAATATTTATTATCCTGACATATGGATTCTGCTTCTATTTATAAGATTTTTTAAATATTCAGTTCTCTGCAAAGCTGCTCACAAAAATGTGGAGACAAGTGTTCTTTATATACCTTATTGAAATATTTGAAATACTTTTTTCATAATATCTGGGGAGAAAATTAGAGTTCCATTATTTTAAGTGGCTAAAAAATAGAAATTAATAAAAGAAGAACTGGGTAGATTAAGATAGTCTTGCTGCATTCAGTTATGTCTAATGTTGTTACTAAAACAACTGCAGATCACTAATTTAACTGAAAAATGATTGCATTTATTTTCTGTACATCGGCATACTTTTTTTTCTTTTTGGTTAAATTCCAGGGGGAAAAATGAAAAAATCTTAAGTTTGAATTTGAAGTGGACCTATAAAAGAAAACTAGCAAAGCAGTATTGCTTAACTGTTCTAGTTTCCACCTGAATCAGTGCATAACAGTATATTTATTATACCTGATTTCTTGGGTACCTATACATGTGCTGGATGCTTTCTCTGATACATGCTAATTAGCACACATTGGAGCAGACTCGATTAATCAAGCAGACTCATGATCGGTTAATGGAAGCAGACTTGTGCTAATTGGAGCAGACTCATGCTAATTAGCATGCTCCAGCAGCCTCTACATCATGTGTATTCAGCATCCCCATGTTTCAAAACGGTGGTGAGGGCACTTTAACTAAAGCTCATCAAACAACTACATTTTGAAGTGAGACACTGAATACACATGATGCTGTGGGCATTTTAATTAGAACAGCTCCCAGAGCTACTCTAATTAAAGAACCCCCCTCCACACTGGAACATGTGTTAAGATGCTCCTTCATCCCAAGCTATAACATAATAGATCTGATTCATTACACTTACAACAGTTAGCATAAAACTGATGTAGTATAATAGAGAGTCAGGCCCAGTAGATCATCTGGGTTGTTGGAATTGCCATTTTTTTTCATCTGACTGAGGTGCTGAACATTTGTGATCATTTCAAATTCTGCCCTGTTTTACAGTAGAATGCAGCCATGGTATCTAATTTTAATTTGTGTAATTTATATTCTACCTACCTAAACTACCCTGGCATACTTAATTGGTTATGGTGTTCCTCACTTCAAGAACTAAGCTTCTATGTAGCATCACTGGAAAGTGCTAAACAGTTGCTGCCATTTATCCCAGATATGCTTGCACTTCAGCACCAGGATGCGAAGTCCCTCTCTTTATTTTATCAAGCACCTTGAATTTCTTCCAGAGAAAAAGAACTCTACCCATTGTGTTACTACTATTATACTTATTTAATTAGCGAACATCTATTAAAAACATACCATATTTACTCACATACCATGTTTACCTTTCCCCCAAAAACCAGTCCTCTACAATTGGGGTGCAAGTCGTGAGCAGGGAAGCTCATTTTATGTGGTGAAATAGAGCAAGCAAACACTGTAACTCATGACCACCAAGATGGCTGCTACTTCTCCCTGGGGCTGCAAACATCAGGGGTGGAAGCTAGTGTTAACCTGCTTGTAGTGATCACTGGGTTCATTAAATGTCAGCATACAGTGAATGAGAAGAACTAGCAAGTTTTATTTTGGAGCAGTAGATAAACCCCTGTAGGCCTTTAGCCTTTTCTCCAACTGAACACATCTACATGAGACATTTACTGCAGAGCTGACTAAGTAGCCACATAGTAAACATCTCAGCATCTACACATATGCCCCTATTTGGATGCAGGAAATTAATATACTCCACACCAGGGTAGTACTTGCATATACACGTACTGACCTGCTGTGGAGTTATTTCATGTGCAGCAGCAGCACTTGTGTAGACATTGACCGAGCTGGCTGGGCACAAGAGTGTTTCAATGTGGGGGCTGCCTGCCAGCTAGCTCCAGACTGAAGCACCCTCATACCCCAGCCAGTCTCCTGCAGTATACTGAGCCCAGTCGCAGCAGCCCTGGGCTGGCAGGCTGACCTTGGGGCCCTCTGCCAGCCGGGGCTGCTCCAACCAGGCTCCACATGCTGTGCATGAATAAATTCCAGAGGTGGTCGCTCCAGAGTTAATTGCTCCCAGGCTCACATTCAAGTGGCACAGCTGGGAGCAAAAGTCTCTGGAGCAATAAGCTCTGGAGTTTATTCATATGCATTAAGTGCACATGTAGATGTGCCCACTGACTAGCTAGCTGTTTGCTAACTGAGGGAACAGGTCCCAGTAAATAACTCTATCAGTCTCCTGGTAGGAAGCATCTCTAATTTATAACTTCTACAACTATACCTCTCACAACTTTTGGTGAGGCAGTAGCTTTGACTGAAGAGCCACTGATCCTGCTGAGGGTGAGTTTGTTGTTGCATGCAGTCTGTCACAACTTGATGAGGCCTGTGTTGTAGAAACAACACATTGTTTACAGGAACTTTTATAAAGAACTATTTACAGTAAAGTAGTAATGGTTTTACTATTGCCCCTAAATGGGTCTGGGGTCTAGACTTGTTGTTGTCCTGACATACCAAGAAGTTCCTCCTGCCTCACCCAGACTGTCTCCTGGACACGCAAGGCACCGACAGATGTGCAGGTCCCTGATCTAACTCATGGCACTTCACAGAAAACTCCATTAATTAGACCAACCATCTTGACCCCAATTGCCTGATCAGGGCATGGAGCTCGGAAACAGCTGTGGGGAGGAGTGGGAGACACAGCCCATTGCTGGCTGGGACCTGCCATGGACGGGGACAGGTCCTGGCTAGCCATGTGGAAGCCCCGCTGGTTACAGAGCGTGTCCCCATGTGCACAGGGCAGGAGTGCTCAGCAACAGCAGCTCTCCCACCACGTGTACATCAGTACCTCTCCTGATGTGTATGGGGCCAGGAGACAGCTGTGTCCTGGCCCTGTGCTCCTTGCTGGTCCCTGTGCTAGCACCCAGGGGGAGCCTGGAGCTCCTCTTGGATGCTGCAGTGTGGCAGGGAATGGTGGGAACAAGTCTGCTCCCAAGAGGGAGCATGTGTAGACGTGCTCCCCAATAGGCTTACTGCACGGTATTTTTACTGCCCAGTAAGCCTACTTCAATTAATTGCACATGGAGACACCCTAACAATATATTTCTTCATTTATACCCATGGAAGTTCCCCTGAGTAAGGACTACATGGAAAAAATGCTTTGGTGAAAACAACCAACCAACCAACCAACCAACCAAACAAACAACCAAACACCACTTTGCATGTGGGTGCACTGCAGAATAACACTTATCAGAAAGATTTTCTAGCTTTACTTTTACCTCAGTTTAAACTGTAGTAATTCTTCCTAGTTACAGAACGCTAAACATCAGCCAGAGTGATTTCTTCCCAAACAGTGCTTTAAATGCTGAAGGTCTTTAATGCTGCCAACTTTTCATTGCATCAATGTATGTATATAAAAGTCCAAATTCAAGAACAAAAAAGAGTTTACATTATAGGCCTCTTCTCTTTTACATCCCCAGTCACTATATTGCTGTCATAGTGAGGAGAATTAAGTCCCACATGCAAATACACAACCAGGAAGGGGAAGTTATATACCCTTCAGGCCTCTTAGGCATGTAAATTGCATCAGTTTACACCCACTTCTCTACATCACCTCTGAATCTGCCCTGGTATAACTAAAGGAGCCTAAGTGATTTTTAATTTCAATGGGATGGAAGACCAGGCTCCACGTGCTGTGCTTAAATAAACTCTAGAGCTGATTGCTTCAGAGTTAATTGCTCCGAGGCACACATTCAAATGGCATGCATGGGAGCAAAAAACTCTGAAGCAATAAGCCCCAGAGCGTAAAAAAAAGCTTGCTAAAAAAGGCATTTATTGATATGCCTAACCTTAGTAGTCTAAATTCAGAAGGGATGTCTTGGGAGGTGCTCTTTGGGAAATGGGCAGCATGGAGTCTTAGAGAATTTGTCAGTGCAATGTGGAAGTCAAGGAACTCAGAATGAAGGAGAATTAGATGAGATTCTCCTTGGATTTCGTCCCTTGTTTTTTAAACAAATTCAGCATTCAGAGCAAGAAAAGATTAATCACACCCAGAATTTGGGAATGTAACTGAGATAACCTTTCCAGAACCAGACAATTTTAAGAACTTAATTATATATTCCCTTAAGGATTCACGATGAGACCATGCTTTCTTCATTGCTTTAATGAAAAGTATGCTGTTATGAAGTTAAGTCTGGGTAAGACCTCACATGGCTTTCTGACAAGACTGTCTTAATTGCACAGATTTCATGATGAGCAACAACTACATAAAGATGATGATGGGCTCCCGACTCTTTTTTTCTCAAATGGTTATATAAAATACCAGGCTCATTAAAAAGGGTGTTAGATTTATAACTTAATGATCCGCTGGCCAGTTTTTCATTTAGATTCCGATGTCATCACTTTACTAGGAAGACAGCAAGAGTAACATGATATTTATTAATTTTTAATAATGTCAGCATCACTGCCTAAAAAGAAAAAACAATGTTCCAGACAACACTGAAGTAAATATCAAGATTTTCACATGTTGATGTTACCCTATTTACTTGAATGGAAGATGAGTTTTTCCTCCCTAGTTGGCAAAGGGAAAAAAGCCTGTCATTTTAAAAATCACATACAAGGAAATATCATTATATACACTGTCTATCATTATACTGCTACCAAAAGCAGCACATGCTCAGCCATGGAAACCAACTATGCGGTTGCTTAATGCAGCCACCACTAGGTATGACTATATAACACATGGCCCACATTGGGCAAGCATGCTGATGGGAATATAGCACAAGAATAGATCAATGCAACCCATCTAAAAAAGACATATAATAGTTCCCATTAAGCACAGTCCACCTCATCACCTAAGGTTAGGGTGAGCTACTACAATTAATGCATTTCAACTTCCATTTCACTCTAACAGCTAAGCTGCACCTTTCTTTCCCATTTTCAATCATTCCTTTTTCTTCACCAGTCTTAAATGCCTGGCAAACATCATAAAATGAGGCCTCAAACAGTTCATCCAGAATCCCTCTATTGCCCCCTCTTTCAGCATCATGCATATGATTAGTGTGGCCCTGCCCTCTGTGAGGTGAAGCTGGACCCCGCTTCCCTACACCTCATAAGCATATACATTTTTGGAGCATCCCAGGATCATGACAAGAACACCCAGTTCCAGTCATGAGAGGGGGCTAATTAGCACATGACTCCTTTCTGTGGGGTATCTGGAGCGCACACATATACTGAGCAGTGCTGAGCTGTAGGATCACCATGGCTTTAAATGCTGTTGACTGTGGTCTGGTCCAGCCTAATGAACTATGTGGTAAATCATGAGCTTTTGGTTTTGGACTAAAAAAAAAAAAAAAAAAGTATTTTGATCTGCCAAGTGAACAACAAGAGCCACTTGGCAGAGTGTTGGAGGTGGAGATATATATTTGCAAAATATATATATATTTGCAAAAAATGGTTTAGGGTATTTCGGTGCTAAAATTTGCAGCAGTTTCATAAAAAAGTAACATGCGTCAATTCTGGATGAACTAAGTATATGGGTATTATATGCAAATTGCTAGTCATGTTTAATTTCAAGGTTGCTTGAAATTTACAAATGAAATTTACAAATGTCAAATTTGTTAAAGTTTACAAATTTGCTCCTTCACTTTCATGTGCTCAGGGAGAGCAGGGTCTTATAGTAAGGAGAGGGGAGAAAGTTGGAGAGAAGCAGAGAGTAAAAAGGCTATTTGACCCCATAGATTTATTTTCTCTGTTGTAGCAATGGAAGGAGGACAAATTCAAAGCAAACCTCCTATAATTAGATTCTATGCCTGAGAAATTATAACAAATTTATCAAATTTACAAGTGTAGAATCTATTTATTGGGGATTTTATGATAATCAGGGTCATGGATGTCTTCTATTTGAATAAATACAGTAGTATGCCAAGCCCCAAATCTGCTTGGACTTCAAGAAAACCACAGATCAGGCAATTGAAACTAAGGATGAGTGAAGTGTCTTTCCCTGCTCCAAGATCCAGGCACCCAGGGAACCAATAAACAATGATATTTGTTATTTGTGTATTGGTAATGGTTAGAGATTTCACCCAAAAGGGAGTTCCTCTTGTGTTAGGCAGTGTACAAACATAGGATAAAATCTTCAGGCTAGCTTCAGTTCCTCTACACTATGCAGAAATTACTATAAAGCTGCCTTCTAAAGCCCCTGCCACAAATTGCATTCATTAAACAATTAACTGGTCATTTGCACAATAAATTTAGATGGGTCATATGTGCAAAGTAATGATCATGTCATGCCCATCTATCTATAAAAAGAGCTAACCAGCTATGAAGTTAGTGCTTGAAAATGTGTAACAACTTCATAGCTTAATTTCTATCCAGCTTTTATTTGAGTGTGTGGCTGGGCCACAAGGGCCCCCTTTCCAAGCTCTGACATAAGAGCATGTCAAGTGGCTCTGACAGTTGGAAGGGCACAAGGAGCAGAGAAGCAGATGTTCTAGGCAGTGCTTCAGCCCATAGGAATGGCCTAGAACAGCAGTTCCCAAACTCTGACACATTGTGCACCACCAATTGAAAATGAAAGAACCTTAAGTACAACCAGCAAATTTTCCAGTTCAACCTTAGGTACCACCAGCAAATTATTGTCATATAAAGTAATTATAATAAATGTGTTAATGCATACCACTGACAGGTTGTCTGTGTACCATTGGTGGTATACATACCACACATTGGGAACTGCTGGCCTAGAACATTGTGGAGGGATTGCTGTAACTTCAGACCTACACACACCTCACATTTACATTGGTGTTTTTTACATCAGTTTGGTACACCAGTGGAAACTGCACTGGGTTCCAGAGTGAACTGCTTACCATCTATTCAAAGGTAGCTGGTCACAGTAGGTGCTATGCAAGTGCCCCACCAGGTCTCCAGGGCTAGCTGAAACACTGCATCACCATAGCAATGAGCTACTGCACTGTAGCTTATTGCTACAGCGACATAGAATTGCTAGGCACGAACCATAATGGCAATGTGAAGTAGCAATGAGTTACTGTGCAGTAGCAGATAAAAATAATTGGGTGGCACCACGACTGCGCAGTAACACTTGTGCCTAAGCAAGTACTAAATGATTGCACAGTAAGAACTGTGCAGTTCACTGAATATGTAGATGTGCCCTCTGTATTGTGTTGGGGGCCTCTTTGATCCTCAGTGCAGCCTGAGTTTGGGATGACATAAAGGCCATCCCCCAAGTTTATGTGCAGCTTTTTCAGGCTGTGGGATTTCACCCCAAGAACAGGAGACAATCCCTGTCCTGAGGATCTATACGATGAGACAGAATAACATAAACAGGAGCAGCCAGAAGAAAGCATCTGTCCCAAGAACGAAAGACACTTATATACCTTCCTTTATTTCCTTATTCATGACAAGTTCCCACCTCCCCTTGAGTCTAGCATTCTCCTATTGCCCACCTGACAATGCTCTCCTACCACCTACATCTGCTAACATCACAGGAGAGCAGTATGCCTTAGTCTGGCATCAAAGAGGATTCCCGCATCACTTTGCTCTTAGTTGTAAAAAGCATGTGAAAATTTGTAATCAGCCACTTCCCTTCAAGGGAGCCCATCTTTATCCCTATCTCTGCGTACTACACTCTCTCAGTTGCATCCGATCCCACAAAAATACCTGTTACACTATTTTGGTGCTTACATATTTTCTAACACATGGGGAGAGTTCTGCTCTTTTAAGTCCTTCCCCAAAACCATAAGTCTCTGCAGGCATGACAGCATACTATAGGGAGACTGTGGGAATGGTGTCATAGCATGTCAGGCAAAGGTTTCCCAGAGCTGATACTCAGATGAAGAAGAAAGCACACAGTAGGGTTAATAAGCATGTGTGCATTGTTGCAACAAACATGCTGCCACAAACAGGTGCGCATGCAGTCAGGTTGTATATTAATACCCAGCCATTTCTAATTGAAATGCAGACTGGCTAGAGTATGCACTTCAGTGAGAGAAGTGGAAGGAGAAGAATCATAATGAAAATACTCTTGCTCTCAAATAGGTTTCATAACAGCAGTATAGCACAGCATGAGAGAGCTTAGATGTATATTTGTTTTCATGGCAACGCGCTCCTCTTTGCACCCGTGACTTCAGTTTTAGGAACATTGCTATTAGGCTCATTTTTTATGCTTGACAGCATCAACTCTACTCTCAATTGCTTTTATACCAAATGAGGTCCTTACAGCTCAAGAATGAAGCAGGAGGTACATCCTTTTATAAACACAGGTGATAGATAACCTGATGCAAGAGACAGCTTTTTGTATTTTTAGCAGTTTATTTCTCATGTAATCTAGCATAATAATACCAGAAAAGGTGGATGTAGGTGGTATTCTTAAAAGTAACAGAGGTTGTTGATTTTTTAGCCTTCCATTTCAATATCTTGCTTCTGTCTTCATGCAATATACCAATCTGGGAAATAATTGTACTGTCAGAATCTGAAGCTTTGATCAATGTGGGGGAAAATGTTCTGTGATATCCAAAAAAGCTTTATGGAACAGCACAATATTAATTCCAGTCATGTGCATGCCCTTTTACAGATAGTTATAGGCTTAATTATATCAGTCTTCCCTAAATGTCCATTATCACTGATCATTGTTTTGGCTGGCAAAATGGACACCTTTATTAAGATGAAAGACAACTTTCCCCAATTCCTCTCCTCCCGTACTGTAATTAAGAATGCTGCTATTCAAAGTTCACAGAACAAATTGAGAGAAAGGTGATAGCTGCCAAGAAGTGCCGGTATTTTCCCATGGATTTATTTTAAGAAGGTAGTGCATAGTATCACTAATACTTCCCTGATATCTGGGAAGAAGCTACTTGAACATTTTTTGCAACGAGAAGAAGAGATTTATTTAAAGTAACATTCTGCTTTTTACTTGAACTGTTCAGGTAGTAGCCAGGTTGGAAGTATTTTGCATTCCTCTCTCTGGCC
The DNA here is from genome assembly GCF_030867095.1 of Alligator mississippiensis. Classification (NCBI taxonomy): domain Eukaryota; kingdom Metazoa; phylum Chordata; order Crocodylia; family Alligatoridae; genus Alligator; species Alligator mississippiensis. The sequence goes on from NC_081824.1 coordinate 323,178,140, forward strand.
ACTTCCTTTTTCTACATATGTCATGGGAAAATCAAGATACCTATGATGCAATCCTATCCCCATTTAAATAAAACGTTTTGTCATGGACTTCAATACTGCTAGGACCTCAATTCTAGTAGGATATAAATCCAGGCCTGCTTCACCTCTCTCTCTCTGAATCATTCCTTCTCTATTGGTTTGCTTGATAGTATGCACTGCCTCTTGCTACTGTCAAGTCCTGCCTCTTGCTTCAAGTCCTCTCTCATAATACCAAGAGAGGCTGAGGGCACCCACAGCAGATTGGGGCAGGGCACAACTGGCATGAGGCCCAGATGCCACCAGAGCTGACAGCAAGATAGGTAGCAAGCACAAAGCTTTCAGGAGGAAAGGAACTTTTTTGGAGGTGAGGACAAGGAAGGGTCTAGAGAGTCAGGAAGACATCTGTTGAAGCAGAGATGGGAAGAATAGTGGAGATGTTGCTGACAAAGAGAGAGGAAATTTCATTAACTGACTCTAACCTTTCACTTAAGAAAAGAAAGGAAGGATAACAGCTGTGTGCTTCTTTAAGATTTGGGAGTAACTGCAATCACACAGGTTTTGTGCTAGCAGATCCTGATAGCATAACCTCCTCACTTGGCTACTTTTGGTGCCTGCGAGAGCCAGCTGTTAGCCGTGACCAATGGTAGTAGATGGCAGGATCTGCTGCTAGAACAGGAGCCATTGTTTCTAACTCCAAAGTGGTGGCTTTTCTACTCTTTGCCATGTTCGTGCATAAGGCTGGGAGAACAGCGGGACTGGGGTGAGTTTTAGTTAAAGCACCCCTGCCACCATTTTGAAGCACGGGGATGCTGATACACAATATGCTGTGGGCACTTTAATTAGAGCAGCTCTTGGAGTTATTCTAATTAAAGCACCCCCACTCCCAACACATCCCTGGAGCACATGTAAAAATGCCTATGTGACCAATATATTCAGCTTAGAAGCACCACTGGTTCTAAATTAATGAGAAAATTCTATCTTCATAGCATTTTTTTAATGTGCAGCCCTCACACACACACAAAAGGAAACTTGCTGTCTGCCTTCTATTTATGTTATAGTATAGGGGATCAGATATACAGGGTACGTCTACATGAGAGTGAAGAGTTGCCTAATAAATTCTGCAGCAAACATCTTGGCATCTATATATGAAGGGCTATTAGACTGGAGTAAACTAATAAACTTCACTGCAGGCCAGTACTTGTAAATACAAGTGTTATCCTGCTGCAGAGTTTTTTACTTAACAACACACGTGTAGATGATGACATGGCTGGCTGTGGCACAAGGGTGCTTCAGTGCCGGGGCTTCCTGCTGGCTAGCCCTGCACTGGACCACTCTTGTGCCCCAGCCAGCCTCTCTGCAGCACATTGACTTGGATTGGAGCAGCCCCAGGCTGGGAGACTGAGCCCCCACCAGCTCCCCTGCCAGCCAGGACTGCTCCGACCTGGCTCAATGTGAACGCAATGCCCAGGAGAAATAATCTCCAGTGGGATAAGCACTGGAGTTTATTGTGTTGCATTCATTTGCACACGTAGACATGCCCACAGCCTGTGGGATGAGTCTGACCTGTGGAGTCACATGATCTGGCCCAACACTGCACACATTGTATGATGTGTGAAGCCAGTCTGGTGCATGTTCTGGCACCACAGGTGATACATGCAGCACAGAGGGTCAGTTCTGGGTACATGCTGTTTGCAGTGCCTGGGCCAGACTGGCCCTGAGCACTAGCTCCAGGGCTGGTCTGGATCGGGCCATGGCTATGGCTGGTCTAGCTCTGTGGGCCATGCACTGGCCCTCCTATGGGGCTTGTTCTGCATGTGGTAGAAGGGGTTGGCAGGGGGTACATGCTGCATGTAGCGTCCCGCCATACTAGCCCTGTGCACTGTCTCCTGGCCAGTCTAGCAGGGCATCATATGCAGCCCATGCCCAAGACTCTTTGTGCTGCATGTAGCTCTCACAGCAATAAGTCCAGCCCATGCACCACATGCAGTGTAAACCCCAGAATGGGCCAGTGTGTACTTTCAAGAGGAGGTTAGATGAGTTCAAGAGGAGGTTAGATGAGTATCTAGCTGGGGTCATCTAGACCCAGCACTCTTTCCTGCTTATGCAGGGGGTCAGACTCGATGATCTATTGAGGTCCCTTCTGACCCTAACATCTATGAATCTATGAATCTATGAATGTGGGAGTGTGTGGGACTGGCCTGGCCATGCACACTGACTCTGGCATAGCACAGAAGTCCGGCACAGGGCATGCACTACAGGTGGTGCCAACCAGATTGCTCCTGTGCACTGGCTCATGGTCCTGATCCAACCTGGAAACTGGCCCAGTGACCCTATTGGGGCTGGTTAAGTTTGATAACTCTGTTTTATAATAACCAGGCCAGAGCAGTCTGTCCATTTAAAACCAAAAAACCAAAAAAGGTATTAAAATTTAAGTGGAAATTTTCAAGAAAAGCATTTAGGTCTGGATCCTATTACATCTGCTACTTCTTGAAAAGCTTTTAATGCAAAAGGTGGGTGAATTCTTGTACTGCTCACTGTTTTTTGTGACATAGGCTTTAAGGCTAAGATGAGGGCATGAGACAGAAGGGGGGTATTAACATTTGGTTCAAAGACATGAACAAGGTAGAATAAGATTACACTTAGCCATCTAAGTAGAATCAAGTACCTAATAGGTGGAACAGGATTTCTATTGCCAGTTCTACCATAAAGTAACTCAGTTTAATTTTGGATCTATTGCAATAACTCAAATTTGTGCTAAAGTATAGTCAGGTTTGGAATGCAAATCTGCTTTATCTGCTTTTTGCTTTGTCTGCTCTTTGCTGGGCACATCTACATGTGCATTAATACAATGTGAGGTACTAAACAAATGCACATTAAGCTGCCTTAATGAGCAGTAATGAATGTGCACGGTTAAGTGTTGCTTAATGTACAGTATCCTATTTTACTGTACATTAGCATAATTGCACAGGTTTTTACATGATGCTTTAATGTGCAGTAAAATAGGCTACTGTGCATAAAAGTGCATATGTAGACATTCCCGCTGAATTTCAGTCTTTTGGAATTTACTGTTTTAGGGGAAATTTGGTTTCCCATTTTTCAACTACATAAATTGCAGTTTTCTAGATGTTGATGTGGCCATCTTTGGCTCTCATTTTACACTTAGGATACATAAGCTGGCATGTGTAGACTTTCATCTGTCCTTGCATGTACATGGTTATGTACATACACACATAACTATGGTAAGCAAGTACATGACTCCCAGAAACAGTTACAGGAGGGGATACCCCCATATTTTAGTTAGTGCACTTTCCCAGGAAGCCACAGACATAAGACTTAGGCTCCCTTGCTTGAAGGAGGTTTGAAATTACTTGCTAGCACAGGGATCTAATCACCAATCACAGCCACAAAAAGAGCAAAAGAGAAGAGACTATGTAATGTTTAACTTCTAGTGTGTTTAGAGACCTGTGGTGGGGTTAGAGCACTGTTGTGGGAAGTCAGAGTGAGATACAAGTTCAAAACCCTCTGGGCAAGGAGGGCCTAGAACATCCTGGGTGAGTGCCCTCACCACTTAATTCTTGCAGCTAAAATGTGGATGTGCCTTCATCCTACTCCTCCTTAATCTAACACCCACTGGTCATGACTTCTGGCTACCTCCATTTTTGTGACTTTGATGCAGGTGCATGTACATAGCTGCATATGCTTGCTCAGTATGCTTCATCTACTCACAGCTGCTTATGCATCCATATTGCATGGGTAATAAAAGGGGAACCCATAGGTATCATTTTTTGGTACTTCTAGGGAAATTTAAAAGAAAAATGTGAGTGTTAGTGTCTTAAAGTGAACTCATTAGAACTATCCTGAAAATGTACCCTGTTGTATAGCTTTTGTCAAAAACAAAGTGCATGAACATTTTCAGTGTTTTGCTATACAGCAACATTTTCTGGTCCTTATTTCCCTTTTCTTTTCTCCAGGGCAGAATCCCTAGTCAGACTGTATCACCCATACAAGTCTCTGGGTGAGTGAAAAGGAAATGTGCATGATGGACTCCCTGTGATGCATCATGAGACTCATAGTTTCATAGTTGGTAGGGTTGGAAGAGACCTGAGCAGATCATCAAGTCCGACCCCCTGTCATGGCAGGAAAGAGCACTGGGGTCAAATGACCCCCAGCAAGGTGTTCGTCTAACCTCCTCTTAAAGACCCCCAGGGTAGAAGCCAGCACCACTTTGCTTGGAAGTTGGTTCCAGATCCTAGCTGCCCTGACTGTGAAGTAGCACTTCCTGATGTCTAGTCTGAATCTACCCTCTGCCAGCTTGTGACCGTTATTTCTAGTCACTCCTGGTAGTGATTGGGGGAACAGGGACTCCCCCAATGCCTGCTGGTCCCCTCTGACTAGTTTGTAACAAGGCACTAGATCCCCCCTCAGCCTTCTCTCATGGAGGCTGAACAGGTTCAGGTCCCTTAGCCTCTCCTTGTAGGGTCTGCCCTGCTGCTCCCCAATCATGCGGGTGGCCCTCCTCTGAACCCTCTCAATGCTGTCCACATCCCTCCTGAAGTGCGGTGCCCAGAACTGGATGCAGTACTCCAACTGTGACCTGACCAGTTTTGCATAGAGGGGGAGGATCACCTCCTTGGATCTGCTTGAGATGCATCTGTGGATGCATGACAAGGTGCAGTTAGCCTTCCTGACTGCGTCCCTACACTGTCGGCCCATGTTCACTTTGGCATCAATAATGACTCCAAGATCCTTTTCTGCCTCTGCACTGACAAGAAGGGAGTTCCCCAGCCTGTAGGTATGCTGCTGGTTCTTCCTCCTCAGGTGCAGCACCTTGCACTTGTCAGTGTTGAAACCCATCCTGTTCTCATCTGCCCACCCCTGTAACCTGTCTAGGTCCGATTGCAGCCTATTCCTCCCTTCTAGCATGCCCACATCCCCCCACATCTTAATGTCATCAGCAAATTTGAATAGGGTGCCTTTTACCCCCTTGTCCAAGTCACTGATGATGTTGAACAGCACGGGTCCAAGGACCAAGCCCTGGGGGACCCCACTGGCCATATTCCTCCAAGTTGAAAATGACCCATCCACCACCACTCTCTGTTTGCTGCCCTCCAGCCACAGTCCCCTAGTATTTTAATGAGAATGGGGTGAGAGACAGTGTCGAAGGCCTTCCTGAAGTCCAGAAAGACTATGTCCACTGCTACCCCTGCATCTAAGGATTTTGTGATCTGGTCATAGAAGGCCACCAGGATTGTGTAGTCCAGCTGGGGCTTCTGCTCCAGAGAAAAAAACCAGGGACATAAGGAGCAAAATATAACTCATCTGAGCCATCAGAACTCATTTTCAGCTGAAACAGATCAGTTTTCAGCCAAAATATTTTGACAAAACATTGACATGTCTGTGAAAGCACAGACTCTGGAGGAGACAAACAAAAAAAACCCCTTGTTTAGTTTAAATCTCCATTTTTCATTAAGAAATGGTTTCAATGAAACCTTAGTACTTACCAGCATTAGTACTTACATGTTTGCCCTTTTTAACCTAAGCCTAAATTTGGGGCCTTTCAGTGTTGTTTCCCAAGAATGGTTTAAAAACAATATATGGGTCCAGGGCGTGGCTACATGAGATGTTTCATTGCATATCTATATGTGCACCCCAGTTAGGGTGGAGTAAATTAATGTACTCCGCAGCAGGATAGTACTTGTACTAAAAAAACTCTGCAGCAGTGCATGTGTAGTTGATACCCTGGCTGACTGAGGCACAAGCCCCCCTGCTAGCTAGCCCCACACTAAAGCACCCTTGTGCCCCAGCCATCCTTTCTGCAGCATGTTGAGTCAAGGGGAGCAGACCCAGGCTGGCAGACTGATCCCCAGAGTCTCCTGCCAGCCAGGGCTGCTCCACCCCAGCTCAATGTGCTGCATTCCTGGGTGCCTGTGTAAATACATACACAGAACCAATAAACTCTGGTGAGATAAGCACCAGAGTTTATTGTAGTACATAAATATACTCAAAAATATGCTCAAAATCTGCTAAAAAATCTGCTAAAAAATACTCACATCTGGCAGTTCTTCAGTCTCTTGTGCCCAGTGAGTTTTGGCTTCTGTCTTTAGTCAGGATGATACTCAGAGCTACTTCTCTGGCTTTCTGTCTCTGACACATCCAGGTTATAGGCAACATCCTAGCTTCTGCTTTTGCACCTGGGCAAACCTAAGTCCTTAACTGTGAGCGGCTTATGTATTACACTGCAATAGGATTATTGCTGTCAGTGATCACCAGCATTCTCAACAGCTGTTTTAGTTCCATGATGGGAACTATTTGCTCCTTCTGTTAAGCATGAAAGGATTTTTTAATTAGGTTCAGTAAAGACTGTAATTGGCAAAGGTATCAGACCCACATAGGCTAGGGACAGAAATTCAAAAAGTCTGAGCATGAATTGATTCAATCTTTGCAGGTTGGTGTAACTTGGCTAGGCTGAACCAGTCTGTAACTGTACAGACATCCCTTCTGGACTGAAGAGATGCAGGCACATGCCGGCAGCAGCTGAGGATAGAAGCCAGGAAGTGCTAGAGTAGCCCTCCCTTACCTTCCATAGTGCTTTGCTGGGTGGGGGGTATGGCCAGGTCCTGGCAGAATGCTCTGATTAGGGTGGGGTTCCCCACCTCTAACCAGTAATGGAGCCAGCAGGGAGTTACACAGCATTTATCATTAACTTCTCATAAGTTCAAGCTCTTCTTAAACAATTCTTTTCCATGGAAGGAATGGAGGGACATTAACAGCTGCTTGTTGATTAGCTCCAAAAAGCCCTAAGCGGATGCTGTCCTGTCTGCCTTTGTCCTGTCTGCTTTACACAGACACCTGTCAGCATTAGCTATCATATCATATGCTGTCTACAGTCCATGCTGTGGGAGAGAGGAGGGAGGGATCCCTGTTGAGCAGTGAGTGGCGAGGTGGGGATGGGGCAGGGGGAAACCAGGAAGATCCTGATGTGCCTGCAAGTATCTGCTAGAGCTCCAGCCAGGGAGCAGAGGGGCAGAGCCAGCATATGGCTGTGGAGCTGAGAGCCCTGCCCAGGGCTGCAAAGCATCTTGGATGCTGGAGAACTCTGGTTTAAGTTAAACCAGGAAGGGGTCTGGGACAGACATTACATAAACCAGTTAGAGCCAAGTCAGTTAAGTCTGATAGTAATTCAACCAGGTTTATCTCAAAGCGGTTTCAGCCATTTTCAAACTGGTTTATGTGCACTGAACATCTGTTTTGTTACAGGTTTAAACTAGTTTCTGATCACTGCAACCGGTTTTTGCATAATGTCTGTTCCTAGCCATGCTGGCAACATATATAGTTGCATTTTAGGTACATGTTATGTTGTTATTGTGTATTTGTTATATACATGACAAAGCTTTACCACATTTATGTTGAGGTAGTGCCTGACAGAATAACATCCCATCAAAACCAGTGGGACTGGTATTCAGTATCGAACCTGTCTAGCCCATATTATGTTGCTGGAGCATTATTTCTGTTCAGTAGAAAGCTTATGAAACTTCAATACTGAGTCATTTTTAAAACTGTGAATTCAGCATAATATAAATTCAAAATATTCGTGAGCATGCTAGGAAGAAACATCAGTCCCTCCTTTTGACATATAAGCTGAATTAAAGGGATTTCCTTAGGGCTTTAAAAGGCACAAATAACAAGAATATGAGTGACCGTGATAAAAAAAAAAGAAGAAATTAGTTTAATAATAGAGGGAGAAAGCAGAATGGAGGGACACATTCTTCTTGTATTAAGGGCCAGGTTTGACTGTTCTAGGGAAGTGTCCCATGACCCAGGTAGGATGGACCTGAACATAGCACACATACCTGCTCTTGCACACTCTTAAGTCAGAAATGTACCAATGAAGTCACCCCCAATTATTTTGAGGTCATGCCTAGTAGCTGCTCTCAAGCACTTGGAGGATTGTGGCCATATTTCTAGGTTCAGAATGTGCATGTGAATTTGGATGGACAGGGTGGGCTTGAAGCTATCCTGGGTGAGACATGCTGCTGCCATGGCATAATCATGTTTCCACTCAGTCCAGAAAACAGAAACACCCTCTGCTAATGACAGTGCCACTGAATTTCATGGCATTTTTGTGGAGCAGATTACTCTTCAGCGTGATTAAAGGCATGGAGAGATGAATGTGGACACTGATGTAATTACACTGTTTTTGGATATCAATTTAAGTTTCAACAGAATCAGGAACAAACAGATATACAGCTTGTAGGCCTCACTGGAACACTGATCAATACATATACTGCTCACACAAAACATTAATTAAAGTGTTGGCTGGAGTAGGCCTAATCAGCTAACCTGACCAATGCATTAACTTGTTATACAAGCAAAACTTGGAAAGTGATCCAGATGTGCACTCCTGTCAGGAGATGAGAGGGGAAGATGGCTGTATAGAATAGTTCAGTGCCAGGATGATAAGGCTGAAAAGGCACCCAGATCAGGATGTGGAACAAGCACATGGTACAGGACAGCTCAAGATATTGATGGATTGCAATATGCAACTTGTTTGAATCAATCACTGTATAATAGAAGAATTAGAAAGTATAGAAACTACAAATTGGCCTAGGGAAGCCTACATAGTGTTGGGACTGAAAGGCCTTCAGATCTGGGTTTGACCTTTGTGCTCAGCTCAAGCTGCATGCTTAGCTTCAATTGTGGTGAAGACCTGCACCCAGTGAAAGGAGCAGATGGAAAAATACTGTCCCTGACTTAAAACAAATCAGGAATTTGGCTAACCAGATTGAAAAATATAACCTGGGCAAAAGGGGAAGAGTCAGAACAAACCCTGCCTTCACCTAAGAATGAAAAAACTACCTCAGAATAGAAAATTCTAGTTATAGGTAACCATATTTGGCAAACAGAAGCAAGATTATTAATATACATTAGGAGGAAGGCTTAAGTTAATGTTATATATTAAGAAATGCAAGCTATATGGTATATAAAGAGAGGTGAGGGAGGGTACCCTTCAGAACTCTCCTGAAGAAAGTCTGAAGAGATCCTGTCCCTGATCCAAGACCCTGTCTTGACATCAGACATGGGAGCCAAGAGACCTGGACAAGACTTCACAGCCTGTTCAATCAGTGAAGTTGCATTCGCAACATTTCAGGGTGGTGAGCATCTGCTTTGACTAGTTACAAACCTAAACATTTTGAACTCCTGCTGCTACTTCAATTTTAATTAGAATTGTATTTATTTGAGTTCAATAAAATGGCTTTTAATTTAGAACAACCATGTCTTAGTCTCCTTGCCTGGTATAAGACCCAGGTTTAGGTAACGCTTTCCCTTTTTGACCTGGTGAGCTACTTGAATATAGAGGGCAACCTGGGTGACAGGAACCATGAAACCATCACATTCACTGTCTGTTGCAAGGCAGGTAAATCAGCTAACAGGGTTGAAGTTCTGGACTTCAAAAAGGTGAATCTTCATAGATTCATAGATTGTTAAGGGCTGGAAGGGATCTCGCAAGATCTTGAGTCCATCCCCCCGCACTAGGTAAGAAAGACAGTTGGGAGTCAGGTGATCCCAGCGGGGGGACCTGACCATCCAGTCTCCTTTTGAAGATTTCCAGGGTAGGTGATTGCATCACTTCTGGAGGGAGTTTGTTCCACAATCTAGACACCCTGGGTGAGTCCACACATACCTCTTGCAGCATCTCAAACTTCTTTGAGATGCTGCAAGAGGCACATGCAGGAACAAGAAAAATGTTCCCTGCACTGCAAATTTTCAGTGCGGGGACAAAATTAGACCCCTGGATATCCAGGGGTCAAAAACACTCACAGAAAAAAAAAAGCAGGGCAGAGCACGGTCCCAAACCATGCCCTGAGGCAACCAGAGGCTGGGTCCTCCACAGAAATGCTCTGGTAGCAGCCAGAGCATCTCTATGGCTGGCCCTTACCCTAGTACTGAAGTATGCAGCCTGCCAATGCAGAGCAGGCAGTATTCCAGCTGCTTGGAGTTGGACATGGGCTCCAGTGCAGGTAAAGGGGGGGGGGCTAGAGGAGAGGGGAGGGGACCATGGGGGGGCACCTCCACTTGCCCCACCCACTCCCCCAGCTCCCTGCTCCTTGCCCTCCTGGCCCCACCTGCTGCCTGCCACCCCAGCCCCCACAATCCCTGCCCCACCTGGCTCTACCCCCTGAGCCCCCTGAGCCCTGCCCTGCCCTGCCCCACCAGGCCCCATCCCCCCCAGCCCCCTGAGCACACTCAATTGCTGCCTCTCCCACAGCATCCTGGCAAATAAAAAAAAAATCCCCCCCCTGCACTCGCCAGCACTATCAGCTGCCATCAGGGTTAGTAGGGACCCCCACACAGTGCAGGGCAGGGTGACAGCTGCCTCAGCCTTGGTCCTGCTGCCCCCTGCTGCCCTGTGCTGCCTGTGGGGGGGGCTCTTCCAGGAGGCCCCAGAGCCCCCAGAGCCCCTGCTCCTGTGGTAAGTAGAGGATTTTTTTTCTTTTTTCTTTTTTTAAAATGCCAGAGGCTGGGCTGGGTGGGGAAGCCATCTGGGGGGCTGCAGGAGCCGGTGGGGGATGGGGCCAGGCAGGGCAGCAATCCAGGGGGCTGGGGGAGCATGTGGGGGTGGAGCATATGGGCCCATCACGGGGGCTGGTAGCCCCTGTGGGGGCCATTTGGCCCCTGTTGAGGGAGCTGTGGCTCCTGTGGGGGGGCTGTAGCTCATGTTGGGGGGGCTGTAGCCCCTGTGTGGGGCAGAAAAACATATAGGTATTTAGAATTCACTTTATTATGATGATAGAGACACTGGTAGGCTTCCAAATTGATTTAACACTGTAGATATATCAATAAAACATTGCCCAGTTGATCGCTCTCTCTCTCTCTCACTCTCTGTCTATATATAGTGGTCTTTTATTTTAATTGTGGAGGAACATGGATTTTGGAGTGTTTTACAGAGTGATGTTGGGATTTCTTTTATCAGGAATTTTTCAGTTTTCAAATAAGGAACAACAGAATTCCTGCTAGGGAGGCCAGTGGCAGGGTTCTGCCTGCTCAGAGCTGGCACCTTAGACCCAGCTGGAGGTGGCTGACCTCCTGGACAATTGGGACTCGGAGGACATGCTTTGACAGTTCAAAGCAGGCCACCACACCCAGAACGTGTTCCAGGCAATAGCTGCCCAGATGGCTGGGCAGGGGGCATACATGGCAGTATGTAACAGGAACCCTAATTCTGTTACCAGGAAGCAGGGCAGCCTTGTAATAGGGAACCCTAGTCCTGTTATCAAGAAGGATGGAGCCCTGCCAGCTGGTCAGGTGAAAGGAAGGGGAAGGCCAGAACCACATAAACCACAAGTGGAGAAGGCCAGGGAGACAGCAGAGAGGGAGACTTCTGATGACTATGGAGTAGCTGTGGCAGCCTCTTTGGAAAGAACATGCCATGCTGTGAGATGGAAGCACAATTACATAAAGTAAGCGAGCACTTTGCCTGTCTTGTTTTTTTATTATTTTCATTGTATGGCCATAGGAGCCTATGGTTTACGTTTGATGTTAAAAATGCCAGTGGTTTGTGGATGAGAATTTAGGGGTGGAGGAGGCCTCATTAGCACCGGGGGGCACCATGATAGAGGGCTCAAGAAGCCCTGATGCACTATAGGTGCAGCACTAGAGCCATGAGCCCAAAGTCGCTTGAAGGGGAGATAGGAGCCTTGAAGCCAGGTCCTAGTGGGTGGACTTAGGCGAAAGGCCCTAACTATAGAAAGAGGGGCAAAGCCAGAGGAGGCTGAGGCCCCAACAGCCTGGCACCACAGGGGCACAGTGTAGAAGGGCCAGTAGGCCTGGTGTATGGAATAGATGGCCTTGAGCCTGAGCGAGTTAGAGAGCTAGAGCCTCAGAGTCAAGCCCTGATTAGTGGGTTTTGACTGACAGGCCTAGCTAGAGAGAGAGGTAGTAAGCCCACAGTGGCTGAAACCCTAACATAAAGAGAAATTTATAAAACATCTGTGAGGCATGGGGCACATCAAGGGGAGGTAGGAGTATGCATTTTTGCCCTCAAGGCAATACTTCATTATCCTATGGGTGGTAAGCCTAGAGCCTGTCTTGGAAACAAGTAACATCCAGTCATGGCAGGAGAGTAAATTTGGGGGGAAGCTGATCCCCAGAGAAGGAAAATCCAGCAAGACTTGATGGGGGCACACTTACCAGCATATTTAAAAACAAAAAACAAAATGCAGCCTAAGATGGCCTCCTGTTACAGTAGTGCCACACAAAGGCCAACTCTTCAGCCACAGCCCACTGGCAGCTGGCCCAGAGGGGAAGATGCCTCTACTGGCTATGCAGTCCCCATCCGGGTCTGGCAGGTGTGCAGCAGGTCACAGCCAGGCAGCAGCACCCACTGCCAGACTGCTACAGTGGGTAGTGTGTGCAGGGAACTCTCAGGGCTGCTGCAGCAGTCCAGCTGGCACAAGGGGTAGTGTCCCCAGGTACCAATTGGCTGGGCCCCAGAAACTCCTGAGAGCAAGTAACCCTGAGCTACTTGACAGGGCAGCTTTTTGTACTAATGGGAATAGGACAGGGCAGCTTTTTATACTTCTGGGGACAGCACAGGTGCTGGCCCTGGGCCCTAGCTCCCCCTGGCTGCAGATCTAAGTGGCACAGTTTGCTCCACAACAAAGTGCATGTCCAAGTACATGCACTGAGGCAAAAATCCCCGGCTCTAATTTGTACTGCTTATATATGAGCTGCTGCAAGCACACATGCTTGCATATGTGGATGCGGCCCCTGACTGTGAAGAATTTTTCCTACAATTGAGCCTGAAGCAGTATTCCAGGAGTTTGTATCCAATACTCCTGGTCTTCCCCATGGGTACCCTGGTGAACAGTTGTTCATCAAGCTCTTGATTTACTCTTGTGATGTAGCAGTAAGCCGCTACCAAGTCCCCTCTCAGCCTTCTCTTCTCTAGGCTTAAGAGGCCCAAGTCCCTCAGCCTCTCCTCATATGGCTTATCTTGCAAGTCCCTGAGGCTCTTTTTTGGATTCTTTCAAGTTTTTCCACATCCTTGTTGAAGTGTGGCTCCCAGAACTGGGCATAGTATTCCAGCTGCGGTCTCTCTAGTGCTGAGTACAGTGGAAGAATCACTTCCTTGGTTTTACATGAGATGCAGTAGTTGATGCATGCCAGACTGTTGTTTGCCCTGCTGGCTACAGCATCACACTGAGCGCTTATTTTCATGTGAGGGTGAACTATTACCCCTAAGTTCCTTTCAGCTGTGGTGCAAGTCAAATTGTTGTCACTGAGCCTGTAAGGATGTTGGGGATTATTTGCCCCCAGATGGAGCACTTTACACTTCTCAGCATTGAACCTCATCTGGTTCTGACCTGGCCACCTCTCCAGTCTCTCCAGGTCTGCCTGTTTCTGCAGCCTATCTGCAGGCGTGACCACATTCCCTCATAACTTGATGTAGTCAACTTGGCCAGTGAGTTCTTCACCCCCACATCCAAATCTTTGATAAAGATGTTAAAAAGCATCGGACCAAGAGGGACACTACTGGCTACTTCTCGCCAGGATGACACAGATCCATTCATAAGAACTCTCTGGGTCCTACCTCACAGCCAGTTTGCACCCACTGAACTGTCAAGAAGTTAAGTCCACAGTCTGCCAATTTTCCCACGAGGACATCATGGGATACTAGCTCAAAGGTGTTTTGGAAGTCTAGGTATAAAGCATTGACCTCCTCTCCCATGTTCAGGTGGTGAGATACCTTGTCATAGAAGGCGATGAGATTGGTAAAACAGGACCTGCCCATGACAGAGCAACGCTGGTTGTCATTCAGAATCCTACCCTCTACAGTTTAGTTGTACATAGACTCCTTGATGAGTTTTTCTAGGATTTTCCCTGCGATACAAATTAGGCTAATTAGCCTATAGTTGTCCGGATCCTCCCTCTTCCCCTTATTGAAGATGGGCACAATGTTGGCCCTCTTTCAATCCTCAGGGATCTCCCCTAAGCACCACAATTTTTTTTTAAAGATTCATCAGGGGTTCTGCAATGTCCTCAGCCAGCTCCTTCACCACTCTTGGGGGAAGATCATCTGGTCCTGCTGACTTATAAATGCCTAGCTTTTCTAGTTGGCTATGCACCAGCTCAGCATCAACAGTGGGAAGGCTGTCATTCCCACCATACCCCATGTGAGCCTTATCTGCATGTTTTTCCCCTTGGTCCGGTGAAAAAGTGAAATGAAGTGGGCATTCAGGAATTCAGTTTTCTCGTGGGTGTCAGTTACCAGCTGTGCTGGGGTGTGCAGCAGGGGCCCATGCTTCCACTTGTTTTCCTCCTGCTCCCTACATACCTAAAGAAGGATTTCTTATTGTCCTTGACTCCTGTTGCAAACTTGAATTCAGTCACTGCCTTAGCTTTCCTACATGTGCGAACCACTGTTGTATAGTGTGGCAGGGCACTGGTAGGACTGGGTCAGGGAGGGGCAGATGCCTGATTTGGGTGGCCATTTTAAGGCCCAGCTCCCTGAGTGGAGGGCGGCTTGTGATCAACCAGCAGAGGAGAAACAACTTTCTGCTCCGCTCTGTGGAGGTAAGAGTTTGAGGCTAGGGAGATGGCTTCGAGGCCTCAGTGGTCCTGGGCATGACCTAAAACTGTACCTTGCCAGGACAGGGAGGCCTGTGGGGCTGGTGGTGGTGTGGCAGTCCCCATGTAAATGCTAGGAGTGAGCACCTACCTGGTGTAAGGTTGGTCAGGGTGCCTTAACCTCAGGCCCCACCTTTGGGTGGGTTATTTAATGCAGAGAAGGTCAGGAAAGCTTCTTGAAGTGCCTGAGCCTGCTGGGGTGAATGATCCCACAGGTCCAGGCACATTTTGCAGAGCACCTGAGCTGGGAATGGGGGACCCCTGAACCCTGTGGGCAGGCAAACAGCTTAGACCTGACCCAAGGTACCTGACTGGTCCATGCTGGGACCAGGGGCCCACCACAAGGGACACCCGGAGAGCAAAGAAGCTTGGGGTTCTGACTAGCCTGAGAAGGGCCAGAGCCTAAGGGAAAGCCAAAGGTCCCAGAGAGGGGACCACAGCTAATGGGCAAAGGGAACAGCTGAGTTTAGCTGCCTGGGATGCCATTTGGGAGGCTTGGGCTGCAGTGTAGGGGTGGAACGGAAGTACAGATACCCCCCTAAACATTGGAGTTCAAAATGGGCAGCCTCCCACCTAATTCACACCTCAATACTATTACATCAAGGCGTAGTAGATGAGTGAGGTGAGCAGCTGGCCCGTAGACAGGAAGCAGGTCAGTGCTTGCACTGGGTGTGAAAGCTTGCCCCTGACACACATAGTCCTCCTTAAGGACTGTTCCTAGCTTCCATTGTGTGTATGGCTCTTTCTTCTTTTTCAAGAGGACCATGATATCCCTATTGAGCCAAGAGGGCTTGAAAGCCCTTCTGCTGCTTTTCCTCTGCATGAGATGGTCTTCTTTTGTGCTTCAATGATTGTGTTTTTGAGAAATGACCACTCTTAGTATACTCCATTCACTTCAGTGTCTAGTCCAGCATTGCCTCCCCTACTAATGTCCTGGGCCTGTTGAAATAAGCGTTTTTGAAGTCCAGGACTTCAATTTTGCTAGTTGGTTTGTCTACCTTGTGGTAGACAGTGAACATGATGATCTCATTGTTGCTGTTGCACAGGCTACCATCAATGTTCAAGTCGCTCACCAGATCATCTCCTTTGTCCAAAACTAAATCTAGGAAAAGATTGCCTCTAGTCGGCCCTTGCACTTCCTGGGTCAGAAAGAGCTCTTTGCAGGTTATGAAGCTATGTGACTGATCTGAGCTAGCCAAGTGTTCCTCCCAGTCTATGTCTGGGTAATTGAAGTCACCCATAATTACCTTGTCTCTTGCACACATGGCCTCTGCCAGTTCTCGAGCGAACTCAAGATCGAGCTCCTCTCCCTGGTTTGGTGGCCTGTAGTAAATGCCTACAGTTAGGTTGCTCTCACCACACCCCCGCTCCCCTGAAGTTTGACCACACAGGGTTTCTAGTTGCTTATCTTTGGAGCCAATGCCAGCCTCCAGAGACGTGTACTACTTCCTCACATAGAGAGCTACACCTCCACCTTTTTTCCCTACTTGGTCCCTTCTTTGCAGGTTGTAGCCCTCTATGGCTATGTTCCAATCATGTGAGGAGTCCCACCACATCTTTGTAATCCCTACAGGGTCATATTGCCCACTAGAGAGTAGGAGGGCTATCTCCTCCTGCTTGTTCACCACGATCCTAGCATTAGTGTATAGGCACCTGAGTCCCCCAACTGACACCCCCGATTTCCTGATACACTGTGGAAAAACTGTTCCCTGAACTCTTTCAACAGTAGTTATCTCCACAATGGAGCTTTCATGTGTGCCAGTCCCTGGGTATGCTCTACCTGGAGTTTTCCCATCCCCCAGTGAAGTTAATTTAAAGCCCTGTCCAGAAGATCAGCCATCCTGGCTGAGAACAGGGACTTACCTCTCTATGTAAGGTGGATGCCATCTTGTCCAGGGAGTCCTCTCTCCCTGAAGTGTGGGCTGTGGTCAAAGAAACCAAAGCCCTCATGGTAGCACCACCATCAGAGGCATCTGTTTACTTCTTCAACACAACCTTCCCTCCTGGGTCTGTGACCTGCAACCAGGAGCACAGAAGAGAAGACTGCTTTGCACCCCTAATTCCTTGAGCCCAGCCCCCAGAGCCTTGTAGTCACTTATGACCCTGTCCAGATTACTCCTGGCCATGTCGTTCATGCCCACATGGATGAGGAACATGGGGTAGTGGTCAGATGGGCAGATGCGCCTAGAGATCCTCTCTGCAATGTCTTGGATGCAGGACCCAAGGAGTCAGCAGACCTCGCAGGCTAGGGGGTGTGGACAGCAGATGGATCCCTCTGTGCCCCTCAGGAGAGAGTCCCCCCCACCACCCAGCATCTGCTCTTAGGGATAGGATTTCAACAGGCTCAGGGCAATAGTAGGGGAAGTGCTGCAAAACGAGGGACCAAAGGTGAAAGGAGTGAATGAAGAGTAGTTGTTCCTCAAGGACATGATCCTCAAAGCACAAAGGAAGTCCATTCCCATGTGGAGTAAAGGTAGCAGAAAGGCTGGTAAGCCCTCTTAGCTTAATAGGGATATCAAGCTCCTCTTGAAAAAGAATGAAGAGGCACACAAACAATGGAGGCTTAGGACAGTCCCCAAGGAGGACTACGCAACAATGGCCTGCACTTGTAGGGAGCAGATTAGAAAGGCTAAGGCAGCAACTGAATTTAAACTAGCAACAGAAATCAAGGACAGTAAGAAGTTTGTTTTTAGGTATGTAGGGAGCAGGAGGAAAACAAATGGAAGCGCAGGGCCATTGCTTAACAACTCAGGACAGCAAAGGGGCCTTTGCTTACCAGCTGTTGTACTGTATAGTGACAGTATTTGCAAGAAATCTAAAGAGTGATAGAGAACATTCTTCTTTGGCAAACTATTTTACCTATGACAGAGAAATAGTTCCTCTCCTCCCCCTCCCACACCTGCCCCAAAATGTTTGATTGTATCCTGACTAGAGATTTGGGATCCTCCCAAATTGTTTAAATCTATTCTGGAAATAGTGAGAAAGAGATCATTTAACAAGAACGTAGCTCATTAGTGCCTAAGTTAACCTGACAGTGGAAGATAAACCTTGTTAAAGTTTCCAGGCGTGGTGTAGGTTTCAGTGTGATAATCAAAGAAATTAGAGGTCATCTTTCACAAACACTAGATTTACATTTTAAACGATTATTTCTTTCAATAATCTAGGCAGTGCTGTAGGCAGTGACAGTGCATTTCTGCTATAACTCAATACCTGGCAACTTGATCTCTGCATATGAGAAACCTTTATGGATTTAATACCCTTGATATGTGCCTTAGATTTAAAAGCAGTGCCCTTTTCAGTCAATTTGGAATATTGAATGTATAGCTTCAAGCCCAGAGGAGGAAACTAACTAGAGAATTAGTGGATTAGACTAATTCTGTTCAACCATAGTGCCTCATACATCCTCACATCCACCCACTTTCCCAATACTTTTTAGTCAATCTCAGTCTAAAAAATGCCTTCATTTTCTTGCCAGAGGCACACATTGTACTAACATTCCTCTTGTCTCTTGTACCATATGAATTCCTTTCCCCTTTGATTCCTTTTATTTTGTTTTTTCTACCTGAAACAAAACCCACACATTAATTCAATTCATTATGAATTTGCAGTTTGTTGTTATATTGTTGTGTGGTATTTAGTGTGGTAGTTAGTGTGGTAGTTAGTGTGCTCCTGCATTAAAATGATTGTAGTGTTTTTTTCAGGAATGGTCATAGCTACATTAGAAATACAGCTTTTCTTGCCATCAGATGGTACTTCTCTATTAACAGTTTTAATATGATTCAAAAATAGAGATGGAGTTGAAATACATCCCCAGACAGAGCACTTAGCTAAATTAGATGCTTACTAGTGCATGACATCACAGAAAGAAGCAACAGAGCAGCTAAAATATGGAGTAGCACAAGCCTGTAGACTCCAGAGAATCAAAATAGAAAGTTGCCTAAGTGATAGGTTTTCCTTTGTGTCAAACACGAGGATTTGCAGTCTGCAAACAAAGCAAAGCATAGTTAAGACATAACCCAAAAGAGATGGAAGTTTAAGCATTTTTCATGTGAGCATCAGCAAAACTCACTTATGGATGTATAAAAAATAAGGTGAAGTCGGACATCTTTGGCACAGCCCTGTTTACTAACAAAAATGTACAAAGTCCTGTTTCTCTGAGCACAGCAGGAATAAAACAGCAGGAGACAGTTTCTCTGCTCACAGGCCCAAGTCTTCATTAAGCCCATATCATAGAACCATAGAAAAATAGGACTGGAAGTGACCTCAGGAGGTCATATGCTCTAACCCTCTGCTCTAGGCGGAATCATTGCTGCCTAAACCATCCCAAATGAATGTTTGTCTAACCTGCAGTTAAACACATCCAGGAACACGGATCCTACAACTCATCTAGGACATCTGTTTTAGGGGTTAACCACTGTCATAGTTAAAAAGATCTTCCTAATATCCAACCTAAATCTCCCATATTGCTATATAAGCACATTACATCTCGTCCTGTCCCCTGTTGATGAAGGTAAGAGTCAATTGCCTTCCTCTTCAAAGCAACTTATTTTGTATTTAAAGGCAAGTAGTAAATCCCTGCTCAGACTTTTCTTCTTTAGACTAAATAATCTGAATTCTCCAAATTTTCCTCTCCAAATTTTCCAGACCTCTAATAACTCTTGTTCTCTTCCAGACTCTTTCAGATATGTTGATATCTTTCCTGAAGTACAATGCCCAAAACTGGAGACAGTACTGCATATGAGGCCTCACCAAGTGCTGAAAAGAGTAGACCAATCACTTCCTGTGTCTTGTATGTAATACTCCTAGTAATAAAGCTCAGCTTTGTTATTTTCTTGTTTTGTAACAAAAGCACTCTGTTCATACTCAGCTTGCAGTACACTATAAACCCCAGGGCTAGGGACAGACATTACACATAAACTGGTTTAAGCAATCAGAAAATGGTTTAAACCTGTAACAGAACATAAGTTCAGTGCACATAAACCAGTTTCAAAATGACTGAAACTGGTTTAAGATAAACCTGGTTGAATGTAGTATCAGACGTAACTGATTTGGGTCAAACTGGTTTATGCAATGTCTGTCCCAGATCCCTTCCTGGTTTAAGTTAAACCAGAGCCCCCTCCCCCAGCATCCCAGATGCTTTGCAGCACTAACCTGGGCTCTCTGCTCCAGAGAACAGGCTGGCCCTGCCCCTCTGCTCCCTAGATGCAGCTCCATGGGAGACTGCAGGCACAGCAGAGTCTGCCTCACTTCCCCCTGCCTCAACCCACTGCTCACTGTTCAAGCAGAGATCTGTCCCTCCTTCCCTTCTCCCACAGCATGGACCCCAGCTACACAAACCCTAGCCGTCATGTGGTATTCTAGCTAATGCTGAGATGTGTCTGTGTGTGTGCGTGTCTCCACTTTCACTGGGACAGGCAGACAGAACAGTATCCCCTGGGGCTTTCTGGAGCTAATTGACAGGTCATCTGGTAATGTCCCTCCCTTCCTTCCTTGGATAAAGCTGTTTAAGAAGAGCTTGAACTAACGAGAGATGCTTCTGTTTCGTTGATGGGCTGATACACACTGTGTTATCAGCTCCCTGCTGGCTCCCTTGCATGTCAGGTTTGCAGATAGTACAAAGAAGCAGGGAGAGGGAGATTAAAAAGCTCAATATCATCAATACATGCACGCATTACACACCCTTCTTTTGCTTCAGAGTGCTAGTTGGGGGCTGGGGGCTGTCAACACTTCCGCCAAATGCCTTCCTGAATCCTTCTTGAGAAACTCTCTGTCTTAGCTGTTTACAAGTGCCATGCTACTGGTACTTTTATTGCTGTGTCTAGTGCTTTTCTACTGCCTTCTTAGCTCTGGTCTTTCTACTATTTGTCAAATAAATGCCCAAACATCTCTTCTAGTAAGTGCCCTATCCCCCATGTGTGCTGAATCAGTTCCCAGGCAAACATTTTGCAACACATCATTCATCTTCTCATGAATGCTGTATGCCCCTAGAAGCTGGGGAGGCACAGCGAGCTCCTGCAGATGGCAGTGGCACTGTAAGCGGCGGAAGCGGGGAGGGGTTGGTGAGTGCTGACCAGCTGTCGGCTACCACCTGCAGATGCTGCTGGCAGCATCAGCCGCATCCAGCGGCAATAGGGGACCGCCCGCAGATGTTGCTGGCAGTGTCTGTGTTGAAAGGGGGTGGTGGTGAGCAGCGACCATCTGCAGGCACCGCCAGCAGTGTCAGCAGCACTTTTTGCAGGGGGGTGCACCGCCAATTTCAGCAGGTGCACATGCACCTGTATGCACCCCCTCTGCTTCGCCAATGCATCTTCTACTCAAGCCTTGCCATGTGGCTTTCTACTGATACAACAAGCAGTTTACATAACAGAACTGCATGTTTCCTGTAACATTTGTCCTGAATAAAAGGCGGCTGTTAGAACCATTAACTTTAACAAGATTTAACCTTAATCTTAACACTATTATTTTTAAATTATTGAAACCTTCTTAAACAGATCCTAATTCCACGTTGTCAATTTTAAACCTCCCTTTGTCTTCCACCAGAGCAAAATATAAATTTAATGCATGACTGTTTTAAAATGTAAATTTAAAAAAATTAACCAAAAAAATACCTGAATTTAATTTGAAATTTTATTTATCAATTGCCTTAACCCAAATCCTGAACTGCGCGCTGTTTGATAGGACTAGTGTTAGAGACTGATTCAGAAAAGCAATTAAGCATGCACTTAATTACATATGTGAGGCCTCATTTAAAGATAAGCACCCACTGAGGAGACCTAACTGAACAAGAATGATTCCTGAATCAGGGACCTAATTTAGAAGAGGGGATAGGGGAAGGTTATAAGCATGAGATTATGATAGTTCTTATGATTACGCATAAACATTCACATTTTTTTTTCTCTGGTATTATTCTATATTCCATACTGTTTCCAACCTGGAGATCATTGAATTGTCTCTGAACAAAATGTCTTAATAAAAGATAACAAGCAGGAATGGGGCTATTATAGTACCAGAGATCTATATTATCATGAGGAAACACAAACTATGGAACACTTTCTACTCTGCGCACTCTTAAACTGTTCAAAATTGAGGACCAAGCCAAAGCAATAGACCAGACATATCATATGCCCAATTTCAGAGAAACATGTAGTTGTTTTGAAAGACATGAGAAGAAGACGACTCTAAATTGTACTGTATCCATATGTGATGGGCTAGCTGATAGTGATTTAGCCCAGGGGTTTTGAAAGGGTAAAAGATGATTGGAGGGCTTGGGATTCCCTTTCCTCACCAATCAGGCCCCTGAGACTCACCCTCCATGTCCCCTGATTGGCCCCTTGGGTCACCTGGAGGGGGATAAAAGGGGCAGCACAGCTGACTCAGGGGAGACCAGTGAGGGACCACAAGGAAGGAGTTTCAAAGAGCTGGCAAGAGCTGGGCTAGTGGGGCAGGAGCAGTTGCCCCAGAACAGCCTGAAGGAGTGGGACCTGCAGGCAGCAGTTGGACCCTCAGCAGCACGGTGTGTGGCCGGCAGGAGAGGCTCCCCGCTGGGCTCCAGGATCCCCTATGAGAGGCTGTGGCCAGCAGGAGAGACTCCCCAGCTCCAGCAAGGATCTAAGCAGTGACCTGACAGGTTCCCAGCTCTGCTTCCAGCTCCTCCAATAAGAGGCCAGGCAGCTCAACATGAGGCCGGGGCTCCTGGAAGGTCAAGACCCCTAACAGCTTGGAGCAGCACCAGCACTGGTAGCTATGTAGTAGAGTTTCTGCCTACCATGGGGAAGGTCTAAGTTTAAGTCCCAGCTGGGATGACTTGGGGTGAGTGAAGTGACAGGGAGAAATTCTTGTTGCAGTGGAAAGGGGACATTGTGTTTTCCCTTTTCCCACCCCCCTCAATCCCTCCCCAGGTACCTAGGCCTATATTCCTTGTTATTTGACATTTTGTATTTTGTGCCTTTTATATTTCACCAACTGTTATTGCTTGTTCTGCTGTTTGTTTTAATATTTTGTTAACCCTGTCTTTTGTCAACTGGATGGATATGTCTATAATTGTAAGTGTCTAGCCTTTATTGAATCCTGCCCCCTCAGGGTGTTGTAGTGTCCCCTATACTCCCTGGTTTATACTGGTTATGTTCCCAGTACTGTTCTATCATTAAAGGTATATGGTTAAGTCCCCATTGGTGGTCTGATTCTGTTCTATAGGGGGAGGAGTGTCCCTACACATCCCACAGCGCTTGTGCACCTGCTCTGATTCCTTCAATTGGAGAGGTCGTACCTCTTGGAGTACTGCCCGGGTTATACATACTAGGCCAGGAGGTTAAATTTTCACTCTGTAAATCTATGCACTTAGGGACTGACTATCATTTACAATAAGTTTCTTATATACAGTACTGCTCTTTATATGTCTAAGCTGTTTATGTACAGCAGTTTATGTAAAGAAGCTGTGAACATAAATTACATGTTGCAACTATTTTAAAGTCTGTGTAGTGTACATTTAGGGTGCATTTACACGAGATGCTTTACTGTACACTGGCATAATTTACTATGCAGTAGGTGCATCTACACATGCGCACCACTGTACATTTGGTACTGTGCAGTCATTTAGTACTTGCTACTGTGCAGTCCTAGCAGTGCACAGGTCATTTTCAACCCTACTGCACAGAAGCAATGTACTAGTTGGTACTGAGCAGTAGTGGTGGCATCACGGTTAGTGGCCTCTGATGCTAGGTCACTGTAACAACAAGCTATGCTGTCTTGTGTAGATGTACCCAATAAGTGTGTGCATCTACACGTGCACATGCTTCCTGGGTGTGTCTATATGTGTCTTCATGTGTATGTATGCACACCTAAACTTAATGTGCCTTTGCTTAAGGAGCATTAAGGCAATTTAGGCTCATGTCTACACGTGGACAGACTAATGCACATTAAGAAGCATTAAATTTAAGCATGAATAGCTAAGTTGCGTAAGTGCATGTGTAGCCAACCACCAGGGGATAGGAGATTGCTCCCTTCTCCCAGGAGATGCCTGTTGCTGGGGCAGAAGCCTGAGCAGGGACTGTGTACCCCTGCTCCAGTAGCAGGGAGTTCCAAGACCCCTGCTCCAAGATCACAATCAGCATATTTGCTCCCAGTCAGGTTTGTACACAAGCTCTACTATGCAGTAAATAATTGCAAGTGCATTTGCTACTTGTATTTTTACAACTAGCAAGTTTTACTGCTCAGTGGGTGGAGCTACACATGCCTCTTTTAAGCAGGCTTAGCCTAAAATCACCATTTTTAAGGTGCATTAAAAGCACATGTCTACATGTGTGCACCCTTAATGCACCTTAAAAATGGTGATTTAAGGTGATGTGAGGCTCCAAGATCACAATCAGGGAGCAGGGGCTGGGAAATCTTTATCTCCCAGCCCCTACTCCACCATCATGATTAGGGAGTGCAGGGTTGGGAGATCCTTATCACCCAGTGCCACCTACATGACTGCAGGGCCTGCACTTGGAAATAAGGATCCCTCAGTACCGGCCCCATGACTGCAGAGCTGGTGCAGGGAGCTCCCTGCTGGTGAGGGGTTGGGGAACCTGTCTCTGCTCAGCTCTGCAATCATGGAGCTGAGTGGGGAACAGGCTCTTCAGTCCTTTCCCTGTGATCATGGAATAGGGTTGGGAACTGTCCCAGTCAGGGGCAGGTCCTAGCCCTGTGCCCTGAGCAGGTGATCAAGGCACGGGGCTTGCAAAAAGCTGCACGTGTGGGGCAGGTCCCAGCCCTCTGCCCTGATCTGCTGGTGGAACAGCTAGTAGTGAACTAGTTGCTAGCTGCCCCACCAGCAGATTGAGACAAGGGGCTGGGACCTGCAGCTTTTTCCTAGTCCCCTGCCTCTGATTGAGGAGCCAGGGTCATGAGCTCTCTGCTGTCTCCACATTGTCCCCATTATGATGACAGGCAGTCCCCAGGGTCAGGGTGCAATGTTTCAGCTCCGGCCAGGAGACAATTGCCTCCTGGGCCAGTGCTTCCTGCTAGCCCCTGGGGTAGCACCCAGGGAGAACCTAGAGCTCCCCCTGGTTGTGGCAGAGGCCCATTGCAGGGTCTCAGGAAGGGCCCCAGGACCAGTTTGCTTCCATTAGCAGTAAATCTATTCCTGCTTCCCTGGACATGTAGGCATTTGCCCAGGAGCATTTACTCACAAGTAGTTTACTCATGAATAAACTGCTCCTGCATCAAATACACATGTAGACACAACCTTAGCGTAACAGAAAAAGAGGCCTGGAAATTCTGTGGTGTTTGTCACTGTGGTAGACAGTGATGAAATGATAAGAAACATACTGATTGTTTGTTGCACTTTCTAAATTTTCATTGCGACAAAGTACCAACATCAGAGTTACCTTTTAATAAAAAGGAGTGAGGAGATATTGATTCTCAGTGGGACTTTAGATATTTGTAACAACTATGCGTGGACTGTTCTCTCCTTACATAATGTTAATTTCTTTTTTAGGTATCAAAATAAAATGTTTAACCAAGTTCCTATTATAGTGAGAGAATAAATCTCCAGGACAAGGAACATTGTGCCTCCAGTAATTTAGTCTTAGGCATGTATTTACGTAACACATATTGATTTAATCATAGCTAAAAAGAATTATTTTTTTTCCCCTGTGGGGATATTGCTGAATGTCATTCATTCAAGTTATAGTCCAAGCTTGCATATTATAAGCTTTTCAGAGCAGAGACTAGCTATTTTTGTTCATTTTGTATGTTACCAAACACAAACAAGGATAATATATGAACATTAGCATAGACATATAGTTGCATATTCAAAGTTAGGTATATTCACGCGCACACAGATTTGAAACATTCAGATGAAAGCACCAGCTATTCATTCACATGTAAACCAATTATTTTGAATGTGCACACAGGCAGCTACTAGGGGTAGTGGCCACATGGTCTTAGAAATACCTGATTGGAATGCAGAATTGGGAATCTGGACATATCAGGCAAAAAATAATTTTGGAATTTTTTTTCATAGAGGGCATCACCATTTTTAAGGTGCATCTTCAACATCCCCATCAGTGAAGGTCAAACAAGAATCCCAGAATTTTTGCCGAACAACTCTTTTGTATCTATCCTGATTCCAGTTCTGGAGCTACTACCTCTAAAGCTAGTTGGGGTATCTCTGCATGGTCCTCCACTATATGCATGTACCCTACATTTCTGTCAGTCCTGTGACCTAGGTGACTAAATGGATGCTTCTGGGAATGCCCTGAACTGCTCAAGTCCTAAGAAATTAAGCACCAGGCTCAAACTTTAGTCCCAGTGGGATCCAAAAAACAGATCTTTCTAGCCTAACATTAATTCACTGCATGGGTGTGTCCACACATGCAAGCATGTGTGCTCGCAGTGGCTCAAATAGAAGCAGTGCAAATTTGAGCCAGGGCTTTTTGCCTCAGTGCATGTGCTCAGACATGCCAGCTGTGCCAGCTGGACTGCTGAAGCAGCCCTGAGAGTTCCCTGCACCCTTTAACCACTGCAGCAGTCTGGCAGTGGGGGCTGCTGCCTGCCTGTGCCCTGCTGTGCACCTGCCAGACTTGGATGGGGATTGCAGAGCCAGTAGAGGCATCTGCCCTTCTGGGCTAGCTACCAGTGTGCTGTGGCTGCAGGGTTGGTCTTTGTGTGGCTCTATTGCCATGTGTGCCCCCTGCCTGGCTATCTGGCCAGCTATCACCTGGAAGATGTTCTGGGTATGGTGGCTTGCTTTGAACTGTCAAAGCATGTCCTCCTGGCCCCAATTGGCCAGGAGGTCATCCACCTCCAGCTGGGTCCAAGGTGCCAGCTCTGAGCAGGCAGGGTCCTGCCACTGGTCTCCCTAGCAGGAATTCTGGTGTGCCCTATTGCAAAACTGAAAAATCCCTGATAAAAATAATCCCAAAGTCACTCTCTAAAATACCCCCAAATCCATGTTCCTCCACAAGTAAAACAAAAGCGGGGGCTGGCGAGGGGAGGGGGGCTGGGGGAGTGGGCAGGGCCACCAGCTGCTGCAGCCTCCACAATGGCTGCCCCACCCAGCCCCACCCCTGCTCCCCCAGACCCCCTGATGGCTGCCCCATCCAGCCCCACCCCACAACTTGCCCCCCCAGGCCCTCATGGCTACCCCCACAGCTCCAGGCATCATCATTTTAAAAAATACCCCAGAAAAAGAACAGAAAAAAAATGGGAAAAAAGTCTCTGCTTACCTTAGAAGCAGGGGTGGGGAGGGCTCCAGGGCCTCCTGGCAGAGCCCCCCGGACAGCACAGGACAGTGGGGAGAGGCAGTAGGGCCTGGGCTGGGGATGCTGGGGTGCTGGCCTGCCCTGCACTGTGCAGGCAGGCCCCAGTCAGCCAGATGCAGCTACAACTGCCGGTAAGTGCCATTTTTTTTCCAAGTATGGGGGGGCAGGGATGGGGGATTTGGGGAGGTGGGGCTGGCCAGGGCAGGGTTCAGGGGCCTCGGGGGGACTGGTGGGCGGAGGGGCTGGCCACAGCAGGGGTCGGGGGGCTGGCAGGGGCTGGCAGGGGGAGGGGGGAGGGGCTGGCCCTGACAGGAGTCAGGGGCCTGGGAGGGCTGGTGGGGGAAGGGGCCAGCTGAGGCAGGGGAAGGGGCCTCAGGGGGGCTGGTGGGGGGAGGGGCTAGCCCCGGCAGGGCTTGGGGGCCTCGGGGGGGGGCTGGCAGGGGGAGGGGCTGGCCACGTCAGTGGTTGGGGACCTGGGGGGGCTGTCGGGGAGGGGGGCTGGGGGAGTGGGCGGGGCCAGCGGAGGTCCCTTCCCCCCTCCTCCAGCCCTCCCAACCCCTTACTCGCCGGCGCTGGAGCCCTGGTATTGAAACACACGGTCTGGTGGGCTGCATGTTTCAGCACCAGGGCGAGGGGCCAACCATAGAGATGCTCTGGCAGCAGGAGTGTCTCTATGGAGTACTCAGTCTCCGGTTGCCTGTCCTGCTTTTTTATACTTCGCTTTTTTTAGACCCCTGGATATCCAAGGGTCAAGTTTGCAGCGCAGGGAACCTTTTTTTTGCCACCACACATGCCTGTTGCCCTGCCTCAGAGGGGTTTGAGGTGGGGCAAGAGGCACGTGTGCGCTCATGTGGATGTGCTCCATGGGTTTAAAAGGTGCAAACCTTCAAGTTCCTGGTACCACATACTAGGGCTGTGTGAAACAACACCATTCCATTTTGACTTCCATTTTGATGTTTTGATGGGACAGTGTTTTGTTTTGAGTGTCATTTCAATTCGAAACTGCTGTTCCGTTTCATTTCATCAAAACTGTTTCGCTGTGTGGATGCTCTTTCAACGTTTCACCCATAGGCTATAATGTAGAAGCATGAAACTGCCTATAACTTTGCCATTTCTTGTTTGATTTGGATGAAACATGCAAGGATGGTAGCCCCTTCTGAGGCCATGAAGTCTGCCAAGTGTCCAGGAGATAGTTGCAGGGGTTTCTGGGAAACTGAACCTCAAATTCTTGAAAGCAAAACTCATGTCACATATGTGTGTTAAGGCACATCAGGGTGAAAAACTGCACACATGGTAGCCCCTACAGAGGACACAAAGACTGCCAAGTTTCAAGGAGATAGGTGCAGGGGTTTGGGGGAAATTGCACCTTAGGCTGCTGACAAGCAAAACTTATGACATGGGTGACACTGTGGGTGTGTTAAGGTACAGTGGGGTGAAAACTATAGGCCTGCTAGCCCCTGCTGAGGCTACAAAGCCTGCCAAGTTTCAAGGAGATAGGTGTAGGGGTTTGTGGGAAACTGTACCACAAGCTGCTGACAAGCAAAACTCATGACGTGTGTGTATTAAGGCACAAGAGGGTGAAAACTGCAGGCATGGTAGGCCCTGCTGAGGTCATGAAGCTTGCTATGTTTCAAGGAGATAGGTGCAGGGGTTTCTGAGAAACTGCACCTCAGGCTGCTGACAAGCAAAACTCATGACATGGGTGGCACTGTGTGTGTTAAGGCATGCTCTTACTGGTGCTGGGTCCTCTACACAACACGGTAGCGTGCTGCCCCAATGAGGCCTCCTCCTGCCCTACAGCCTCAGTCCAGTCCACCACTTTAAATGACAACAGGTAATATCTTAGTAAGCAGCACAGTAGCACCAGCAGCATTTCAGGCAGTGAAACTGTCACAGGCTAGAGCCTTGCTTTCCTTTCCTGCAGGAGCTTCTTCTCCAGCAGCCGCCAGAGAACTCTCCCTGCTAGCCCCCACCCTGGGGCTTAGATGTGCCCAGGGCCCTGTGTCCTTCCAGTCAGGTGCTAGGGGTGTTGGTCTAAGGACATGGCACTGGCAAACAAGGTCCTTTCCTTTGAGTCAATCTAATCTGGTATGTTTTAGCAGAACAACTGAATAGTTAGTTACAAAAATATATCTGAGCAAGCTTTCAGGTTGAAAACCTCTTTGTCAGGCTGAGGAAACAGGCTGGTGTGTGTGTGTGTGTGCTGTTCCTGGATGGAAGGAATAGTAAAGAAGCCAGAGGCTGGCATGCAACACAGGCAAGAAAGCCAGTCAGTGAAAATGGAAATGGAGGTGTCAGGGGGGTGAGGGGCAGGCTGTGGTTGGGTGGGGAGGAAGAAGGGAGATGTAGCAGCTCAGGTAAAAGTGGAGAGGTACCTGGGGACTCAGATGTCCAGCAGGTTGTAGTGTGTCATAAATCCAATATCTATATTGAGTCCATGAGTTTCTGTACCTAGGAGGCTGATGAAGTGAAGTTCATTGGCCCAGCTCTGAAAAGTGGTTTGTAAATTCAAACAAACACCAAACCTCGCTAACCTAACTTCATCACAAGAAGCCAACTTCCTACAGCTCAAAACACAAAACCTGCCAACAATCTCCAGTCCCCCTACAAACTGCGCACCAGAATCTATCAAAGACAGCAAAACCCAACTACCTGTGGGGGCACATTTCTAAAAAAAAAAAATTCTCTCTCCAGTCTCTTAGGCCGGATCCTGAAAGGGAATTTACAAACCACTTTTCACACCTGGGCCTATGAACTCCACTTCATCAGCCTCCTAGGTAGTAGGAACTTGGAGGTATCAGCTGGGGCTATGGGGAAGGAAGAGACCCCAGGTCCTGGGCATGACCACTAAAACTGCACTCTGCCAGGGTTGGAGAGGCCTGGTGGGACTGCTGGTGGCACAGCAGCCCCAGGAAACACCCGGACCGGGAATCCCCCTGGTGAAAGGTGGGTAGGAGGTGCCATCACTTCTAGCTACCACACGCACGCACACAGTCCTGGCTGGGGAAAGCCCAGACCCATCATGTCTTTGACAGGCCTGAGGCTTGCTGGTTACAGTGGAGTTGTGAGCTCATCTTAGCTGCCTGGGATGCCAGCTTTAGGGTTGAAAAACCCTTTGTCAGGCTGAGGAAGCACCTGCAGTTGGTGTGTGTGTGTGTGCGTGCTGTTCATGGATGGAAGGAATAGTAAAGAAGCCAGAGGGAAGATACTGAAGATATTGTTGGCAGGTTTTACGTGTCTTGTCATGGCATGGCCTGGATCCATTCAGTGTGTTTTGGGCTGTAGGAAGTTGGCTTCTGGTGATGGGGTTAGTGAGGCTCAGTGCTTGTTTCAATTTACAAAACGCTTTTCACTAATGAACCTATGAACTGCACTTCATCAACTTCCTAGGTACAGAAACTCATGGACTCAATATAGACATTGGAATTCTGACACACTACAACCTGCTGGATGTGGAGACTCAGTGGAACTGCATGATTTTGTGCTGTGGGATGTTCAGCTTTACTTGTGTGTCCCACAGCATCTTGCCCCCATTGATGCTCTGGTGGAAGTAGCCTGCCACCTTCTTGCATTTGGAAATGAGCTTGCTGGTGATGCTGGCGCCATCACTAGCAGCCCTGTCCCCCTCCAAGGCACCCCTGACAATGAGGTGGAACTTGTGTGACACAGCGGATACCAACAAAGTTGGCATCACGGACCGCCTTTACCATATTGGCCCCATTGTTGGTGACCATGAACCTGTGGGTGAGCTTGGCCTGCCCAATGAGCCACCCCTGCACCAAGCAGTTCATGGCCCCTATGTTCCCTGTTGCCGTGTGGGACTCATCCATCACCTCAGCTTGAAGGAGAGCCCACTAATGGCCTGACTGCTTGCACCAGTGGCCTGTGAAGGAGAGGAAGGTGTGATCTCCACCCTGGCTGTTCCAGATGTGAGGTGAAGTGTAAGGCCACCTGCAGACCTGCCTGCAGGTCTGCACAGCTGCAGACCTGCACAGCTTCTCCCTCAAGTACTCCCTGAATGCTTCATACAGGGAGGGCACCATTGTCCTGCTGAAGGTGGTACATATGGGCACTTGGTACGATGGGGCCAAAAATGCCATGAACTGCTTGAACCCTGGCCACTCAACTAAGGAGAAGGGCTGGCCATCGACAGCAAGCATCTCCCTAGTGCTCTGGGTGATCTTGCTTGCCCTTGCAATGCACTCCCCTTTCTCTTCACCTTTCCTGCACTGTTCCAGGGTGGCCTGCCTCTGCTTTGGAGGGACAGGGGCTTTGGAGTGGAAGGGGCACTTCCCTTTGGGCACACTCCCACTGGTTCCAGGATCAGGAGGAGCAAGGGCAAGGGGGTGGTGCCTGCAGAGATGCATCAGCATCCCCATGGTGCTCGTGTTTTGTTCCCTTGCCCTGTCTGGTTTTGGCTCAGCAGTGCAGGCAGATAGCCTATGTGGGATCATCTACCAGCTCAGAATGATCCTAGACCACACTACCCACTTGCTTCTGGGATGGGGTGTGCATTTGCAGATGCTGGAATTTCCCACTCCTCAGCAGGAAGAGGCACAGCAACAGGAGGCGCAGACTCAGCTGAGCTGCTTGCCTCTACAACCTCTACCTCAGTCTCCTCTGAAGTGTCTTCTGGGAAAGGAGAGCTGGTTCTACAGGAAACTTGAGGGGTGTGGAGCACAAACTCAGCTGATTTCCTCTCCTTCCCCATAATTTCCCTTGCTAGGGCACTCAGATCCAGATCCAGCTCCAGCTTTTCCTCTGGCACTTGAAGGCTCAGCATGGGAAGTGAAATGGGGATGGAGGAGACTGTCATGCTGGGGCTGCTTCTTGTTGTCATGGTAGTGGGGGGGGGGGGAGGGTAGGGCAGGTGCTCACAGATGTAGGGTCGGAGGGGACCTGAGCAGATCATCAAGTCTGACCCCCTGCCTGGGCAGGAATGAATACTGGGCTCATATGATCCCTGGTAAGTTTAAGCTCATATGACCCCAGCTAGGTAATTATCAAGCCTCCTTTTAAAGACCCCTAAGGTAGGAGCCAGCACCACTTCTCTTGGAAGCTGGTTCCAGATCCTGGCCACCCTAACTGTGAAGTAGTGCCTCCTGATGTCTAGCCTGAACCTACTCTCAATCAACTTGTGGCCATTATTCCTTGTTACTCTGGGAGGTGCTTGGGGGAACAGGGTCTCACCCATTCCCTTCTGGTCCCCCCAGTAAGTTTATAGATGGCCACTAGACCCCCTCTCAGCCTTCTCTTGTGAAGGCTGAACAGGTTCAGGTCCTGTAGCCGCTCCTCATAGGGTCTGCCCTGCTGCCCCCTGATCATGTGGGTGATCCTCCTCTCGACTCTCTTGATGCTGGACACACCCCTCCTGAAGTGCGGTGCCCAGAACTGGATGCAGTACTCCAACTGCGGCCTGACCAGTGTCACATAGAAGAGAAGGATCACCTCCTTGGACCTGCTCGTGATGCATCTGTGGATGCAGGACAAGGTGTGGTTAGCCTTATTAACTTCATCCTCACATTGGCGGCCCATGTTCATTTTAGAATCGATAATGACTCCAAGATCTCTTTTTGTCACTGTGCTTTTGAGAAGAGAGTTCCCCAGCCTATAGGTATGTTGCTGGTTCTTTCTGCCCAAGTGCAGTACCCTGCACTTGTCAGTATTGAATCCCATCCTATTTACATTTGCCTACCCCTGTAACCTGTCCAGGTCTAGTTGTATTCTGTCCCTCCCTTCTAGCGTGCCCACCTCACCCCAAATCTTGGTGTCATCAGTGAATTTGAACAGGGTGCTTTTCACCCCCTCATCCAAGTCGCTAATAAAGAAATTGAACAATACAGGCCCAAGGACCAAGCCCTGGTGGACTCCACAGGCCACATCCCTCCAGGTCAAATATGACCCATCCACCACCACTCTCTGGGTGAGGACCCCTAGCCAATTTGTGACCCATCTCACTGTGTATGCATCAATGCCAGTCACCTAGCTTTCTAATGAGAATGGGGTGGGAGACAGTGTCAAAGGCCTTCCTGAAGTCCAGAAAGACTACATCCACCGCAACACCTGTGTCCATTGATTTCGTGACCTGATCATAGAAGGCAATCAGGTTGGTCTGACAGGACTTGCCCCTAATGAACCCATGCTGGTTGCCCCTGAGCATCATCCCCCCTGCTGGTCCCTCCCAGATGTGCTCCTGGATAATTTTCTCAAAAAGCTTCCCCAGGACCGAAGTAAGACTAATGGGCCTATAGTTGCCTGGGTCCTCCCTCCTCCCTTTTTTGAAAATGGGGACCACATTGGCCTTCTTCCAGTCTTCTGACAGCTGGCCAGAGCACCACAAGTGCCTGTAAAGCCATGCCAGGGGCCCTGCAATGACCCCTGCCAATTCCCTCAGCACCTTGGGGTGGAGAACGTCTGGACCTGCTGATTTGAACACGTCCAGCCCCTCCAGAAGTTCCCTAACTCAGTCCTCCCTGACCCTAGGCCTAGCGGTGTCTCTCTTGAGTCTGTCCTGAATCCCTGTAGGGGAGATATCCTGGTTTCTGCACAGAAAAATGGAGGCACAGAATTTGTTAAAAAGGTCTGCTTTTTCATCTGGTGCAATGACCAGATTGCCAAGCATATCCTGCGGGGGACCCACATTGCCTGATGCCTTCTTTTTACTCCCTATATATTTAAAAAAAGCACTTTTTGTTGTCCTTGATCCTTGTTGCTATCCCTAGTTCTGTCTCCGCCTTTGCCTTCCAAACAGCCTCCCTACAGACTTGAGCAATGGAGGTATAATCCTCTTTGGTGATAGCCCCTCCCTTCCACTGGATGTATGCCTCCTTTTTGGCTTTCAGGCATTCCTGAATGCCTTTGGTGAGCCAAGGGAGCTTTTGAGCACTCTTGCCCCCTTTGATTCTCATTGGGACTGTCACCCCTTGGGCTCGGAGGATCGTCTCCTTAAGGAACGACCACTCATCTTGGACCCAGTTCCCCTACTCTCTGGGACCACAATGCCTCTCCTACCAATCTCTTCAACTCATTGAAGTCGGCCCTCCTGAAGTCAAAGGCTACTGCCTTGCTGCAGGCCCTTGACACCATGAGCTGGATGGTGAATTCCAGTAGGCGATGATCACTATCGCCCAGGTGGTCAAGAACCTGGAGTCCCCTCACCTGATCACTGCCTATGGCCAGGACCATGTCCAGCAGGGCATTCCCTCTGGTAGGACTGTGCACCTCCTGGGTTAAGTGGAGGTCTTGTATCTCAGCAAGGAACCTACATGAGAGGTCAGACCTGACTGACTGCTCCTCCCAGCAAATGTCCGGGTAGTTTAGATCACCCATGATGACCACATCCCTTGACTTAACTGCCTCCGCAAGCTGACCCAAGAATTCCTGGTCCAGCTCTTCCCCCTGGTTGGGTGGTCTGTAGTAGACCCCCACCATTAAGTCCCTTTCCCCACAACCCCCTTGTATTCTGACCCAGAGCACTTCAGTCTGCCCCTCCTCTGACCCGATCCTGTTAGTTGAGGACATGTATTGCTCTTTGATGTAGAGCGCCACGTCCCATCCTTTCCTCCCCGTTCTGTCCCGCCTCTATAGTCTGTAGCACCTAATGTTTACCGCCCAATCATGGGTTGAATCCCACCAGTTTTCCCACCAGGTTGCTCTTGGAGGGAATGAAGTCTCAGGCACAGGCAGTGGCAGTGGCACTGCTCCCCTCTCCTTGCTGCTTCTGGAAGCCTCATTCCTGCTACTTGTGGGAAAGAGGCTGAGTCTCAGTTTGGCAGGGTGAGGGACGCTAAAGTATATATCCCCACTTCTGCCCCTCCCTGAAGGTTTTCCAGCTGCCTTTCCACTATGCTTCATGCTATGTTTCATAGTGTCTTGTTTTTATACAAATATATAAATGTCCAGCTCTGCTTGTTTGTCCCACAACATCTTGTATAAACAACATATATAAATGTATCTGCGTTCCTATATAGGCTAGGTTAGCAAGTAGGAAATCATTCAAATCAATATTACTAGTAGCCTTTGCTGTCTAATGCCCCTGAGCTGCTGGAAGACACAGCTCAGGAACTGTCAGACCCGAAGGCAGAAAGCAGGCCAGTTCAAACAATGCTGCTTTTTATGTTTTCTTTTCATTCCTCCCCCGGAGCACTGGGACTGGAAGAGACCTCAGGGAAGGATCACAGTCACTGGCAAGCTACACAGTCAATAATGAGAGCAGTCCTTCCCCCCTCTTCTCCCTCCCTCTCCTTATTTTCTGTTTCCCTGCAGACAAGCCTAGCTTGAGCTTCAAAACTCTAAATGTTTCAAAATTTTCAAAACTTTTCAACTTCCCTCATTTTGTTTTGAGGCTGTTTCAAAGTTCTTCATTTCATTTCAATTTCGCTGTTTTGAGCTCAAAACTAATTGAAACAGCATTGAAACAGCATTGAAACAAAATAGCCAGCGAAATTTCACACGGCCCTACCAGATACCGGTAACACATTTAATGCAAAGGCCTTCAGGTATAGGCCACATTTTCATTGCCTCTAGTATTTTTTTACTTTGATTGGTATCTAAACTGATGGGTGGGTTTTCACTTTTCAAAGTTGTTGCTTACACACCTACAGCTATACAATCACTGATAGCAATGGTTGGTGAAGCCACTGTCCCTACTGGCTGCCCTGTCAAGACCAGTTTCCCTCGTTCCAGCACAGCATGCACTGCTGTAACAGGACTTGCACATTTGCAACTTGTTCAAGAATGGGGCAAGTTGACAAATGACCCTGTGGCACTTGCTTTAAAGTGCTGCTGCCATGGTCACAACTTCTAGACTGTACAGCTTCCAGATGCTTAAGGCACAAGGACTGGGATAGTAGCTGTGCCTGTTAGCTTTAGAGCACTGAGTTGTAGTGCTTGCCTTCTGGTTAAGAAAGGAATGATGTTCTTTGTCATACTCTGTTCCTCTTTACCTCTTATCCCTTGCCAGTGCATCACAAAGCACTAATGAAAGCTGAGCTTGTTTATGTTTTAGGTTTTAATAAAGCAAATATAACCTAGGATGCCTGCACTCTGTTTGAGCAGAGCAAGAGTGATCCACCATCTGTAAACTTTCTTCCACAATTACCATCGTTTCTTTTTTGACATCAAGAGTTGAGACAACTGGGTTCATTTCAAACTTCTGGTATGCATCAGAAACAGAACTCTGCCTGATGGTTAGTGCGGGAAGATTGATGAAGTATGCGTTAATTCATTTCACATATTTAACAATTCAATAGAAAGCAGAATTTATGTTAAAATAAATAAAGGAATCATGATGTAATTTTCAATGCATCTCAGTCCTTCACACAGCCACCCTAAGAATGGGGAGACAGAGGAAATTGGACTCGCATTTTGACCAGTCATTTTGTATTGGTTTCAAGAGTCATTCCAGTTGAGGTGAACACAATTCTGCCATGCTTCTACCATGTTAGGGACACGTGACTGACAAACTGACTTTGTCCACAACCGCTGTGACTGTCAGACCACATCACAGTTGTCACTGAAGCCTGGTAATCAACTTGATCTGCAATTTTACCAAACAGACTTGATTTTTCAGCTTTCCCAAATGAAATGAGTTGGTTCTTGAATATGTTAAGTCACACTGGCATTGGTTATTGCATACCAGTTATGCTGTAGAGCAGATTAAGCTAAATGTGAATGAAGCTACAGAATTAATGAATAAGCAGAACAGAATCAATATAATATACTTAGGTTTTAGTAAAGACTCTGGTATAATGTTCCTCGAACTCTTACTTGAACACTTCTGCTCTGATGAGCTTATCATATGAATAGAAAATCATTTCAAAATTCTAATAATCTCCCATGATTAAGTCTCAGGTGGAGTGAGGTAGTCAGCGGGTTATCACAAGGACCTATCTTGCTAATCTGAAAGCAGGAGCAAACAGTTCACTAATGAAATTCACTGTTTATATAAAAAAAAAACCCATGGGTACAGTACCAGTCATAATGGAAATAGTAGAAAGGGAAAGT
Organism: Alligator mississippiensis; assembly: GCF_030867095.1. Lineage (NCBI taxonomy): Eukaryota > Metazoa > Chordata > Crocodylia > Alligatoridae > Alligator > Alligator mississippiensis. The sequence goes on from NC_081824.1 coordinate 323,215,036, forward strand.
AGAGATAAAAAACATGGGCAGAAAACAAGAAAGTATTATTTATCCTGAGAAGGTATAGGTTTATAATTTTAAGGAATAACAACTCTTAACCAAAATATTCAATGGAAAAGCCTTTCTGCCATGCCCTCCCTGCCCTGCCACAATTCTGCCATGCTCCCTGACAGTGGAGGCTGCCATAGTGATCATTTCCCACACTGTTATACAAACCTGAGGGCCAGATACTTTTCTTAGGACTCAATAAGAAAACAGGAACTCTCAACCAGATCCTGACCCTAGGTTACATTCTCCACATGGTTACACCACAGGGTAACTGCTTTGATGCACAGGGAAAGGAAACAGAAGAGCCTTGACTCCGTAATTTTCCCCATTCCATTCAGTGCAAGACAGCCAGTGTAGAGGTAAGGGGTAGGATAATGTTGATTACTTCTAATCTGAAGACGGAAAGGAACACAGAACCAGTTTCTGAGTAACTAATTATTTGAACCCTGGTCCATTCCCAAGACAACAGCATGATGTCCCATACTCAGAGATTATGGCAAAACCATAATTGAGCTCCTCTAGGTAAGTTGCCCATGGACTTCAAAAGATTTAGCCCTGCACTAAGCAGTGTTAGAAACATCATCCTGTTCAGCTTTGGTGTACAAAACGTATTTTAAACCCCATCTTATTATTTAAAAGGTACAAAAACGGTAAACTGCTAGTTCTTCCAGGGTTCCTACTAAACTCCACTAGTTAGAGAGACAGTCAACACCAAAGTGTGGCTAGAGACACATCGAAGAAAACAAGATATAATTTAATTCATGTCTAGTCAGCTCCTACCAAGACAGACACCATGGAGTAGTCAGAAATGTTCCTGCTTGCTGTAGATCTGAATATGGCCAGCTGTCTCTCTAGACTTGTCCTGGATTCCTCGTTTCTTCATTCCTCCTACATAGAGTGGCCTGAAGGGTTTATTCTGCATTCATCAGCCCTAGATGTGTGATCCATAGCAAGCTGATCAGCCATGGACCTGGTTCATACAGAAATTTTATTGGTATGGTTTCACTCTGCTAATTTCATCCAATAAACACTAATTTGGACTGTAGATTAATTTTGACAGAAACTGTCAACTAGTGAAAACATACCTTAAACTATTAAATCTACTTGAGTTCTATTGAAAAGGGGGGTGAGGAGAAGTTACTTCACAGGACAAAGACAATATTGCCATGTTGCCAGTGCTCAATGACATTTTATAGTTCAGGTTTTTTTTTCTCTTCCTGCTCCTACTAGATAGTGTTCCTAATCTATAGTAAAATTGATTAGAATAAATTTACTTGAAGTACCCATGTGCTCTATAATACCAAGCAGGCTCACCCAGACTCATGTTTAAATGTTTAAACAACATTTGGAGCACAAACACCCACCCTTAGGGATTGATCCTGTGCAAGGTGGGTACAGAGTGTTGTCCGTATAAGTGCAAAGAAACAATAATGACCAGCACAGGGAGGGCAACAAAACTCAATCTTACACTAATAAATGCATTGGTGTATGCTGAGACTCTCATCAGGAGCAAGGTATAGGTGAGAAGTACATGGTTACCTGCTTCATTAGTGTGATTGCTCATAACCACAGCCCTCAGACATTCTTCCTTTTTCTATTTAATGTGCTTATCACTAGGGATCTACCTAAATCACAACAAGATAAAGGGATTTTTGTGGGTCGTTCGCAGTGCATGGAGCCAATTTTGTGGTCTTTTTATTGTGAGGACCACCTCCCCTCCCCATGCTGATTGGCTGATAGGCCCCAGTGGCCCCACCCCTCACTGATGATTGGCCCTGAGTGCATCTTCAGACTGCAGCATTGCATCTGGTTTCTTAAAAGATGGCACCAAAACACTTTCGCTTTCCTGATTGGTGCCTTCACCAAGTCTATGTCACTAGCTTAGCCTCTCAGTAGCTCTCTCTCAAACCACATGATCTGTGGCTGCAGGGACTGCTTTGCTTTGTTTGTATTCTGGTAAGTTTAATTTTTTTAGGGTGATTCCATACAAAGGCTGCAATTTAAGTAGGTCCCTACTTAACCCCGAGCAATTGTCAATGCCAAGGACTTAACAGTTATTATTTCTCCATGAAAAGAACAAGGCCTAGATTGAGACTTTCCAGTGCCTGAAGCATTTTGTCATTCTATCAATCTGCGTTTGGAATATGGGAGGTCAGATCCCTTACACAGCTTTGAAAATCTCATCATATTGGTTAGCTCTATATGTCTCAAATATTTAATCTTGAGGTTGAGTGTAACAATCAAATTACTTCAGAATTACATCTTGTATTTTACAATATTCTACTAGTTATTTAAATATTTTGAAGTGATAGACCCCAATTTTCTCTGTAACACCAGTGTAAATCTATTGAATTAGCACCAAAGTCCAAAATGTTTCTCTGTCTGAACTGGATTTGGCCTGATACTGCTATAGAAAGAGTTTCTGACTCTTTCCGTAATGTTGGCAGATGGGGTAGATCCAAGGTTCGGCCTACTCTCTAGTCACCTATTCTCATCACCCTTGTGAAATCTACTCCTTCCCATGTTGCAACCAGGAATGAGGTCAGCAAGGAGATACCTTACAGCCACTTAATCACTTGTTGGGGCATGTAGCTATGATCCAGATTTTGCCCACAGTTCCTGTTAATAACTGTGGTCATTGGGGGGAAAAAATCCAACCCTTACATTCTTGCAGTAGCACAGTGAGGCATCATTTTCCCCTTAATTTCAATGACTGACTAAGTGCCTGTCTTCTTTACAAAATCAATCAAAAAGTCATTTTAATTAATTGGATGTAACACTTGAATTTGCAGGCAGTATGGAGAGGAGCAAGACATGTTTAGCATCCTGTTAGCGCATCATGGGTAAGCTGGACCCAGGTGATAAGCACAACTTGTCCATATATACTCTGATTGCAAGTCTATATTTAGCAGCGTGCATGATTCATCAAGACTGCACTAGCCTGAGCTTTCCATGCAAAGTCAAGGCTTCTGAACAGCACTACTGTCTAGCAAATTAAAAAAAAATACTATTGTTGATTGATAAGAAAGCTAAGCAAAGTATATTGGATAATATACCCTCTTGCAAGAAATGCCAGTTTGGTAAATATTGGAAGCCACTTCTGTATCCATGATAGGTTTCACAAACAGAATTTGAGAATGATATTCCTTGGTGCTCAAATTAAATAGGTTTTAAGCTTAGACTAGCAGAATTATTCTGCAGCTCAGTAAGGTGACATGTTTTCAGAGGAGTCATGCTTAGTGAAACTCCCCAAATGCTTATTAAGAACTGAATATGCTCCCAAAAATTATACTAAAATTAAACAAAGCTCAAGTCAAAATATCAGCCAATGAAAGTGAAAAAGCTCTGCATTAACTGAGAACAGAATTGCCCAAGTTTTGTAATAAGGAACATAGTAGAGTAGCAAACTCAAAGTCCTGAGTGTACATATATGGATTATTCTTAATTATTTGCTTTTGACAGTAGATAAGTCTTCTTTCTATTTGTTTGCTTTATCATTACACCCACAAGCCTGTCATTAATCAAGAGCCCACGGCACAAGTGCTGAACAAATCAAGACAAAAAAGAGAGTACCCCCTGCCCAAAACCTTGCAATCCATATATAACTCAAGATACTATTAACTGATGTAGGCAGGAGACAGTATTAGCCAGAATGCTGGGTTGTGGAATCAGTTTGCCAGCAGTCTAGCAATTGCTGAGGTTTTTTTTGTGGTACTTAACAAGTATCAGAAGTATTTGGAAGAGAATGAGGTATCTCTGTGGATGTTCACAAGGAACTCCTCCCAAGTGCAAGAAACAGCCTGGACACAATTTTAAAAAGTCCCTGTTTGCAGAGTTAGCAAGACAGGAGATTAGCCTCTATTGTGTGTCAGCTTCCCCTCCCTATGAAACATTGACTAGCTTGCTTTCTATCTTCAAAGGAGCATGATGAAGATTTTTCAGTGTTTGGCTTTGCTGACTGGATCCAGAAACTTTCCCTTCTTTCACACTCACAGAGGTTAAAAATAAGTTAAACACAGACTAAACTGACTGGAATGCACATGGGTAGAACAACTGTCATCCACTTTCCACTATCTTCAAAAAATATATTCAGGGCTGCGGACAGTAAACAGAAGACAGGCCCTATTCATTGCAAATTAATTGAAAACATGGTACTCCTTTGCTTCCAAATTAATGCTGGCTCAGTTATCTGCCATAAGCTTTAGATTCTGAAGCTGGTGTGACACTTTCAGAAGTCAAGAAGTTTCATAATACCAGTGACTCTACTGCTCCTGGGTCTGGGACAGCAAGTGCCTCGAAGTGCTCTACTCACACTTCAGCTGTTCTCACACAGGTCCACAAGGATGTACACATTTTGTTTGATTACCTTGGTTTCTCACCCCACATGGAGATCATTGGTCTTTATCTCCTGCCTCCCTTATGATATATTGTACTTCTCTTGTCCCCAGAGGGATCTCTTTTATTAAAACTTCTTGATGTTTCCAGAGATTCTGGAAGTCATGACAAAGTGCGTTTTTATTTTTTTGACAAACCTGAATAGAAATCAGTGTACATTCTGATTACCATAGTCTGATGTCACATGAGAAGCATTAAGTGAAATGTCACCATAATATGGCATTGATGCCTGAAAGTGCACCACCTTATTGCCCAGATGTTTTTAATAATCAAGCATAGAGAGAAAGCACTATAAACCAAATCCAACGATTCATGGTGAGCCTGGGCAAAAGTGTTTTAGTTCTTTCCAGACAGCTGGTATTTTCCTTACAAATGTAAAAGTCAAATAGTTATGTTGTGACAAACCTGACAACACATTTTCACTTTACATCATTGTAAATGTACAGAGGCTGACATGATGCAGAGGTGAATAATTCAATAACCAGGCCCGAAATAATTCAATCTGTCAAATTCTAGTCATGGACAAACCTCAGAAGTTCAGAAATGTGTTTCATACAAGCCTTCAGAGGAATTGGTCTGTCCCTAAAGTTTATCCAAACATTTCTGAAACTCTTTTCTGGAAATCAATCTGACAAACTAGTGAAAAATTGTTTTTCTTTTTCCATGGCCAACGTTACTAAATCTTGTCTCAGAAGAAGACAAAATTTACTATTTCCTTCATACTAATATGGTGCTTCTGGCTGAAATGCTAGGTTCTAGAGGTGTACGAAATGGGCCATATTCAATTTGGATTCTATTCAGCTGAATCTGAAGATTCGATGCTGATTCAGAGAATCAGTGATTTGGCCATAGACACAACTTTAAATGTTTTTTCTACATACTTTGAGGTACCAGGTGCAACTCATGAATGCTGCGATGCTGGGGTGGATGGAGCATCCCACAGGAATGTGGGGGGGGGGGTGGAGGGGTGGGGATACTTGCATGCTGGACAGCGAACCCAGAAGTGGACCGGAAGTATTCCGGTCCACTTCTGTGTCCACTGGGGAGTGCTCTGGGGGGGCCTCCCCATGCACTCCAGCTCAGCAATTAGCCATGGGGGGACCCCAGGTGCTCCCCCCAGACCCAGGAGGCACCAGTCACTGAGCCAGGGGGCGACAGGGGAAGCCACCCACACACTCCCTGGTGGATCCGGAAGTGGACCAAAAGTGCTTCTGGTCCACTTCTGGGTCTGCGGCCAAGCATGCTGGGTGCCTCCCACACTCCTGTGGGATGCTCCATCCGCCCCAGCATCACAGCATTCATGAGCCACCTGGTACCTTGAAGTATGCAGAAAAAACATTTAAAGCTGTGAGGGTTCAAATTCGATTCAGAGAGATTAAAAGGTCTCTTGATTTGATTTGGATTCAGAGATGCAGCCACTGAATTGGGCTGAATCTCTGCTGAATTGAATCAGGGACTGAAGCTTCACACAGCCCTACTAGGTTCATCTTCCTTTACTTAGCACATCAGAAATTATTCTGACTGAGCTTCAGGCAAAAGGTACTTGGGCTGTAAGCTTCTTCAGAGAAGAACTGTGGTGTACAGAGCAAAATGATATAGTGGTCCCTGATGAATACTCCAGGTATTAACATAATACAGTTAATTATTAGGTCAATTTATTTTGAAATGAATTCTATGTTCCTTTGTGCACCTAAATAGTAGCTTCTTAGCTATGTGCATGGACATTTTGGCCCTACCACCATGCTGTGAATATGTAGAGTTGAATGCATGGATGGAATGTGCTCAATGGGGTTACAGAGTGGACAGGTATGTATGCAGATGTATGTGTAGCTTAGCATAAAAAAAATCACAGTGCAGGGTGAATGGAGGATCGAAGAAGAAGATATGATTCCCAATAGCTTAGCAGTTTGGGCACTTGCCAAGAAGCAGGAGACCTGGTTTCTACATGCTCCCCACACATGAATCTGTCTTACTTCCCAGCACAGTCCCCTAATGATCATACTATAGGTTAGGGACTATTGAGACCTCCATCCAACATTCCTGCTGAAGCTCTGCCATTGCACTTTGTGTTTAATAGGAACTAGCCAAAGAACCGTACGGTGGGACAATTTCTGCCCCATTCTCGTCTGTAGACTAAAACCCACAGCCTGTTGTGCTCTAGAGCAGGATCCATCTTAGTGGGTGCGTCTTCGTGTTCTTGCATATAACCAAGTGAAACCCAGGAGGTAGAGTTACCTGTCAGCTGCAGCCAATTACGGATCCCTAGAGTCTCTGCCTTGGAGCCCCCCTTCCTAGGGTGTGGAGAGTTTCCCTACAGAAGAACACTTGGAGCCTTGAAACCTGTGCTCACACAACACTCAATACTTAACTATATACGATTTATTTACATAGGGAAAAAGGAGGAGGTAGAAAAGACCATAAAATCAATATATATACATAAAAATAACCCTTATAAATATTATACATATGCTACAGCAGTATGAGACCTCAAATTGCCTCTTCTTCTGGAAATTTGGGAGCAGTCACTGGGGAGCGGTGGGGGGGTTCAATGAGAAACCCTTACACTCAACTCCCAGGTTGGTTCCTAGATGAGTTTCACCCTATATTGCTTGTAGTGTGATGTTGTACAACTCCCAGCAATGAATGCCACGCTGGTCCAGGATGCAAGTAACAACTTAGTCTTTTACACCCTCTCCACCCCCATGGGAGAGGCAGCAAAGTTCTGACTCACCCAAATGTGTAAGCCCCTTCAGAGTCTTATACTCTAGCGTGTAGCAGTCAGACCCTCCCTGGATCAGTCTTGTAGCAATCACCCTCCTGTAGAGTGGGTGGAGCCAACCTCCTCCCCCTCAGCAGGGGCTCTGGCAAGCACCCGACTCCTGCACCCCTGAGAGGGGTTTGTGTCCCAGTCCACGTCTTGGTGAAAACCTGCAGTGTTGCTATCTTCGCCTGCAATAACTCTCTCTAGCACTCAGAATTCAATGGGGCACTCTCCCTTGCATGAGACGGGTGACTCTCTTCACCTCCTCATCATGGTGGTGATGCACTTTTGAACTAAAGGCTGAAATCACCCAGGAAGGACTCCTCTGGGGCTACAATTGCCTCCCCTATAACAAACAAAAGATATCTTCACAGCCTCATCCAGACTTGACAGGCATCGTCTTGCTCTGTCTCTCAAATCCTGCTGGCCCTTGGAGCAGTACCTCGGTCTCTGCCATCCTGCTCCTGCTCCAGCCTTGTCCTGCTGACTTCAGGCTCTTCTGGGGCTCATTTGACTGGTCAGCTCACCTCCACTCTTCAATGCCCATGTGCTTCTGGGCTGCAACATGTGCCTTCTTTTATCCCCTCAGGGGGCCACGCCCCTGGATAGCAACTCATCCAATCAGGAGTTCGGAGTGAATTCTCTAATCACCTTGCACCACATCTGTGGATCAGGCTAGACTAATCAGGTTGAATGGTTCAGTCACACTGAACTTCCCTTATTGCAACAGGTTGAAGCATAAGCCCAACCAGAGAAAGACCAGGCTGTAAGAGAGTCTGATCTCAGTCAATGCACAGTAACCAGAACTACTATGCAGTAGCACCAGCACAAATCTTTTTACTGTTGCTAACTGCTCAGTAGCCTCAAACTACTGTGCAGGTGTGTACTAGCACTGGGTTTGCCTTGCACACTACAGCACAGTGTTATTATGCTATTGTACAGCTAGCATCTCATGTAGTTGCATCCACTGAGGCAATTATTCATAGATTCATAGGAGCAGGGTCGGAAGGGTCCTTGTAGATCATCAAGTCCAACCCCCTGCCCTGGGCAGGAGAGAAAACTGGGCTCAAATGACTCCAGACAGGTAGAAATCAAGCCTCCTCTTAAACACCCCCAGGCTACGAGCGAGCACCACTTCCCTTGGAAGTTGGTTCCAGATCCTAGCCGCCCTGACTGTGAAGTAGTGCCTTCAGATGTCTAGTCTAAACCTACTCTCTAACAATTTATGGCCGTTATTCCTTGTAACCCTGGGGGGCACTTGGGGGAACAGGGTCTCTCCCAAACCCTGCTGGTTCCCCCTAGTGAGTTTATAAACAGCCACCAGGTCCCCCCTCAGCCATCTCTTGTGAAGGCTGAACAGGTTCAGGTCCTGTAGCTTCTCATTGTAGGGTCTGCCCTGCTGTTATCTCACTTCCTCCACTTTCATATTTCCCTCTTTTAGCTTCCCAGCTTTCAAAGGAGTGCTAGAGAGTGGATAAGGCCCAATCTTGTTGGAGTCCGATAATGTCTAATCTGGTGATTAAAGCATTGTGCTGGGAAGTCAGAGAAATGCAGGTTTAAACCTGTTCTGCATGCAGGGTATGTAGAAGCCAGGTCTCTAGAGGCATTTTTACACACATAAGCACTCCAGCACTGGGCGCTTTAAAAAGTGCCTGGCACTGCGTTTCTTCCAGTTGTATAGCCGTGAAATGCCCATCAGCACTGAGAAAATGGCAATGGTCCACTCTGAACTAAAACACATAAAAGGTGTTTTAGTTCAAAAGTTCATCGCCACCATTTTCTCAGTGCTGATGGGCATTTTGCCACTTATACAACTGCACGCTATGCAGTGCCAGGTGCATCAGCTCGTGTGCAGAGAAAACGCAATTAATTGAGTCTGCTCTAATGCGCCAGATCTCCGGCACGTCCAGGCATGAAAATGTATGTGTATAAATGCCCTACGTTTCTAGCAGAGTCTCCCACTACTCAGTGATCAGGGCTAAAACATGGAAGGCCACGGACTTGCCTAGAAAGCTGTCATTTAAGTGCATAAAGGGATATAGACTGTCATGTAGCCTGGAGAAGGGTAAAAGAAGACATGGAGGAAATAGATGGAGACTTGCTAATCACTGAAGTTTTTGATTCATTTTAGGCATTTTTCTTTTCTAAAATGCTAAGCATGCTGCAAAAGCCTTGTTGAAGTCCATCTCATTAATTTCTCCCCAGCCCAGACTTTCGCTCTTTCCACAGCAGTTAGGGGACAGGATATAAACAGCATCCTGTCAGGTAGGAGAATAACCTTTTCCTCAGTGAGGTTGGAGATCAATTATAAAGATGTTGACATGAAACATATGTAGAAGAGAACAAAAGTTATACCATCACTAAATGTGGTCTGACTGTCATGCAAGCTGCTGCTCTGTCACATAAACTCCTGCTGACTGAGAGCATTAAAAGAGGTGTTATTTTATTCCTTAAAATTAGATGACACATTTGAAGACTGCCTGATACTCAGGCGCAGACATCTCAGTCACTTTCACACTGAGGAAGTGACACTAGACAAATCTGAACATTGCTCTGAATAGCTAATTTCCTTTATAATAATGTGATGTCAAGCCTATGCACTTTTTTGGTTGCTGAAGTTTTGATATACTTGATTTTATCTGATATTTAATGTGTTTAGCCTAAGTGGAGTAACTTTTGATGTATGCTGCAGAGCTAAGTTTCCATATCCTCTGAAATATTAACTACATTTTCAGTTGTATGTACATCTGAATGTAATATAAAATTTACACCAAAAAATAATCCCTAAAGACCACTGAGAATATAGCTCAGTTGCAATACGTTTGCTTATTTCAGCACCAATTTGCAAAGTAATATTAAAGAACCAAAAACTAAAAACTTTCCTTTTAGTTTTCATTCATTTTTAAATTCAAATGAGTTGCTAGCAGTGATGTATGCAACACTGTTCTGTATTCACAAGGCCTAAGCCATTTATATGTTGTTTCTTATTTTGTTAATAAGTACATTTACAAATGAGTCTTTACGGTGATCAAATGGAAAAATTGCTGGAAATGAAAGCTTTAGTTTATTCTAACTCTCAGCTAACTAATTTGGCAGAGAAGAATGTGGAATATTTTTTCCTCTTCACTGATTCCTCTGGAAGCTTAAAATGAAATTTATTTCAGAATAGATTTCTTTCTCCCCACTGCATGCGCATAGTAGTTTGTCATTCTGGAGATGCTCATGAACACTGAGCTGTTGGCACAGATGTTTCCTTAAAGGAACAGGAGAATTGAAACTACTTTTAGTAGGAAAAATAAAGAAATATAATGGCTAAAACTACAGAAATAAGCAAAAGCGTGTTAAGTTTGGGACCCCATATATTTTTGAAAATGTACCTTTAGAAGTTGCCTTGCATTTAAGGAAATCATGGGAATTCTAACAAAGTTGAGACATTAGGTTAAGAATCATTTAATTTTTGCTATCCAAAATAGGCACACACTATCCCAAATGAGAAAATGCTTATGCAGCTGTTTACCTAGTTTACATGCCCACAACCTGCATAATTTTATTTTCAGGCAAGCCTAAACAGTATATGGAAAGTAGACATGCACTATTTTAGAAAAATAGGCTGGAAGGGACCTGAGCAAGTCATTCAGGTCAGCCCCTCTTTCAAAGCATGTTTGTCCCTGTCTAAAGGATCCCAGCCAAGTGCCCATCTAACCAGCATTTGTAAATTTCTATTCACGGAAATGTTTATAGCTTATTATTCATAAATAGTTCATATATATTTTTCTCATTTTTATATTGCATTTTTAAAAAATCAATAAAAAAGGAACTGCCATTTGACATAGGCAGACAAAATTCTTTGGGTAAATCTGATATCTTTTATTAGATTAACTAGTTGGAAAATGTTTTTCCTAAAAAGTTTTCGGGTTAAAAAGTAAAAGATATCAGATTTACCCAAAGAGTCTTGTCTGCCTATGTCCTTAGACCAACATGGCTACAAGCTACACCCCTGCCATTTGACATTCATTTTTCTTAAGGAAAGATTATCCATGCATTACCTTGTTGTTTGTAGCACTGTATCTATGCATTCCATAGAATGATAAAGATACACCACTATCCCCTCTTTTATTTAAAATTAAATCATGTTAAACAGTGTACTTCTTTTTTTTTGTTGGAGGAAGAAAATTAAAAATTAAGTATTCCCTGTTTCTCCAGAGAAGAAAACTCACTTGCAATGCAACCCTAGGATGAAGTATTCAAAAACAGATAAGTGACTTAGAAACCTACGAGTATAGCTACTGAAAAAATGTGATGAGACAGTGGTACAATGAGGAATAAAACTTCAGTGAAGAATAACAACAATTCAGAGGAATATTGTAAGTTGAAATTGTAAGTTGATGGGAAAGCATCTAAAAGAATTGTTGCCTTTTTTCATTGGAATGTCAATGCTTTACTTCAAGAAATAATGAAGAATGCTTTGCATTTGAAAACTTTTCTAACTCTGTCCCAGCTATGCAGTTGGTCCAATAAAAGTATTACCCTAAGAAATCCTTGACACTAACAATAATAAAAGCAAATTTATCATCCATTACCTTCAAATATTAAGTTAATAGTTTGTCTATCTGAAAATTTAAATTGTTCTCCTTGCTATATAATAAGCACTTATTCTTTCATTTCTAGGGCCCACTCAGCCCAAAAAGTCAAATGTTTTTTTGCCAAGGGGAACAAATGGATCAGTGACTGTTTGGACTGGATGCAGAACACAATAAATGGTGCAGTCTGATGTCTTTTGGGGGCACTATGATGTTATTGTCCTGGCTTAGCTGAACCGTGAATCAGAAGAGGAAGTAACTTGTTGAGCTCTCCTTTTGGTGTTGGTGAATCATATTTTCTCAGGCATCATGAGTACTGCAAGTACTTGGTATAGACAAGAATGAGGATATTGTACTGGACAATGACTGACATACCTATGGCTTTGTTTCTGAGGGTTGTTGCTCATGTTTCAGTGATGGTCTGTATACAGATAGAGGTATGTGGGGCAACAGGACTTTAATCTTTGCCTTGGGCTGTGCTTGAAGTAACTTCTTGAGACAGAAATGCTCTTTGAATTGGGCATCAGTGTTCCAATCAGATTTCTAAAAAAGGGGATTGACCTGAATGCTGTTTGACCATGGCTATTTCAGGACTCGAATATGTATTTAAATAAAACATTTTATACTTAAAATAGCATACAACTGCTAGCGCTCACCTGCAAGATAATGCAAGTGATATAAGAGGATACTATGGTCAGAAGAAGGGGCAACAATGCAATAAAACACATTTTATTCAATTCCCAAATACCCTAGATAACCAAAGAGTCCTAACGCTTTCCCACTTTCCTTGTAGTACTGATAGGAAAGCCTACCTAGTCCTAGGAACAGTCCACTGATAGCAGAGGAAATTTTTGCTTTAAAGTATATTAGAAGCAGTCATCTTCTTTGGCACTGGTGCTATATAAATATTTACCTCCAGAAACAGCTAACATTCCTCTGTTAGATACCGCCTTATGAATTTGCCATGTGATAACATGTGATGACATGCCAAAAAAAATATTTCAAGATGAATATTTTCCAGAATTTTTTTTTTTTTTTTTGCACTGAGGAATCTTTACTCAAGTAGAGATAAGGCACGGAGAAAGAAAACTGCTAATAATCCATTTGCATGAGATAGGTAGGCTGAGCAGATTGTTCCAAGTACTGGTTTACCGGTAGCTATAATCCTTGTTTTTCAAATTATAGGTGGGGTAAATGATGTTACATAAAATTATATAGGTTCTCCTTTTATTTACTGATTACCATGCATCTGTTTATTTTGTACAAATTACCTGTCATTACTATACACACATTTCTTCTGTACTTTATAAGGCACCACAGTGGCAGTGACACTGTCATCTGTTTGTTGAAGGTATTGTACTATTTACTGTGACCACACAGTGCACCTAAAGAATTATTGCAAAATAGTGCTAGTTTATTTTTTCAAATGGCTGTAAGGTTACAGTTCAGTGATTTCCAATGAGCGCTTATATTGCCTATTGGACTGGTAGTGATTTTTCCATTGTGCTAGACTTATGACTCAGAGCAGCAACTGTTACATAGCTGAGGTGAGGTTTTTTTTTTAAGTTTTTGGCACAATGTTGCAGAATTAACTGGTGCAGTGGGTTTGGGTGGACAGGAAGAGGAACGTTTTAGGAATGGGAACAGGCAAAAAATTGCCTTTCAACTGTATGCTTATTTTTGGTTTTGTGTTGATTGTTTTATCATGCCTATGCACCTTGTTGTCTAGAGATAAAATAGAGCTATAGGGTTTCAACATGTAATGTGTTTACAGTGATGTAAATCCCTACCTCAGTGTAAGTTCCCCAGTTCCAAGGTATAAGTTCCCCAGGAAAAAATCTAGTAAAATTACACCATGTAATGCACGTTGGAATAAGCACTGTCTGTCTGCTTCCATTCCTGGGGTAGCTATTTGCTATATACATTTGCTATTATGTGCTCTCCCTCCACCTCCCTCCAGGACTATAATAAAACCATCTGCTAGCTAGCACTTCTCTGTCCACTTAGAATCCAGGTTTAATTTATGTTGATGTAAATATGTCACACATCTGGGCCCATAGCAAGAAAAGTTTGTTAAATAAAACGTTTGTAATTTATTGCTTTTTTTGCAGCCAACAAGATGTGGCTTGCTCCTGATACAAATGCAACAATAGGCCTGCTCTTTCTAAATCTTACATCTTGATAGCAGAGTGCAAGGGCTAGCATTCTCTTTCACTTTGTACCTTGTTGAAGCCTTTACCATCTATGAAATCGGATGGCCTGAGAATGTAGGACTGAAATAAGAATGCCTGAGAAGGTAGGAAACCTGGGGCCAGGAAGGGCAGCCACTAAGATGGACTGAGGCAGCCACTAAAAAAGACTGGGTGGCTAATGAAGCAGTTAGCTGCACTTCGTCTGTGGATGCAGAGGACCTGGTCACATAGCCAGAAGGAGGCTGGATTTAGGAATAAAAACCCAGCCTCTGACCACACATGGGGCATTCCCTACCTGCAGCAGGGAGAGGTGCTCTCAGGAGAGAGGGGCTCCAGGGCTAGGGACAGACTTTACACATAGACCAGTTTAAGTGATCAGAAATTGGTTTAAGCCTGTAACAGAACAGATGTTCAGTGCACATAAACCAGTTTGAAAATGGCTGAAAATGGCAAAACCTGGTTGAATATAGTATCATACTTAACTGATTTGGCTCGAAAAAACAATGTCTGTCCCAGACCCTTTAATGGTTTAAGTTAAATTAGAGCCCTACCCCCACCCCCAGCATCTTGGCATGCTCTCTGGGCTGGGGGGGCGGGGCTTTCTGCTCCACAGCAGGGCTGGCCCCCCCCCCCTTCTGCTCCCTGGCTGAAGCTCGGCAGAGACTTGCTGGTACAACAGGGTCTGCTTGTGTCCCAGTGCCCCCCCTCCCCCACTATCCCCACTTGCTGCTTAAGCAGAAATCTCTTTCTTCTCTCTGCCACAGCATGGACCATAGCCAGCATGTGGTATGCTAGCTAATGCTGAGATGTGTCTGTGTGTGTCTCTCTCTCCAGTTTCACTGGGATAAGCAGACAGAACAATGACCACTTCTAGAGCTAATCAACAGGTCTGCCAGTAAGCTTTTTAAGAAATTTGAAGTAACATGGAGAGAGGCTATTGTTTTGCTAATCAGGTGATAAAGACTGCTATCAGCCCCCTGGTTGGCTGGCTCACCTGTCAGTTTTCTGCAGACAGTGTGGCAAAGCAGGGAGCAAGATTGAAATGCTCTGTATCATCAGTAGATGCATGCACTGCACACCCTCTCTCCCCCTTGCCTTAGAGTGCTAGCCGGGGCTGGGGGCTAGCAGCCAGGGGGAGAAAGCCTGGGACCCTGCAGGCAAACCTCCCCAGTGAGAGAGTCCTGCTGGGTCCTGGCCACGCCCCGCTCAGTTTAGCTCCCTGCAGAAGGGAAAGGAGGGCTGCTCTAGCATACCCCCACTTCTAACTTGAGCCACTGCAGCCATGTGCCTGAATTTCCTCAGTCCAGAGAGAATGGCTATATAGTTTCAAACCAGTTCAGCCTAGCCAGGTTAAATAAATCTGCAAAGATTGAGTCAATTCAGTGTCAAGCTTTTTGAATGTCTGTCCCTAGCCCTGGGAGCTCACAGACAGGCACCCAAGACACCTGGGGAGCTGGGGAAGAAGACTCATATGGAAGTAGGGCCTACAGGTGACATTTCCCCCTAAGAAGGAAAGTATTCGTGTTATGAAGCAGCTGGCTCATTTTTTTGTTCTGTCTATACTGGAGGACTAGATTGTGGCTACAGGGGTGGTGGGGGGGCTGTAAACAGTTGTCTGGGTGCCCCTCTCCTGCTGTACATGCCAGAAACTAGAGGGGCCAAGCCAGAGGGGCAGAGACTGGTGTGGTGAGACTGAAACCCAAGGAGGGACTGCCACCAAGGCAGGGGCAATACCTGGGAGCTGTGGTCTTAAATAGTGGACCAAGGCTGAGAGTGCAGCCTGAGAAAAAGGGGGCCAAGGCTGCAATAGCTGAAGCTCCAGCAGGTGCTCAGAAGCCTATGGGAGCTCCCCCTTAGAGGGGAAGCACTCGAGGAAGAGCACAGACCCAGGTGGGGAGCTGGCCTATCTGATAGGCAAGACAACCAGTGAGGTTACTCCTGGCCCCAGAGATTGCCTTCCCCAACAACAAGCAAAATAACATCAAAGTCATGGCAGACAAGAGACTGGTAGTGAGTTCAGGCTGGGAGACAGCCATCAGATGGGTCAGACCACAGGGAGGAAACCAGGTGCGAGGGTGATGTAATCCAAAAAAAATCCATATGTGCCATCTAGTTTTCAGTGATGAAAATGAAACACCGCTGTGTATTAGTGGTATTCCATTTTAATCACAGAAAAATGTGGATTTTGGGTTACTTTTTCAAAGCAAAAATTGGGGATTTTTTTTTTAATCAGAGAAAACCAGGATCCCTGGAAGT
The DNA here is from genome assembly GCF_030867095.1 of Alligator mississippiensis. NCBI lineage: Eukaryota > Metazoa > Chordata > Crocodylia > Alligatoridae > Alligator > Alligator mississippiensis. Next base: position 323,231,259 of record NC_081824.1, read on the forward strand.
CACTAACTTAACCACTAGTCTGTTTTCATCTCCATCTCCAACAGCTGCTCACAAGCAATATCATCAACCAGCCAATGCATACAGCTGTCATACATTTGGGAAACCATTTTATGTTCCACTACTGAGAATATTGCTCGTTTGGATTAGAAGAGATACGATTTGAACTCCCTCTCTGCTCCCTTCTCTGTTAGCTCACTAACTTTCCTCCAGAGTAAGGGTCATTTGGGCATAGCTTGCATTCTAGTCATCTCCAGATGTAAGTGACTATGTTCCTGCCATAGCAGATTTGTCACTGAGTTAAAATTAATCAGGTTTCCTTGGCACATGCTTTCCAGAATGACTACAAAGTTATAAAATGCTTAATAAACTATTGTTTTCAATTAAAAAGTAATATTACAGAATTAATTTATGAAGAGTGACACTGAGAGCAAAGGACAAGCAAACCCCAAAGCGGGTTTAGAAATCTTGCAAAAAAAATTATAGAGTGAGACAATGTGGTCAGAGGGGGAGGGTAGAAAGCCCTTCTTCTCTCTGCACCTATTTATTTTTCATGAAAAATCCAAAACTTTCAGGGAGCAAGCAGAGTTTATGCCTTATATTTGGTTTTGCCACTTTGGTAATATTTTTTTAACAGCTCTTAAAATGGAACTCTGTTACGCTGTGTTGTGGCTACCAAAATACACATTACGCACAGGCACTTCACCCTGAGGCAGCCACCTTTGCAAAGACACCGGGTGCTCGGTGTGCAGAATGCTGCATCCTTGCATTGGAGAAAGGGTAAGTGACTCCAGCACTAGGTTTAGAAGTTCAACCTGAACCTAGTGGCCTGCTGGACTAATGTTGTTAAGGCACACCAGTTTCTCACACAAGGGAATAATATCACTTGCTTCCCTTTAATTCCCTCACCTGAATGATCAGGTACTAATTCACAGCTGGGTCAACCCAGGGAGGTCTTTGACAAGAAGCAGGGATTGACTTCATGCCTCCAAAGACATAGCAAGATACTTTATCAGCATCCATCAGCACTAGGAAATATGCCCATTATAAATCATACCAGAAGGCCTAGTTTCATAGCTGTTAGGGACTAGAAGGAACCTTACAGATCATCGGGTCCAGTCCCCTTGCACTTGGGCAGGAAAGACCACTGGGGTCAGATGACCCTGGCAAGAGGGGCATCAAGATGCTTTTTGGGGTATCCAAACAGTATCACCTCTGTGGGGAGCCTCTTCCAAACCCTCGGTACATGACTTGTAAAGAAGTTTTTCCTTATATCTAGCCTGAAATGATCTTCAAACAGTCTGTGCCCATTATTTCTTGTCCTCCCCTGGGGGGCCTTGGTGAATAGATGCTCCCCCAGGCCTTGATGTACACCCCTGATAGTTGAACACTTTATCATTATGACCACCAATAAAAAATGAGTTTGTTTCTACAGAAGTAGCCATTTCCATGCAAACCCACAATTTGTATGTGCAGTACTAGCAGCTGTGCACCTAAATTAAATATGAAATTACCCACAGCCCTAACTACAGATAACAGCTTCTTGTTGTCAGTGCATGCATGGGTATGAACAAAGAATATCCATATACAGACATCAATTCCAACTCTTCCCTGAAACACAAATTAGGGACAGGAATTCAAGGTTTCAATACTCCCATGATCCAGCCCCTATAAAAACAACTTCACCTAAAGAAGTGATCTCAAAACATAATGTCAGCCCTTGTAAAACAGTGCTGTGCAAGATGGGTTCATAGGAGGCTTCATAACTGCACTCTTTTGCTAGAAATGTCAGTGATTCTGCATAAACTTATGTAATTATAGAGCATAGTCTTCTGCATACAATTCAGAGTATTCTGCTAATAGTTATCCATATATAATAATAGTAATTATGTCTGGTTAAGGAAGAAATCTGTTATAACCTCAGAGATGAGCCTTCTTTTGACCACATTCTGAATCATTTTCTTTACTTGTTTGTGGGTTTCTGTGGGGGTTTTTTACAACAGCTGTACTTAGTTTCTGTTAAAAAAACCCTGAAGGCAAAGCATATTCATTTCAGTGTTACACTGCTGTGATAAAGATTAAAGAAGAACCAAAGCTAAATCACTCTTCATGCACAGCAGACAACAAGCAGGTGTTGCCATGGAAACAGAGTTGGTCCATATCTGCTTCATCACTGTGTGGGCTTCTAGAAGACATCCGCTGTCCTCACACTTGACAACTTCTTTGGCAAATTGCTGTCACGAGTAATAGGAAGGCTCCTGCTAAGTTACACTGATCCATATCTGGGCTGGCCTGACCATTCTTGCTAGCTCGCAGGCCTCAGGCAGCAATGATACTGCAGTTTTACCACCTGAAGGGAAAAAAGTGAACACAAAAGTAACATGAGTGAGAAAGACATCCCCAGCAGATTTTTAAAAGGAGTGACCTCAGGGCAATCTCTGCCTTTTGTTCATTCTGTACCTTCAGGATAGGTCAGGAAACATACATCAGGCTCTTACAACCATAGAACTGATTTGAACTTAACATCAGCAGGAAGCATTTATGTACCCTGTGCATAGGCATTTCAAAGCCCCACCACTGTGTACATTGTTAAAACTACTCAACTGCATTTTGTTGTGCCATCTGCTTCTGGTATCAAAAATAGCTTGGAGGGATATCAAGTATTCACAGCTTCATAACACAGTATGATCCCAAGGCCTACATTTTGGAGTAATTTTCACTATTGCACCTAAAGGGAGATGGAAGGGCATGATGGGTTTTAATTACATTTTAACACTATGGGACAGATGTAGGCTCCTGCGTTGCCCAGGTTCAACAGGCCTGATCCACGCTGTTTTTGAGCTTGTTTGATGTGAAATTTGCCCAGCAGTATATTAATAAAGTACCCAAGGCTGTCATGTTGTATCAACACATGGGATTTGTACAAAGTAAAATACAAAATGAGAGGATTAGTTAAGAGGTTGCTACCAGAATACAAGCCATCCCTCTATGGGTTCTTAAGGAAACATTTTCATTCCCTGTCTCTCTTTAGATTCCCAAGTAGGGAAGGAAAAAAACAGGCAGACCTTTTCTAAATAAAAGGACCATACCTTTTCTACACATTCCCATAGGCATGAGCACACAGTTCAGGGCAGAGGTATATCACAGCAGCCCCATACCCATGGCAGCCATGCTGCAAATGGATTGTACATGTTATGAAAAATAGGCACTAGCTGATTTCACTGTCTTTCCTAGCATTGAATGTAGAATTAACTATTGAAATGTAATGTTGAAAGGTTACCATATTTGATAAAAAGTTATACCTATTCAACAAAAACATGCACTCTTTTAATGTGTGGTTTCTTACAGTTAGCAAGCAGTAGGGTAACTGAAAAATGTAGTGATCACCAGTCCTGCCTTTGTGTCCTTATGCTTCCTATTGTCCTATCCTGGAGGTCTATCATGGCCTTTGTTACTGCCTTTTTCATTTTTGACTCAGCCTAACTCAGCTTCTTTTTTTTGTAGCCAGTTAGTGCATGTACTGTTTCTTTAGATATACGGTAGGGTTTTCAAAGGAGCATAAGTAGGTTAGGTAGCCAGTTTCCAGTAAGTCAATAGGCTCTTTTGAAAATCCTAGCCATAGTACATTTCATTTGTTACAAAATTTTGTTCACTTTTGAGTCTCTTCAAACATAAAACTTACACTCTTACTTTAGGAAGTCCCTCTGCTTCCCACATCAAATATCATTTCTTTGAAAATATACCTATCTTTAAACTCAACATTCGATTATCTTAATTCATCTGTACTCTGTCGTTACATCAAAATAGCCTAAATGGTTGTTGGTTTTATCTCCCTTTCCTATTCTATTTATGTAGAACTCTCTGCTCTATTTACACCCATCTCCTAAGTTTTAAAGTTTTGGCCCTATCCAGCAAACTATTATGCTTAGCTTTTTGCAGATTGTGGTTTTGGATTGTTCACATCTGTACTTCATGACTCAGAAACCCACTCAAGCTCCCTATGTGGATCCAAATACAGAACTAGGCATCCTACTTTTGGTGCCTTCAGCCAGAGCGTCAGCTGGCATAAATCAAGATACCTCCATTGACATTAGCTTATAGTAGTTGAGCACCTGTCCCCATGTCTTCCAAAATTACTTCTGGAAATAAAGTAATTTCTAAGGTGGTTCGGAAAGACCTGGAGATAGGCAGTTAGCCATGTTAATATGAAGTTGGGCTAGCCATAGGCTTTTAGAGTATTTTTCTAGAAAACGTTTGGCTTCACCACTTTTAAATTCTAAAGGCCTTGAACCAGAAACCGTGAGATATGGAACTGTTATGTTGACTAAAGCCACTTAATCTTTTGGTGCTGTACAAATCATAATCAAATGTCCCAACCTCCGCTAATTTGCCAAAAGGTGCTTCATAGAGTTGACAACCAAACTTCTAGAAATGAACATTTACAGTCCATGTCTTTCTTCCCACTGCAACAGAACTCTTAATTTGGCCCCAAAAAGATGATGTGAAATATCACTGTGTTAGTCCCCCTCTTTGAAATGTAGCATTATAAACTGGCAGCACTGTGGGGACATTTTGCATACTAAGTGAAGCTCTTTTTGAATGGTAGAGAATGGTTCAGGTTGGCAGAGTATCACTGGAAAGAAAGATGAATATGTTCCTTGAGGACCATCTGAGCTCCATTTCAGTGCTGAGTTCTGTAAATTCTGTTAATAGCAATCCCCATAAAAAGACCCCAGGGAGCTGTCAGCATTTTTGAGGCATATGTTCTTGTGGTCTCCAGATTAGAAAAAAGATAAATATAGGCAATGTCTTCAATGATCCTTAAGAAACAGTTAAGGGCATAGTAACATATAGCAAGTTGGTGTGGCTTGTGTAAAATAGGCTCAGAATTTGGTTATCTGCCAGATGTAGGCAGGTCCTGCTTCCTCCACCTATTTTAGACCTAGTTTACCTGGCAAAGAGAAGGGATTAGATATAGTCTTACTGTGTCCAAGGGCTTATTCCAGCGAGTATAGCATACTCGTAGGTTTATTATTGACACATGCTTTGCCCCATGCTGAAATATGTTTCACGTGTAGATTGCACTGTTAGACATGTTAATATAATTTGCTAGATTATTAAGATTTAATCCTAATTATTGAGCAGCTAGATTATTTTGAGGTGGACAGCTGTAATTTTTCAACCAACCTCTTATTTTTTTTTATTTTTTCTTCTTTCTTCCCTCCTTGCATGTGACATTTTTACCACAAAAATTACTGTATTTACTCACATAGAACACACGCATTCCTGTCCCTCCCCCTCCCCCCCCCAAATCAGCCCTCCAAAACTGGGACTAATATCTAGAGCTGGGAAGGTGATTTTTCTTCACTGGTATAGAAAAGGATGGAATAAAGCAAGGAGACACTAAGACTCATGGCCACCAAGATGGCTGGCGCTTCTCTCTGGGGCAGCAAAGAGCAGGGCTTGAGTTCAGCCATAACCCTCTCACAACTGGCTGAAGAGTCATTGAACTGACTGAAGTTGAGTGAGCTGCTACATGCAGTCTGTAGTATCTTGAAGAGGGTCATGGCATGGAAATACTTTATTCCTAACAGGAACTTATATTACCTACTATTACCTCATCCATGTGGGCACCAATGATATAGCCAGGGATGACCCTGAGCAATTCAAAAGTGACTGCAGGGCTCTGGGTGCAAGGGTTAAGAGGGAAGGAGCCTAAGTAGTGTTCTCCTTGATCCTTTCAGTCAAAGGGAAGGGCCCAGGCAAGAGCAGATGCATCCTGAAGATCAGTGCATGGTGTCACCATCAGGCTTTGGGTTCTTCAACCATGGGATGTTGTTCCAAGAAGAAGGATTGCTAGGGAAAGACAGGATCCACTTGACAAAAAGCACCCTTTCAGACAGGCTCACTAACCTAGTGAGGAAGGCTTTAAACTAGTTTCACCAGGGGATGGAGACCAAAGGCCTGAGGTAAGTGGGAAAGCAGGTGACCTGGAGGAAACACAAGCAGGAAGGGGCAACAGGGGAGGCAATCTCATTCTGCCTTAGAAAGTAAGGCAATTGGCTAGTTACCTCAGGTGCCTATACACAAAAGAATGGAGCCTGGGAAAGAAGCCGGAAGAATTGGAAGTCCTCGCACAGTCACGGAACTATGACATAATCGGAATAACAGAGACTTGATGGAATAGCTTGCATGGCTGAAGCACTGTTATGGATGGGTACACACTGTTCAGGAAGGAGGAGCAAGGGAGAAGAGGAGGAGTTGCACTTTACTGCTTAGAGCTCCAGTATGAAACTGGAGCTAGGACTGTCAAAAGTTTCTGAGTTAGGGTCAGAGGAGAGAGAAACATGGGTGATGCCATGCTGGGTATCTTTTATAGACCACCAGACCAGGAAGATGAGAAGGACAAGGTGGACAAGGCTTTCTTCAAACAGCTAGTAGAAGTTTCTCAATCACAGGCCCTGGTTCTCATGGGGGACTTCAATCACTCTGACATCTGCAGGAAGAGCAATATAACAGTGCACAGGAAATCCAGAAAGTTTTGGAGATTGTTGGGGACAACTTCCTGGTCTAAGTGTTGGAGAGGCCAGCAAATCATGCTCTTCTTGACCTGGTGCTCACAAACAGGGAAGAATTGGTGGGGATGTAGACATGGATGGCAACTTGGGCAGTAGTGACCATGAGATGACTGAGTACAGGATCCTGTGGAAAGGGAGGAAAGAGAGCAGCAGAGTAAGGACCCTGGACTTCAGGAAAGCAGACTTCAATTAACTCCAGGAAATGAAGGGCAGGATCCCCTGGGAGGCCAGTCTGAGGGGGAAAGGAGTCTAGGATAATTGGTTGTATTTAAAAAAAACCTTACTGAGGGCACTGGAACAAACTATTCTGATATGCAGGAAGACTAGCAACTATGGCAGAAGATGAGCTTGACTTAGCAGGGGACTCTTCAGTCAGCTAAAAGGAAGCTTACAAGAAGTGGAAACTTAGACAAACACCTAGGGACAAATATAAGAGTAGTGGCTGGGTGTGTAGGGATGAAATCAGGAAAGTTAAAGGACACTTGGAATTGCAGCTAGCAAGGGATGTGAAAGGTAACAAGAAGGGTTTTTACAAGTATGTCAGCAACAAGACGCAGAACAGGGAAAGTGTGCGTCCCTTACTGAATAGGGAAGGTAACCCAGTGACAGATGATATGGTAAACGCTGAAGTTCTCAATACCTGTTTTACCTCAGTCTTCAGAGGCAAGGTCAGCTCCCAGACTACCCCACCTGGCAGCATAGTTTGGGGGAAGGTGAGCAGCCAACAGTGGTGAAAGAACATGTTATGGACTATTGAGAAAAACTGGACATGTACAAGTACATGGGGTCAGATGAGATGCACCCAAAAGTGCTGAGGGAGTTGGATAATGTTATTGCAGAGCTGCTGGCCATTATCTTTGAAAATTTGTGGCAACTGGGAGAACTCCTGGATGACTGAAAAGGGGAAGATATAAAGCCCAGCTTTAAGAAGGGAAAGAAGGAAGATCTGGGGAACTACTGACTGGTCAGCCTTACCTCAGTCCCTGGAAAAATCATGGAGCAAGTCCTCAAGGAATCCATTTCTAAGTACTTGAAGGAGGAGAAGGTGATTAGGAACAGTCAGCATGGGTTCACCAAGGGCAAGTCATCCCTGATCAACCTGATTGCCTTCTATGATGAGATGACTGGCTCTGTGGGTGTGGACATGACATACCTTGTTTTTAGGAGGGCTTTTGATAAAGTCTCCCACAAACTTCTTGCAAGCAAACTAAAGAAGTATGCATTAGATGCATGGACTGTAAGGTGGATTGAAAACTGGCTGGATCATTAAGATCAAAGGGTAGTAATCAAAAGATCAATGTCTAGTTGGCAGCTGATATCAAATGGATTGCCCCAGGGCTCAGTGCTGGGGCCAGTTTTGTTCAATATCTTTATCAACAATCTGGAAGATGGGATGGAGTGCACCCTCAGCAAGTTTGCAGATGATTCCGAACTGGGGAGATGGGGGAGTAGTAGACATGATGGAGGGCAGGACTAGGATTCAGAGAGACCTAGACAAATTGGAGGATTGGACTAAAAGAAATATCATGAAGTTGAATAAGGACAAGTGCAAAGTCCTGCACTAGGATGGAACAATCCCATGTATCAGTACAGGCCAGGGACTGACTAGCTAAGCAATATCTCTGTAGAAAAGGAACTGGGTGTTACAGTAGACAATAAGTACCTGTTGTGAAAAAGGCTAGTGGCATACTGGGCTGCATTAGTAGGAGCATTGCTAGCAGATCGAGGGAAGTGATTATTCCCCTATGTTCAGCACTGGTGAGGCCACATCTGGAGTACTGTGTCCACTTTTGGGCTCCCCACTACAGAAAGGATGTAGACAAATTGAAGAGAGTCCAGAAAAAGGCAATGAAAATAGTTCAGGGGCTGGGGCACATGACTTCTGAGGAGAGACTGAGGGAACTGGGATTATTTAGTCTGTAGAAGAGAAGACTGGGGGTGGATTTAATAGCAGCCTTCAACTACCTGAAGGCAGGGGTTGAAAAGAGGATGGAGCTAGACTGTTCTCAGTGATGGCAGATGACAGAACAAGGAGCAATGGTCTCAGGTTGCAGCAATGGAAGTTTAGGTTAGATATTAAGAAAAATTTATCCCAAGGAGGGTAGTAAAGCACTGGAACAGTTTACCCAGAGAGTTGGTGGAATCTCTATCCTTGGAGGTTTTTAAGACCTGGGTTGTCAAAGCCTTGGCTGGGATGATCTAGTTGGGGATGGTCCTGCTCTGAGCAGGGGGTTGGACTAGATGACCTCCTCAGGTCCCTTCCAACTCTAATTTTCTATGATTCTATGATTAATTAATTACAGTAAAGATATAACCATCTTGTCACTGCCATTTCAAGGGTCTAGGGCAGGGGTGGGAAAAATGGTGGATCTGGCCGGCAGCCAGACTCCATTTCCCAGCCGTCCCTGCCCACATGGCTGGGGCCAGTCTCCATGAAGACACCAGCTGCACATGCACTGTGATTGCACAAGGATGGGGCTGCCATGGAGGCCAGCCCCAGCCGTGCTGGCAGAGCGCACAGCAGGACAAGGCAGGGGACTACTCCGGAGCCACTGGGATCTTGCAGCGGGGGCAGTTTGGTCGGGCCCAGGGTAGAGCTGTGATATGCTGCCTACATGCTCCAGGCAGGGGTGTGCAGGCAGCAGATCTCAGTTCTGCCCCAGGTCGGGACCAGGCTGTCACCACTGCAAGAAGCTGGGGCACAGCCATGATCCACTGCCTGTGTGCCCCTACTGGAGCATGCAGGTGGCAGATCGCAACTCTGCATGCTCCAGCAGGGAGCAGACCAAGACCAAGCTACCCCTGCTGCAAGGTCCCAGCAACTCCAGAGCAACCCCCTGCCCTGCCCTGCTGTGCACCCTGCCAGTGTGGCTGGGGCTGGTCTCTGTGGCAACCCCAGTCTTGTGCTATCATGGCACAGGTGTGCATGGGGTTTCATGGAAACTGGCCCCAGCCATGCAGTCAGGGGCTGCTGGGAAGTGGAGTCTACTGCTGGCTCACAGGCCAGAGTTTGCACACCCCTAGTCTAGGGCCTAGCTGGTTGCTGCCCTGCTACACCATGACATTCCTTCTACCTCACTTACACTGTCTCCTGGGATGCCACACTTCCTGGACACTGTTTTTCCAGAAGGACTTGCTCTATGTCACACAGTTGTCCATGGCTGAAAAACTCTTGTATCCTGCCTTCCAAAAATGAGGGGCATGCGGTATGCAAGAAAGCATGGTACATTTTCCTGGTATGGGAGACCAAGTACTGAATTGTATACCTCGGTCTGGATTAAAATTCAGCACCTCTGGCCCTGTTCTACCAGAAGAGGTTTGTTGTTTTTTTTACTGCAGTTAATTTACTGAAGTGTCTCTATCTTCATCTTCCCTCTTTAGTATTTTATTATTTATTTACATGGTTCTCAAGAAGGCAGAGAATAAATGAATGACTTGCCTAAGATTACTCTGTAGAAGAATGAAGGTCTGGTAACAGAAGCTAGATCTCTTGACTTTCCTTGCTGTGACCTCACCATAAAACCACCTGGGTTCTTATACTTGCAAGATATTACTTAAAAATTATGGTCCGTTGTCTTTGAAGTCTTGTTAACCAAACCAGGATTTAGTCCTATTGGTAAACATCACTTACAAAGTTAACTCAGTAAATAAGAACCAGTGAGCTAACTCAGGAAATAAAAATAGGATCTGTACTAATTTTATTGCTTCTGTTGAAAGACTGAGACTTAAGGTGCTCAGACGTTAAAAGCATTTAGTCAGGTGTCTGCTACTGATGACTGAATTCTATTTGGTTGTCATGACAATGCTAATTATATAAAAGAGCCTAATATGAAAAAAAACAACATCTTTTGCTCCATGGTCCATATTTCAGCATGTAAATATATTCCCACGCCAACAAATATAGCCCTTTCTTTTATTGTATAATGCTTCTGAGCCATAAAGTAAGAGAATAGGTCTGCTTGATGATGTGAAAGAACTCCCTGAGTGAGATCTTCCACCAGAGGTGTAAGAAGAAAGAAAAAAATCCTTTAGGGAGGGGGTGTAGAGATAAGCCCTGAGGTAAATCCTGCTGTGAGGGAAGAGAGAGAGAGGGAGAGGAACCAAAGCAGTGTTATCTGCCCCATGGACTCAAGGTCCCTAGCAGCTTCTGGTGCAGAGCAGTCTGTTCCCCAGCCATTGCTGCTGCTGCTGTAGCAGCAGCATGGACTCCCTAAACGCAGTTGCAGCTGCTATAGCTATGGAGCAGGGCTGCTGATGCTCCAGCGCTGTGGATTCCCTGGGGAGCTGCTGTTCTGTTGCCCCCTCTATGTGGGCTCCAAGAGCTGGTGCACTGCTTGGCCACCCAAGTTATGCCACTGTTTTCCACTGGCTTGACTATCAGAGACCAGTGGAGCGAACTTCTAATGATGGTCAGGCTATTTCAGGGCTAGGACATTGTAAACAAAAAAAGCCTTGTCTCAGATGCTTATTCAGATGTAACAAAGGACCGAGAAAGTGGTCGTGTCAAACAACTGGTATAAAATATATTAAGTTACCTGTAAAATTTTCAACAGGAACACATATATGGGCTGAAGTAAAGTTATACAAATCATTTTCACTGCCAACTACAGATTTAATTTGCTTGCTTAACTCTGATTCTACTTCGACTTCTGGCATAAAAGGTTGAACTTTGAAGCTGTCTTTGGGATGTGGCCAACTCTTGTAATTAATTTACAAGTATTAAAGTGATCAAAATAAGAAAAGAGAAGGAGACAAGGCAGAAACTCCAGAAATTTTTAACAAGAGATTTGAGTCTTCCTTCTGCTTTCTGGAACATCCTGCTTCACTACAAAGACATCTTTCACCGATAACTGTGAAGGAAAAAAAGTGGGAAGAGACTCAAACTGCAAGCCTCACAGAAACAAACAAATTTAAAAAAATCAAACTTGAAGAGATGGGGCAGAAAGTTATGGTTCCAACAAATGAAATCAATAGCCTGCCTTGCAATACTGGAAAAATGCCCTTACGGGTACATAGTCACTCTACTGAAAGTTATAGGCAAACCTAGAGACAATTTGACTAAACTATCTACTGAAAAAGGATCCTTACCATGTCTATAATTCTCCCTAGACCTCTATGCAAGTCTCATTTTACCTACTAAGCAAAGGTTTTGAAGTCTCTAACGCCTCCTGGATAAAAGTTGGAGCCATGTTCATTTATCAGAGGCAATACGCTTTGCATCCTACACTCATCCTTCCCTTTCCTCTCTCCTCCAATTTCCCAGGACAAATATATTGACTTATTTTCCTAGGCCTGGAAAGCCATCTGGTCATGGTAAGGCTGTGTAGTGCCTCACCTACAATGTAGGCATATAGGCCTGTGTATGGAATTAAAAAAACAACTAAAAAATATAAACTGTCTCTCTTCAGTTTCTATACTCTATATAGAAACACCAAAGAGCCTTCTGGTTGGAATTCATGGTATGCCATGCAGAGGGATGCATAAGCCAGCCAAGAGGAAGTCTGGAGCTTCCCCACTTCCTGGCATTAGGTGGCATTTGTTCTATATCCTGCTATTAAGAGTTAGGTTTTTCTGTTAATGTGGGATTCATAGTCTGTAGTGCCTGACTAGACTTAATTGCCTAAAGCCAGGGCCTTATTGAATTGGAGAAATAGACATCCCCCACCACCGCTTTTCCAATAAGCCTACTGAAAATTGTTTGGGCACTTTCACAGAAATATCAAAGAGACATTCTAGGTGCTGCTCAGCTAGAAGGGGTTGGCACCCATATTTCCCATGAAAGGGTCCTAACAACCAAGCTACAGGCAGAATTAGGTTTAAAGGCATACCCTCCCAATACACACCACCTGTTAAAGTTGACTGACTAGACAGCTAAGCATCATGGGGTCAGAAGCAGGCCAAGCAAAAGGGAACTTAACTCTGTAGTGAAGTAAAGCAGGCACTCTTAAGAGAGACTGAGCCCTGAGTCCTGGCCCTTGTAGCTTGTTATGTATTTTGCATTAAATAGTTCCTGGACAAAAAACACAGAGAACAGACAAAAGGCTCTCCTCCTCCCCTTTAAGAGGCATCATATTAACATTTTTGTGAACCCTTCAGTTGAGTTGGACTGAAAAATCTAGATAGTTTTATGTCACTGCCCCATTATTTACCTGATACCTGAAAGGTATCTAAGGTCCTGAATACACTGTGATCCTGGAAAAAAGGAAGCATCTTCCTTTAGAGATGGAGAAACCAAGCAAAGTATCTGTAGCAAAGCAAGGAACTGAAATCTGGAATGCCTGAATTACAGCCCAGTGCTTTAGCCTGCAAGACCAGCCTTTCCCCAAACAAACTCTCCCCTCCAAGAAAAAAACTCCTAGAACCACTCTAATTACAGAGCTTCACATTCCCCATTCATTGTCCCTCTCAACCTTTTCCATTCATCCTGTGAGACTCCCCCCAGTGATTTCCAAGATACTGAAAAGACACATTATTCCGGAGGTGGATTAAAAAAAAGGTGTTGGCTTACCTACATGAACACGTGAGCTCATATAAGTTTCCACTGGCTGAAATTTAAAAATGCATGTAATTTTTGTCTAAATGGTGAGGTAGACTTGAGTTTCTTTGAGAATATTTCACACAGCTCTAATCATAAGGATTTCACATTAGTGAAACTGTTCAGGTGTAGAAAACAGAAAGCCCAGATAGAAGCTTGATCACAGAGAGGCATCTGAATATATCTGAATATGACTTTCCTTTTCATTAGCCTTCAGTATGACTTAGTATACTATAATAAATCCTGCTCTCAGCTTCAGTTTATTAACTGTGCAAGAGAATTATGCCTTAATCTAGCATAATATTTGTAATATAACAGCTTCATTCACCTGTAGTTCTTAATTTGGAATAACCCTGGCTTAAAAATGAATAAAAAAATGAATAAGGAAAAGTTGGATACAACAATTGTTTCATGCTGGAGTTAATAACATTTTTCATTCTGAATGAAAATATTATTTGGGCGGATTGCAACAGAGTAATGTAGTGGCAGAGCTATCTTTCATATTCAAGTTCAATGAAGTCAGATAATGAACAAATAAGAATGCCTCACTGACATCAAAAAAATAACACTCTCTTGACAGAAATCACCTCTGGATTCTATTGGCCTCATTTTTACTGCTGTGAAGTTTCTATCTTTATTAACAACTGTGCAAAGTGAAAGCAAAGATGAGGTCTCATTGAATTCTACCATACATTACTAAATCAGAATTGTAACCATTTTGTACATCAGTAAATGACTGATAAATTACTGTAGGCAGTGTTTTGTTGTAAATAAGAAATAATTTGCTACATGAAATCAATTAAATTGCTCTGTTAAAAATCAAATACATTCCTTTTCACATATTTACTCAGATTTCAAAGTATCTATTGGTTTAGTTTCATGCATAGGCATGGATTATAATGATTAGATCAGAACGCACTGTAGGGTTTTTATCCTCCTCTGTAGCGAGGGTAATGGTCCTGTTCCTTGGATTGTTTGAGCGCAATTTAGCAACCACTACCTGTGCTTGCAGCAGAAGGACATTAACAATGCCCTTGTTCCCCTGCTTTTTCTGCTGCCATGTTCTTGGTGTTTGGGGGTAATTGGCCCCGGTGACAGGATTGTTCATCTAGTTTTAAGAATATATTAACCGAACACTTGTATGAGATTGATACAGATGATCCTTCCTTGAGCAGGGTATTGGATTAAAAGATCTCCTTCTATGATTCTAAAACTAAATAAGGACAGTCATGGATGGCCTCCAGTTATCTATCCCAATCTTGTCTTGCTACAAGTATTTTTGTGTGCACAAACGGCAATGCTCCTGCTCTGATAACCTCAGATAACCAGAAAAAAAGGTAAAATACAGGACAACTTGCTAAATAAAATAAGTAGAATTGTAAGAAGTGCTCAAGTGACCTAGGAGCCTAACTTTTCTTGGTTTCCCCTTTGGGAAGTTTTTTAACAGAAAATTTGCTCTAGGGTCCTGGAGTCCTAAATACCTGGGTTTTATTATTTGTGCCAAACACACAGAGCACCCATAACTGGTCCTAGATGTGATTGCCTAGAGGCTGTTTTGAGATTCTATTACTCTGTTCCATTAAGATGGAGTAAGATGGTACCTTGAAGTGAATCTACTATTGAAATGAAGTTTGTTGGCAGTTACTGAGCTGTGGCATAATGTGCTCTGCTCAGCTGCTTGCCCTGGGTAGGAAATAGACCATCATATTGTGAACCTGCTGGAATTCCTTCATGAATTGGTTATCTTGGCCTGGTGTGCCACATAATAAGCAACAGATGGGTGATTTTAGTGTTACTCCTTATGGCACTAGGTGCTTTGACATGATTAGTCAAGACTTAAATTATTTAGAACAAGTCTGACTTGTACATGAAGTTACTGTCTGTCTGCTTTTTGTGAAGCCGGTGACTATTGAAGCTTGCTTTCTCTTTGCCAGTCTATCTCATGAGGTCCCTTCCAGGCCTAAACGTGTGTGTGTGTGTGTGAATCTGTGAAGAGGATACTGTGGTAGCTTTAAGCTTTGTGTTAGAAACCATCTCTTGCAACTGAAATGGAAATTAGGTTTTAAAATGTAGATATTTTTACCCATGTAGGCAGGGACCATATTCTCTTCTGTAATCAGTTTTTAGAGTTATTCATAGCTATTCAAAGTGGAATAGCACACTGTGAATATTACTTAAGCAACTACAGTGTTCCTTAAAGATTCCATCATGGAAAATAATCTGAAACTATTGCCAGGATCTCAGCTGATTTTCCATCCTCTTTCATGGTTGGACAGTCCCTTGTTTCCTACACATCTGACTTACGTGCTTGTCATCAGTATTTAGTCTGGGTTTGCACCAATGATGCATTCAAAGTCTCGTACTCTGAAGGTTTCACTATTTATTGCTTACTAAACAATAGAATTAGCATTTTTGCCTTTGATACCTGCTTATTCATTTATTTTTCAATTAGTAGAACATTTATTCATATTCATATTCAACTAGTATAATTATTCATATTGCAGTAGCCCATAGGAGCCCCATAATGAACCAGGACCCCACCGCATGTGGTACTGTACAAACAGAACAAAAACATGGTTTCTCTTCCAAAGAACTTAAAAGGGACCAATCCTATTCCATCTACTATGCACCTAAGTGGACTTAGATTCCTAATTGTAACCCTATGCCACCCTTTTCAAATCCTTGAAAAGCAGTAAACACAAAACGCAGATGGGTTCTTTTCCTGCTTGCTACTTTTTGGCTACGTCTATGCAAGATGCTGACTGAACAGTGGTCTGATACCACTCTGCAGTAGCATCACAAAAATAGAATTCACCAGCACTACTGTGCAGTAACTCAGGTTACTCTGCATTTATTTAGTACTTGTATAAATAAGTAAAGACTAAATCACAAAGGCCACTTGTATAAATAAGTACTAAATCACTTGTATTAACAAGTACTAAATAAATGTGTAGTAACTGCTGCATAGTAGCATCTCATGTAGATACAGCCTTTGTGATTTAGTCTTAAAACTAAGATAAAGTTGAAACCAAAAATAGACGTGTTAACATTTTTTCAGGGACTTGAGTAGAGTGGATCACATTTAGACACCCAGTATAATAGGACCTGACATTTTTCATCTCTCCCTTTGTGTCTCTACCACACTCACATTTTTCTTTTGTTACCAGCAAGTTGGCATGCAAGCAGTGTGCAAAGGGGTTTTTGCCTTTAGTTCCTATTTTTTTCTGGCAATAATTACTCACAATTTTTATCTTACCCTTTTATTTCTTTGGAAGGTTTTGCATTACTTCAATAGAGCTTGTTGTTTGAGTTTTTGCCAGGGGAGGAGGTAAGTGAAAGTCCAGGAGTAAAACCATTTCCTCAAATGCCCATTGTTCAAAAGGAGACACAGCTGTCCTTCAATGGCAGATTAATCTGCCATGGCCAGATCTGATTCACACTTTTTTCTTCAGGTAATGTCTTTTGCACAGTTCACTTCCCATCTCTCATGAAGAGCTGACTCTGCATTAAATAAACTGAAGTAACATTAATCCAAATCTTTCAGTAGTTTCAGATGAAAAACGTAAAACAAATGACTAAGCTGGACTAAAATAGCTTGAAGAATCACCATTTATACAATATTAAAGGACCCTGAAGATATATAAATTGCATGGTTGCATGGATGCACACTTGTATCTATAGGAAAGAGCTGACTAAACTAGTACCAATAAAAGATCAGCATGGAAAAGGGAATTAAACATAAGCTTGAATAGGAAACCCAGGGAATTCTTGTGCCAATTACTGCTGGTTGGGACTTTGACAAAAAAAAAAAAAAAGAAAAGGTTTTGCTGGAAAATGCTGATTTGTGAAAAATGAAACATGGGAAACCCAGGTCCAAGTCTTTTTTTTTTTCATTCAGTCACAATCTTTCCTGTTAGAACCATTGTACTTTTGTATAAATAAATGTCCGTGGAAGCTCAGACAGACTCACTGCAGCCTAAGGGTTAGGGACCTCATGTGGGAATGGAAGTTTCTGCTCTGCGTGTTTCAGAGTAAGAACTTTAACCTGGGCCTCCTACAACAACTGTCAGCACCTCAAATACTTGGCAATTCTGTGTTAGTTCTCCCAGCTTTTCCAGTGATTTTATACTGTTGCAGAATTGGGAAAAGCTTGGAACATTGCAAACTATTGCAGGATGAGGAAGCTGTGTCTTATCCAGTTCCATTGCTTATGTTAATTAATTGGCTATTGGCCTAAAATTAGGCTAATTTAGCAGAAATTCTTTTACATTCTTTTGGTCTCCAAGTAAAGAGAGGTAAAAAAAAAAGTGCAAGAGGCAAAAGTGTTTTTTTTATTGATCAAATAGTTCAAAGTGCTTTTACCTCATATGGTGCTTTTGCTTGAACAATCAAAATTACAATTGCATTGACACTGAAATGTGTTTATTGAAAGAAGTAGGCTAGACAGGATGCTTAAGTCCCAGAACCATACAGCATATAGAAAAATCTTGACCAAAGATCAGGTCAAGCCAAAATATCACAAGTAGGATGACACCTGACTTTCTACAGGCAAACTAGCTTTTTTGTTTACAAATGTTTGATCAGACATTGTGTCCAGACATCTGTGATGGGGGTTGTAATAATAATACTCCTGAAAAATATTAAGTTATTAGGAATATTATGAATTTCCTGAGCCTTGCATCTTACCGACTACTGACACTGCTAGGAGATGCCAATAAAAAGAAACAAAATTTTAAAGTACATGTGATTATTTGGTCAGTGATTTTAGCACTATCTACACCCAAATGGAACGCCAGATACAAACCCTGTTCTAAAAGTCAGGACTTTGATATGACCAGCAAAACCCAGGGTCAGAGATGCCCCTTTTATGTAAACTATACAAGTACTGTGTATTTTGTTCTATGAAAATATTCGTAAGTTTTATTTTAATGTAAAGGAAATGTCCTTGTTATGTGTGTTGTTTATCAAATCTTTTGGTATTAAACACTAGCCATAGATATTAAGACTCATATATAGTGTTGACAGTCAATTATTATTATTTTGACAATTATTTTCTCAAAGAAAAAAGAGCATTCATGCATTTTTTCTCTGAATGCCTTCTATTTTAGCTATATGCAAACAAGATAATTATTTGTAAAGTCTCTATTAGAAACCTTAGAGTGTCTCCTTTGTAACATTTTGAACAAAAAATTACGTTCCAAAGCTGAGGGCCTAGAAGTTCTTGAAAATTTAAAAACTGAATCACTGTAACAAGGAACCCTAGCCCTGTTATCAAGAAACAGGGTGACCCCTTTAAATCCAGAACCTTCTGGGCACACCCAGCTGGTCAAGCAGGGGTTAAGGATTGAGCCCTGCCAGCTGGTCAGGTGACAGGAAGGGAAAGTCCAGAACCACATAAACTGCAAGTGGAGAAGGCCAGGGAGGCAGTAGAGAGGAAGATTTCTGATGATGATGGAGAAGCTGTATCAGCCTCTTTGGGAAGAATGCACCACACTGTGAGACAGAAGCACAAGTACATGTAAGTGGGCACTTTGACTCTCTTATTTTTTTTTAAATTTTCATTATATGGCTAAAGAAGCCTATGGTTTACATTTAATGTTAAAATGCTGGTGGTTTGTGGATGAGGCTATAGGGGAGGAGGAGTCCTCATTAGCACTGAGTGGTGCCATGATAGAGGGCTCAAGAAGCCTTGCTGTCTTAAGGGTGTAGCACCAGGGCCACAAGCCCAAAGCTGCTTGAAGGGGAGATAGCAGCCTTGAAGCCAGGTCCTAGTGAGTGGACTTAGGCAAAAGGCCCTAACTACAGAAAAAAGGGCAAAGCCGGAGGGTGCTGAGGCCCCGACAGCCTGGCACCATAGGGGCACAGTGTAGAAGGGCCAGTATGTCTGGTGTCGCGGAGAGTATGGAATGGAAAGTCTTGAGCCCAAGCAAGTTAGAGAGCTAGAGCCTCAGAGCCAAGCCCTGATTAGTGTGTTTTAACTGACAGGCCTAGCTAGAGAGAGAGGGGGTAAGCCCACAGCAGCTGAGACCCCAATATAAAGGGAAATTTATAAAACATCTGTAAGGCACGAGGCACATCAAGGGGAGGTAGGAGTGTGCATTTTTGCCCTTAAGGCAACACCTCATTATCCTATGGGTGGTGAGCCTGGAGCCTGTCTGGGAACCTGTGGGTCAACCTTCCTCTTTTTTTTAGAACCAAATAACATCAAGTCATGACGGGTGAGTAAAAAAAAAAAAAAAAAGGGTGGGGGGGAGGGAAGCTGATCCCTCAAGAAGGAAAATCCAGCAAGACTTGATGGGGGCACACTCACCGGCTTATTAAAAAAAAAAAAATGGAGCCCAAGATGGCACCCTGTCACAATCATAAACTGTGTTTTATCTTAAAGCAGAATCTTGGGTATACCGTGCTTAGCACAATATGGTCCTGATCTTAATTGGGCCATTGATTTGTTGTCAGCTTACAAAATAAAAAATAAATTCCCATTATTTGTAGATTACCTGCTTCTGCACACCCATCACTCTGTCTGGCAAACATTTTCTAGATGGTTCGCTAAAACTTGTAGTGTTTTAATCAATTTGACATTCACACTGTATAGGAGCATGCACATGCCTATGGGCTGCAAAGGTACAGTCCATCATTAGCATTACTGAAGCTAGGGCAAAAATGGAAAGACCCATTATAACTGCATGGCAAATTTAGTGCTATACTTTTGTAGTCCTCTCTGCTCATAACTGGAGAGCCACAGAATATTAAGATATTCTTGTGTGAAGCAAAGACAATGTGTAAGAGGAACAGTCTCAAGGATTCTTTTTATATTGGACCATTACAAATGAACACAAGCTTCTTAGTTTCCATTTTGAGATAACTGTAGTAACTCAGAAAGGAATTACCATAGTTACCCATTACCCAGGAAGGAAGCAAAGCTGTCTGAAGCCATTTTATATAAACTCCTTGTAAGAAGATGCTGGCAACAAAGCATGCATGCTTCAGCATAATCTTATAATTAATGCATACTGTTCCTCTGTTGGTTATGCCATGGAAAATGACAAATGTATTTATAACATACCGCAGTTTGGCATCTCTATGCAACAAGCATACTTTGTTGCTTTGTTGTGCAGATGATCATTACCAAGCAAGCAGTATCATAACAGGAATGATATTGGAAAATCTCCATATATGGGTTTTTAAGCATTACAAGTGTTATATTGTCTGCAGCTCTGCTAATGTCTGAGTTGTTTTTTTGTCTTATATCAGGCAGCTGATATTTCCAGAATGCTGCTCCCATTCTTTATCATAAAAAAACTTTAAAATCCTGCCCATCTTCTTCCCCTTGTTCTTTTAGTTCCTTCTGCTTATAGTAAGACTCAGAATCAATGTATTCCTCCTGGCTATAAAAATCCTTTATATAGCTTCTTTATTCTTTCCACAGGGATCAGAATCTATCAGAGCCCTCCTGATTGGAGTTTCTCATAGTCCCATGGCAGGCTAAAGTTACCATTTGTCCTTTCCCCAACATGTTACCTTTCCAACTTCAACCTACTTTATAATCCTGGTTTCTTGTGTCTAGTTACTTGTTCCCAGCCCATGACCCTAGGTGCCATCCCCTTCACTTGTGAAAATAACCAAAATTTGGCCCAGGTGAGAGAGAGATCCCTATTCCTTAATGGGCCAACTCATTCTTAGGAGAATGATGAAGAATCTGAGAATTCAGATCATGTATTAATTGACTCTTTTATTTAATGAAATACGTTAGGGTGACTGTATTTGGATTTTGGGGGCCACTGGATTTGCAACTGAATAAAGGCTTTAATTTGTGTCTCAGCAAAAGCTGCTGATCACAAGGCAAAATGATAAATTAAAAATAACATTGCAAATGCTTAGGCAAGCAGTTTTCTAACAAGGTTGTAGTACTCTAAAGTATAGAGCCCATTGTGTAAGAAGAACAAGCAGCAGCCCATCAGCTATTATCAGGAGATATAAAGCAGAAGCGAA
Organism: Alligator mississippiensis; assembly: GCF_030867095.1. Lineage (NCBI taxonomy): Eukaryota > Metazoa > Chordata > Crocodylia > Alligatoridae > Alligator > Alligator mississippiensis. Next base: position 323,252,361 of record NC_081824.1, read on the forward strand.
GGAGTCAGCAAGAAACCAGAAAGAACTAACAATTGACCAGGAGAAGCCAGGGTCAAAGTCTTAGGCATGTGCTCTTAGCAGAGAGACATGTAAATGAATTAAATGCATGGGCAATACCATGCTAATTAAGTAAACAGTAAACAGGTGGAGCTTGAAAGGGGAGGAAATATGGGTGGAACCAAAGGAGGAGCGAAGGTGGAGTGAATGTTAATGAGCATGAACCAAGGCGTATAAAATGTAAAAAGAGCTAATATTCACTGCAGGTCCCTGGTTTGTTGGCTTTTTTGGGACCTTGCCCGAAGCTTTCTCCATTCTGAATAAAGCTGTTGCGAGCAATGTGCGCTGGTGTTTGCTCCCTGCTTGCTCTGGCTAATGAGTAACAGGATCCATGAGCAATTGAATCATTGTCTCCCTAGTCGTTGGGCACCGCATGGAGTCGGGATCTAACAAAATACTGCAGAAGTGAATAAATAATATGTTACTTGAGTTACTTTGACACTGAGCTGATGGAAAATGTTCACCCTGTAGTTAAAACTGGGAAGAGAGTTAGGGCATATTTCATGCATACACAAAGGCATAGAAATTAAAGTAACCTGAGGGCAGTTTTTATGTTCTTTGAACCATATCTAACTGATCGGCTTAAATCCTTGTATGCGGTGAATAACTGATGCCAATGTGATGCCTTATTACAATGATAAGTAATAACAGTGTCATGGTAATGAAGGGTAGTTAACTGAAAAACACCAGCCAAGTAGTTGCTACAACTAATTATATTGTGGCTACTGATGTCTATGAACAGCCTATATTAGCAATTTGGAAACTGTCTTGAATCAAAATTCTTTTGAACACTAATGGCCCTATATTGATTTCTGGCTCTATCTAATTGTCTTTTTCAGGTCCTATATATTTCCAGGGCAGTCAGTGTTCTGGATGCAAAGATGATATGCAAGGCCTTAAGAAGAAATCATAATTGAAACATCATCTAATCCATCCAACAGAGTTACCTCTGATTTGCGTCCTTTTGAATGATCTTAGAATCATGCTCTCTGCACTTGAAGTTAGAATCAGCAATAAAGTAATTGCTCCATGGCCCTACACATCAAGATTGGGGCCCCTCACCACTCTGTACATCCAATCAAGCACACTGGGCTGGAATGACACAGTGCTGGCAGGCCAGATCTGGTCTGTGAGCTGGAGGTTGAGCGTTTCTGCCTTAGACTAGTGGAGGAACAGATTAGCAACTACATAGAGAAGCTACATTTTTCAAATTAGTTGGGTTGGATAGGATACACCATAGGGTACTGAAGGAATGGATTACAGTAATTTTGGAGCCACTGGCTACCTTCTTTGAGAAACTGTGAAGGTCAGATGAGGATCTAGATGACTGAAAAAAGGGAAATATAGTGTCCACCTTTAAGAAAGGGAAGGAAGATGGCTACTGGAAATTACAGACCAGTCAGTCTGACCTCCATACATGAAAAGGTCATGGAACAGGTCCACAAGAAATCTATTTCAAACCACCTAGAGGAGAACAATGTGATCAGAAACAGTCAGGATTCACCAAGAGCAAGTGATACCTGACCAATTTGATTTTCTTTTATGATAAAGTGACATGCTCATGGACAGTAGTAGAACAGTGGATGTGATATGCTCTAGCAAAGTTTTTGACACTTTCTCCTGTGCCATTCTCATTAACAAGTTAAGGAAATACAAACTAGATGTAAGTCTTGTAAGGTGGATATATAACTGGTTGGATCATTAGGCTCAGTGTGTGATGATGACTCGCTGAGTAATCAATGGCTTGATGTCTAGTTAGGAGGAAGTGTGAAGTGTCAAGAGATCTCAAGGATCTCTCCTTTTGGTATTGTTTAATATCTTAACAAAAGATTTGGACAATGGATAAAGTGTATGATTAGCAAATATGTGGATGGCAACAAATGGGTGGAATTGCAGACATGCAGAAAGACAGTGCTAGGATCCAGAATGACCTGGATAAAATGGAAAAATATATTAAATCAAACAGATTACATTCAACAAGGACAAGTGCAAAGCCTTGCACTTGGGAAAGAATAATTGCAAATTTGCAAATGCAGACTAGAGAATGACTGGCTAGGTTGCAGTATTGCAGTGAAGGACTTGCAGATTGCTGTGGACCATAAGCTGAATATGGGCCAACAGTGTGCCCTTGTTGCAAAAAAAAGCCAATTGCATGCTGGGGTGTATTAACAGGAGTGTAGCTTGCAAATCAAGAGGAATGATTCGTCCATTTTACTCAGCACTGGTGAGGCCTCCCCTGAAGTACCATGCTCAGTATTGGGCCCCACACTTCGAGAAATATGAAATCCAGCCGAGAGTGACAAAAATAATTAGAAGCCTGAGAGAAACATGACTTACAAGGAAAAGCTGAAAGAACAAGGATTGTTAGTTTGGAGAAGAGAAGATTGAGGGAGGATTCGATACCAGTCTTTCAAATACCTGAAGAGCTATTATGAAGAGGCTGGAGATAAAATTTTCTCTGTAGCTATAGGAGACAGGATATGGAGCAATGGCTTCAAAGTGTTGGAAAGAAAATTTAGATTGGAAGTTAGAAAGAATTTTCTGACTTTGAGTGGTTAATCATTGGAACAGCCTACCTGGAGAAGTGTAAAATCTCCATCCCTGAAAATTTGTGTGGATAGGTTAGACAGACACTTGGTTAGGATGGTTTAGGGGCTGGACTAGATGATGTCATCTCATGATACCATGATGTCCCTTTCAACTCTACTTTTGTACAATGCTATGAATGTCCCATATCCTGTCCAAGTGACTGAACCACTGGGTAGAGCCTGAAGGCACTTTTTCCTCCTCCATGGTTTTGTGCAGGGCCTAAATAGTTCTATACATACTCTGCCAAGTTTCTATCAACTATATAATCTAGCATTTTAACTTATTAAATCAAGACTCCCTCCCTCCCCATCTACTCTGTGGATTGCCTATCTGGGAGTTGGCTGCTATGCCCTGACAGATATTTTGCAAGACACTTCTCATGGGCATGTTTGAACTGGTGGCAAGATGCTGTGGCTTAATTTGTGCAGGATCTGAAAAAGCAGACCAAACTAAGCTTTGTGGTTGAAATAGGTGGGTGAATACTTCCTTTGTGGATCTCAACAGGGCTTAGGCATAGGGGCCTATCTGCTGATCACTGTTAAGACTTAATCTGGTCTAGGCATGTCAAGAAGCAGACATTTAGGCATGTGGAAATAAGTTTAACCAGGTCTCTTACTTGACTAAAAGAGAGAAAGAGAAGAGAGAAAGATGCTGATGCTATGTATTTCAAAATGTTCTAAGATAAGGAAAAACCTTCATGCCTTCTTTTGTCTTGGTATATTAATCTCTGTGTGCAGATGTTAACCTCCTCTTTCCCAGAACCAGAAACTGATAGCTGTTCCCAAAACACAATGTGTTTGCTGAATAAGCAAACTGCCTGCGTGTGACAAACGAATGATCAACTTCTTCCTGTTTCTTCAAGGTTGCTCTGTCTGAGCCATGCATCTTTTCTCACTGTCTAAAGTATAAATACGCTTGTAAACTTAGAGTTCAGAGTTCCTTTGAGAACCCTCCTTGTGATCACTTGTATAGCTCTAAATAAACCAAGATGGCTCTGTCAATTCTGATACAACCACAGTGCGAAGTTTGATTTCTTCCACAATTTGGTGCCATGACTCGGATAGGGATGCCCGGAGTGATCAGTTGAGATACGGACCGTCTCCTCACTGACGCCCTGGTGCCAAACTAAGGTAAGAGACATTTTGAAATCTCTATTGAGAATTTTTGGTGAGAGACTGCCTGTGTGTCTTCCTGAATGCTGCTTGAGGCTTACCCTATCCGACCCTTTTGCTGCCAGAATTGTCAGACCCACTATGTAAGTAGGAACTGTGAGTAGAAAAGAGTTTGAAGCTATGTTGCTGTTGTCAGTGAATGTGTTTTCCCCATGTGAATTGAGTTACATTCTGTAAAGAACTATGAGGTCTTTCTGAAGCTAGGAGTGGAAAACTTGTGCAGCCACCCCGAGGACGCCAAACTTGTTCTGTGTGGCCTTCAAAAGCAAGGGTGCAAGGTGGAAACTCTTAGACTGAAGGAGACCAGGGTTGTGTGACAAATTTTCCCTACCCCCACTCTCATGAATGAGCCATGTCTAACAGTGAGTAACTGAATTGTGTGCCATTGCTGCGAAGTCTTGTCTTTGGACATTAGCCACAGCATTCCTGTGCCACTAGCAAATCTCACGACCTGACCGGACACCTTCAATAAGCCTCTCCTGTGTAAAAGACCTGTATGAGTTGAGCTTAAAGACATGAGGAGTGGAGGGTCTAAAGACATACCAGCTCCGCCAAAAGGGACTCCAGCATTGTACATGTACACACACTATGGCCATATAAGTTGTAAGTTTCTAGACAAATAAAATTGGTATACCATAGATGATTCTAGCTTGCAGTTTCCCCTAGAGGGAACATTTGATTTAAGTAAAATCATTCATCTCCACAGAGCCCTTGAGTCAAGAGGCAGTAAAACACCACAGACTCAGTGGGACACATTTTTTTTTATTAGTATGCAGAAGCTTCCAAAAGACATCAAGAATCTCAAGTTCAAAGCCTTAAGGACTCCCAAGAAAAACAAAAATCTCAGATAAAGGAATTAAAACGGAAAAATGCACCAACAGGGGATCCCCCATCATCAGCACCAACACAACTTTATCCACAATTGACTGAGAATGAATCTGTAGAAGACATAATTGATTTTTTTTTTTTTTTTTTTTAGTGTGCCACCCCCATACCAGTCCCAGGCACAATCTGAATCTGAGGAAGTTCAAAGTAACCAGATAGATTCTTCCTGCAGAATCAGCCCACCCCATCAGGAAACGATCACTCAACAACCATCACCTGCCCCCAGGGCATGCCCACAGCCACTGGAGACATGGCATTTGTCTCCTGAAGCCTCAACCTCCTCTTTTTTAAGGTCCAGCACTCAATATGGTCCAGTCCCACCTTCAAAAATTAAAAAGACTCGTCTTATGCCTTTACGCCAACTCCCAGGGCAGGGTCCAAATGGGGAAATTACAGTCACAGTTCATACCCCCTGGGCCCCAGGAGATCTCCTAAACCTTGTTAAGCAATTCCCCAATATCAGGGAAGAACCCTAGAAGTTTAGAGATGAATTGGAAACTGTAATCAATTGTTATGAGCCAACATGGGTGGATTTAAACCAATTAATGAGAAGTGTTCTGCCCTCCGTGGTCTGTAACCACCTCATTGCACAGGCTAATTGGCCTCCTCAAGACCCCAGAATGGGAGGTCGCTTAGTAGGTGCCCAAGAACGCCTTCTTGAGGCTGTGCTTAAAATCTGCCCCAGGAAAACTGACTGGGCCAAAATAAATAACTGTAAGCAAAATAAAGGAGAATCCCCAGCAAACTGCATAGATTGCTTGAAACTTGTATTTGAAAAACATTCTGGCATTGAAGATGCAGCTGAAACTGTCCCAGAAGCAGTTGCCGCCGCTTTTGTCCAAGGACTTCTTTCTAAAGTCCAGGAACAGCTGCGTACAATTGCGGTAGGTTGGCAAACTAAGACACTTACAAAACTAGTCACCATTGCTAATCATTGTGCAGCCTGCCAAGAAAAGAAAAAGGAATCCATGGAAACTAAGCTAATGTCTTTACAAATACAGACTTTAGGCAGAGGTAGAAGCCAAGGTTGCCATCAAGAACAATTCAGAGGCAGGGGACGTGGTTGTGGGATGGGACAAGGAGAATTTCAGACCCAAAATAATGACAGTTGTCATTATTGTGGCTAACCAGACAGGGGATGATGTTTGACCAGCCACCACCTCCTCTCACTCAATTCTCTGTCCTGAATCAAGGAGCCTCCTGTTAGGACAGCCTGAGGAATGATAACATCATCACAGCCCTGCTTCTCTCACTTAATCAAGAGGATCTCTTCATTTCTTGTTTAATAAATGGCACTCCTACAAAATGTTTAGTAGACACCGGTGCAAGTCACTCTACTCTCTGAGCTAAAGAATTTTCTACAACTCCCCTCTCCTCTGCTGTTGTAAACGCTGTAGGAATTTCAAATCAGATAGTTCCTCATCCTCTTTCCCAACCCTTACATGTTTCTCTTGGTCCTGTTTCTGATCAACGTGCCTTTCTGCTCAGTCCTTGTTCTCCTGTTAATTTGTTAAGCAGAGATTTGCTTTGTAAACCCAGCTGTACTATTTATTGTTTTCCTAATGGTGTTTATTTAAATGTTCCCTGTGTTAATGAAATGGCTGTACTTGCTACCCTAGCTAGCTCACCTCCTGAGCCTAAGTCCCCTAATCTTTCTGTGTTACAAGAGGAAATCATAAAGGCTACCCTTCCGTTTCTCTGGTCCCAACATGCTAATGAAGTAAGGCAAATCCATACTGCCCAGCCTGTAAAAATTAGATTAAACCCAGCTAAGCTGTTACCTACAGTTGCTCAATACCCCTGAGCCTTTGCCCTGGACTTCAGAAGCCAAAGCTGCTTTTGCTTCTATTAAACAAGCGCTGTTGCAAGCTCCTCCCCTAGGCCTTCCCGATTATACTAAACCCTTTATTCTTTTTTGTCATGAAAAAGACGGATTTGCACTTGCTGCCCTCACTCAAGCACGTAGAGACAAGCACCGTCCCGTTGCTTATTATAGCTCTGCTCTTGACCCAGTTGCAGCCAGACTTCCTCCATGTCTTCATGCTGTAGCTGCAGCTGCTATTACTGTTGAACTATCCTCTACCCTTGTATTAGGCTCTCCCCTTACTGTTGCTGTCCCACACGCTGTAGCAGCCCTTTTACTAAAAACTAAAACTCAACACCTTTCAAATGCTAAATTGACTAAATATGAAATTTTGCTTCTTTCTGCTGGAAATATTACTCTAGATGCCCTGTTTTAAACTCTGCCTCCCTGTTGCCTACTCCTTCAGATGGTGAACTCCACGATTGTATTGCTGTTACTGCCCACCTAACAATGCCCCACACTGGTCTAAAGAACACCCCCTTGCAAAACCCAAATCTAGTATTTTATGTTGATGGATCATGTCAAAGAAACTCAAAAGGTTCTCTTGTTGCAGGATATGCAGTATGTTCCCATTATGATGTTATAGAAAGCCGTCACTTGCCTAATGTGTATTCAGCTCAAGTTGCCGAGCTTGTGGCCTTTACCAGGGCTTGCACCCTAGCCTCTGGTACCTCTGTTAATATTTACACTGATTCTTGCTACGCCTTTGGTATTGTACACGATTATGATCAACTTTGGAAGCAAAGAGGCTTCCTCACATCAGGAGGTGCCAAAATTAGTAATAGTCCATATGTAAATGCCTTGTTAAATACTTTACAGTTACCTTCTGCTGTTGCTATTATTAAATGCCAAGCTCACCAGAAACCTTATGATGATGTTACATGTGGGAATGCTCTGTCAGACTCCGCTGCCAAAGCTGTGGCTATTTCCACTCCTCAGGCTACACCTGTGTTTTTGTCTATCTCAACTAACCAGTCTCCATTGGCAAGTCTTCACATTGTTGCCCTCCTCCAAGATCAGGCTCCAGAACCAGAAAAATATACGTGGAGACTGGCTGGGTGTTTGTTATACCCTGATCATTTGTGGCACTCCCCGGATGGCCGCCTGGTTGCCCCAACAGTCCTTCTTCCCTATCTTGCTCACACACCACGGCATAGCACATGTGAGCAAAGGGGAGATGATAGATTTCTTCCATAGGCACCTACTAAATTTTACTGGTGAAAATTCACACATCTATAGACTTCAAGAACATTTTATGTGCCTAAATGGCACCTGCAGCTTTGCTGGTGAAGCTTCAAGGCAAAATCCTCCTTCACTTGCTAAATAGCACCTGTACAACCAAGAATACCACCTGAGAATGCTGAATTAAACTGTGTAGCTTCAATTTTTGGCATGGACACAGTTTCAGTTGATGTTTTACCCTGGGGCAGAATAGATATTGCTTTTCATGTGTACCTGCTGGAAGCAGACACCTCCCATTTTTAGCCTTATTGCTAGAGCTTCATACAGGGAATAGGAAACTCAGGGTCTAGCCCCTTCACCTTGAGGGCTTTGAACCTTTACCTCCTGCTTCCCAGCGAAGTGCTCAAGCAACAGTTTCACCATTATGTAGATTTCCCCACCTGAAGCTTGCCCATCACACGTGGCATTTAGCAGATAAAGGGATGGAGAGAAGTGAAGAAGCTTCTACCCTATTGGGAAGAAAGTTCCAGGCTACAACCCAGAACTTTCTCCTTGGAAAAGCAGCAGCTATCTTACTGAGGCACACATCCTCTAGCTTGCTTTTTTTCTTCTTGGCCCACATCTCTCTCTCTTGGCTGCTCAGGGAGCTGATTAAAGTTTTCAAGATTCTTTTTGGACTTGGAAAACTAGCTGAAGGGGTGCCTGTTACACAGAGCCCAGATTGTATTAGCTCTCTGCTGGGTGCCAGTGTGGTAGAAATGCAGAGGATGGTGATATTGTCACATTCTTCTGCCTCCTAAATCCTTTTTGACCTCTTCCAGGCAGACTTTCCTTCCACCATCTGCAAAATTCACAAGCTGTGTGGAGAAAGGGGGACTGTAATAAAGGAGATGCTCTCATGTCATGAGAGAGAGGGCTATTTATGTAGCCAAATCATACTAACCTCAGCAGTTCTTTGGAACAGGGACTTTTTGTTCTGTGTTCATACAACACTGAGCACAACAGGATCCTGGTCTATGACAAGGGTTCCTGAGCACTAAAGCAAGATCAATAAATAAGTTATAGGATGACTTTTTTGAAGCCCAGACCCAAGAGAGCACTTACAATGCAGCATGTGCCTGACCATATACTAATCTCAGAGAAGTGCTTTGCTGGGCTGTGGCCAAAGGCTCTGACCCAAATACAATTAAAGTCAACGGAAATCTTTGTTCTGACCTTCCTGGGCTCTGCCTTTAGTTCTGTATGAAAATTAAAAGTTTATTTTGCCTTGAGTGGTACAACTTTTGTTTTGTGGCATGGGGCCAAGGAAATTTCTGAACTAAACTTAGGAGAGAAAACTTGCATAAGGTATCTATGCATTTATTTATTCTCAGGATGCATGGTGCTGTGGTTTAAGCTATATCCAACGATACTGGTAAGAGACACAAATATTATGTTTTTTTTTAAAACAGTGCAGCTGTACTCACACAAAGCTATTGAAGAGAGATTTACAAAATATGTCTACTGAATGTGAAAATAAATCTAAATCACAAATCCATCTGCTGTTAGAAGAAACAGTTGTGGGGATCATCAAATTACAAGTAAGGCTGGGATTCCTGTATAACCTGCATAAGTGCTTTGAAAACTTAAACAAAAGGAAAGATTATACTGTGGATTCAGATATGCCACATTGCATACGAATCACAAATCTCTACAAACAAGAAATGATTTGGGCACACACTTGGCCTTTCATATGTGGGTGTATGTTAACAGAAGTGCATATTGCATATAATAAGAGGTTACAAAGATCATTTCTGCATTCTGGAAATTTAAATGTGTTTGAAGCTGACACAGATAAAAATTGCTTCAAAAACTCATCGTACAGCCTGTACCAAAAAGTACAATTTTATCCTTAGCACAATAAGTTATTGCTCATGAACAAATATGCACACCAGTAACATGTTTTTTTCCTTTAAAGTGAATTGTTTGTATTTCTGTAGCAAAGTGATTCTCAAGTGGGGTTCTGCAAGATGCTTGAAGGGTGCCATGGTGCGTGCCCCCTGTAAGAGGAGGTAAGCACTGGCTTCTCCACTTGCCAGGTACCCTGCACCTACCCTACATCTTGGCATCATTTCCTGTGGCTCTTCTTGCTAGCCAGCTCTGATCTAGAAAGCACAGCCCTCACCCCATGGCAGCCCCTGCACTAACTGCCCCTTTTCTCTAAGCAATGCACTCTGCCATGAGTAGGTAGGAAGATTCAGGGCTACATGTTTTCAGCCTGGCTCATTTCCTTCCTTCTTCCATGCTCCCAGAGCTGGTGGGAGGGGTGTCACAGGCCGGCTAGGCGCTGTGAGTGTATCAACTGTGAGGCTGCTGGGTTCGGGATCGAGGAGGTGAGTTGGGAGTGAAGTAAAGGCAAATTTACTTATAGCTTAGCATATAACAGTTAACAGAAAGGCTAATGTAGTTTCCTGGTGTTGGACATATAAAACAGCTGGTGCTCCTTGAAGATCTTGAGCTTCTGCACAGCAGCTGGTGCAAGAGGTCCAATACTTGCCACTGGGATGGTACAAGTGACCAGGACCTTCCCAGCAAATTCGCTGGGCTAGTCTTTGGTAGGGGAGTTACACAAATCATGTCAGGGGGACTACTGGGCCACCCTCTCCAAAAAGTTCCCAAGCCTATTAAAATATCATTTACAGGGTACACTGGGGATTGCGCTAAATACTTGGGGCCTTCTGGGATTACAATTTCCTAAATGGGACGATGTAAGTCACAGTCCCACTGTTAAGAGATGGGCAGTGGACCATGTGCCATTTGCTACCGCATGCATGACAAAAAAGCATTTTGTATTGCTACACCCTTCCCATCATGTGCTCCATGTGTCTCGGTAAACTAACCGTTAGGCTAAAGCTGGGATTAGCCCATGGCGCTCTAAGCTGATAGGCCATTCTTTGTGTCTGAGATCACTCATTACCTGGGGGAAATGAAGGTTAAGTGAAAGCTGTACTTGGGCACAAGCAGTGCTCCAGGTTTGATTGGCGTTGGCTTGGAAGGCCACATGCATTAAAAGGTGACTTATTTTTGCTGCTTCTCGGCCAATGGTTGCCACTAACTCATCAATGTACTCTAGGGACATGTTATCAATCATACCCCCCCCCCCGTAAGAAAACCTACAGCTCGCCATATATCCATGATTCCTTGAGTGTTTTTCTGAGATTTATCTATGTTCCAAACTCCTATGGCTGAATTGAGTCTAAAGAATGGCTAGGGGTTCCCCTTGTTGGGTGCTTAACCATCTCTTTTCTCCCTGGGACTGGTAAACCTCCCAATTGGGTTGGTCTCTTGGTTTGGGTGAGTCCCCGTCTGTTTACTTAAATTTACATTTCCCAGGCACGACCATGGCCTTGGTATCTTGCAAAAATGATTCTGGCATGGTGTCCCCTAAGGGCTTGGCCAGGTGTTCTGGGCTGACCAGGGCTGTGCCCTGCAGACCTTCCCAAACTGCTTGGCGATATGTAGCTACCATGTATTCAAGTCCATGAGCGTGCCCCCCTTCATCCATATGGCGGGACCACAAATGGCCCGGAATGTAGGATGCGTTGGCCTCCCATTCCATGGACCACCACTTGACAGCATAGGTGCCATTTTTAAACCACCACAGTACCTTGCTGTATCTGGAGGGCTAGTGTATTTGGTGAGCCGCACACCATTGCACCAAAGTTTCATCAGGCAGGGGAACCAATGGAGCTACCGTCTCCCATGGAAGCGGGGTTGGAGGGTTCGACTGCTTTCTTGGGTTTTGGGTGGGTGTAGAAATTTTGAGCTACAGGCGTGGCAGTGGTAGCGGTCACATTGGGACTCAGAGTGGGCAGGGTACCTGCAGGCAGAATGTAACAGCACCAGGGCCATTGCCAGAAACCACAACAATCCCCCCCTGTTCCGCACTTGTTTTTTCCCAGCCTGGCATATGGGAGAAAACCGAGCAACCACCCCGTTCCACAATAACATTTACAAGTTCCCCCTTGCCAGTCCACAATCCACCACTGGCAACTTTCAGGCCAGTTCCGCGCTTCTTCAATTGTAACAGGCCTCTTCCAGTATCCCAGCCTGACTGAGGCTTTGGCAGTGGTGCAACTCGGGGCGTGGGAGCACATGAATGCCCCACATTAGTCAAACAGTGACAGACAAGCAGCAGTTCCATCAAGATGGCACTCCACCCCTTCATTGTTAGACGAGGGTGGCAGGTGGCGTCGTCGCTCTGGAGCAGGGTTGCGACCCCAGGCCGCTTCCGAGACCACTACAGCTGTGCCTGTGGATGGACCCAATCTGCAGAAACAAGGAAAAATGGAGTCTGGATCTGACCTCGACACCCACCATGAGTTATGTGTGTCTTGTGCCATTAACACCCCTTCCTACTTGTCCCCCTGTGGTGCACCTGCAATACGTTTAGTCCCAGTAGGTTCAGCCCTCCCTGGAGCATTACAGCGGCTGCTGTTACTACGGAGCCATTAGGCAAGGTGAATGTGAGCCAGACCAGATGTCCTGGTCATTTGGCTCCTCTGACTCCTACCACCTGGTAGGGGGGTCCCTGTTCCCCCTTCCATTCTGCACAGTCCAAAATGCACAGATGGGTGCCAGTGTCTAGTAGTACATTGATTGACCTTTTTCTTCCATTTAAACAATTTTTTATAAGCGCTTGGATTAAGGGGCCAATATTATTCTGTGTTACCGATCCCCGATCCTCTATTGCCCCCATGATGGCCCCTTGCCCAGGGGGCTGGATCAGCCGGGCCTGCTACCGCTGGGGATTGGGGGGGGGGGGGTGCTGAGGGTTCTGTCTTGTCCCCTTTCCCGTCCTTGCAGTGTTTGGCCCACAACTCTTGCATGACCGTGGTGAGCAGCCCGTCAATTTGCTCTTTACTAAACCCTGCTGCCAGTAAATCCTTCCACATCCATGCACACGGGGTCTTAGATTTTTCATCCTCCACTTTCCCGGACTTAGGGGCCCCCACCAGCTTGCCCTTCCTTTCGGCTGCAACCATGGCCTTGGCCTGGTGTGAGGGTTTAGTTACCCCGTGCTTCGAAAGTAGAGGAAGGAGTTCCGCTAATTCCTGAATCGCTCCTCTTACTGGGTTTCCTATCATTGTCTGCTCCTTGGCCAGCATTGAGGTGGTGAAATCAGTGGGCACTCATCAACAGAACTTTTTCCACTTTGCTTCCGTTAATCGTGTGGCATCAAGATGAGTTGCCCACTGTTGGTGGTCTATGTTTCTTTCCAGCGCCAGCTGATATAAACAAAATACAGCCTCTTCCACATTAGACCACCCCTGACTGCTACGGCAGAGCTCTCCTTCCGTGTTGCCATAGCAGCTGGCAGCTGCCTGCACCGCGGCACAAAACAAGGTCATGCTCCCTGTTGTTGCTACGAACTGTGTTAGGGGAAAGCTGGGTCTCTGTACAAGCTGGGATGCTTCAGGACAGTTAAGCCTTACTCCTGCTATCCCTTCCATATACATTCGTACTAACCAATCCATTACTGGTTCCCTGGGCTTGGATCGGTACTGTTCCAGCAGACCTTGGATTTCCATCCTTGTGAAGGAGTGCTGCTCTATCTGGGTGGGTTGCCTCTGATGAGCACAGGGCACTTGCACTGGGAAGGTTTGGGACAGATCTCCTAAATTTTCTTGGACCAGTGGGGCATAGGGAGGTGGGACCACGTGGGCCTCTTCTGCAAGTTTCACATATTTGCCTTCTGGGTTGTCCCACAGCTCAGTCTCTGGTATCCCACCATACAGACACTGCCGTACCCTTTCAGGGTGGGGCTCGACTGACTGTGCCACTTATATCTTTCTCTCAAGGGAGGTAATTGCCTGTGCAACTAGTATTTTCCCCTTCCGATGCTGTAGTATCTCCACACGGTTTTGCGCTGCTCTGGCCACCGCGCAAACCACACTACTAGAATCCTTTTCTTCTCTCAATTCCCTCTCAAGCTGGGTTATTCACTCTTTTAGGGATTGGTTCTCCTGATGAAACTGAGTGGCTTCCTCCGCCCTCAGTCTTAAGCAAGTTGCCAGCAGCCAAGACAAGCATTCTTTCTTGGGTCTAGCCTTCTGCACGGCAGTGAACACAGCCCACTGACAGGGTACTGTGGCGGGATTGCTCCAGGCAGGTCTCAACCTCTCCTTATCCCACCTCGGATTCCTAGTACCCGTAACCTCTTCTATCAAAGCAATCAGTGAGGCCCACCCCTCTGTTCCTTTCTTCCCCTCTGTACTCTCTATCCTTGATCCTGTTTGTGACACCAATTTTGCCACAGTCTGGCTAGGCGCTGTAAGTGTATCAGCTGTGAGGCTGTTGGGTTCGGGATTGAGGAGGTGAGACGTGAGTGAAGTAAAGGCAAATTTACTTATAGTTTAGCGTATAACAGTTAACAGAAAGGCTAATGTGACAAACAGATAGTACAGTAATAAAGAGCTAATAGTGAATGATAACTACAGATAGACAGAATGATAAAGAGTTCCCACATGGGGTTGGCAAGTTATCAGCATTCCCTCTATGCCAGGTGCATGCCAAGTTGTTCCAACGAAGTCAGGCATCCCTGATCAATGCTGTCCGAGGGGTCACTGGGAAGATCCCTTGGTCAGGATCCAGTCTTCACTCACACTGGGAGTCTGGGGTCCAGGCTTGGTACAGCGATGGTCCTTCTGTCCCATCCTTCTAACTGGTCACTTGACATGCACGTTCCTTTATGCTTTATTTTATGCTCAGCTGTTGGCTTTAGAGCCACTCACAATCTTGCCCTATAGCTGTTACCCTATGGGATCAAAAGGTATTAGAAATTATCATGAAAGGTTACTGCCCAAACTCGGGTTCACCCAGTAAGCAAATTACACCACATTACTTTGAGGTTTAAAATTAGCATTACTCTGCCATTAGTATCTTATTCCTGGATTCCTTGGAATGTGCTAACTATATTAGGTGGTCAGATCTTGTTATGGCTTGACCTTTAAAAAACCTGTTAGATCAGCTAATCTTGTAGCTCTGCTTATTTTTGGGGTTCAGTGGTCCCATGATCAGTGCAAACAGATTCAACACTTTGGTTAAATTGTGACAGACAAATCCCACTTGCAGGTTGCAAACTTACAAGCTTTGCATTAGTTAATCTTAACTGCTTAGACCATTGCCTGAATGCCTCCAAGAGCATATACTTATTGCTCATGATAGTAACCCCTCTGGTTCTGGCTACCACAGAGGGGCTATGAGGAATGGTGGCTCTTGTCACCAGCATTCAAGCCACCAACGGAGCAGCCATAATTGTAGGGGCCATGCTCAGGTACTAAACAAGGGCAGGGAAAGTGTAAATGGTGGAAATGGGTAGATGGAGGTTTCTGCACCTGCTGCCTTAACCTGGTACCAGTCTCTGCCCCACTGGCCACTGTCACCCTCTTCTGCTTCTTGCTGGGATAGATTTTTCCTTCAGATGTTTAATGACCCAACCCCAAGCTTTCTAGTCAGCCCAGCTGAGCAGCCCTTGCCAGAGCCAAGCACCATGAATCCCTCCCCAGCATGTTCTCAAGGCTGCTCTGCCCCCTGATAGCCACCTGCTACTTCTTGCTATTGGGTGCAAGGGGTGCCTTGAATCTAAAAGGCTTGAGAGCCATTGCTGTAGCAGCTAGGAGCTATATTCTGGGAAATGAATCCCACTGTGCAAGCTATGATATGAACATGGAGCATAACATTGACTCCTGTTCCAAAGAATTTATGAAATGTAAACGGTGTTCATGGTACTTCACAAACAAAACAAAAGGTCCTATCCCAAGGAGTTTACAGTTTGCTGAGGACACAGATAATAGGAAATCCGACTGTTTCTTGGATTTGTGTTTGGTAGGTTAACTACTGATGAGGCGAAAGACAAATCTACAGCTCAATTTTTATTCTTGATACCTTATTACACAAGAATACACACTTGCCCCTGTGTCTACCTGAGTACCCATGACAGCTCAATACAGATTCTCACTAATACCATCTGGAAAAATCTAGGAAGGAGGAGAAGGTTGGCACTTAGGCTGGCAGCACGTCTCCTTGGACTTGCTGAGTTCTCCAATTTTCCCTTCTGTCTATACCCGATATTTATACATGGCTTATTTTAACATTATCTGATTGGTTTATTTAAATTCCTTTGTTTCACTTGTTAAAAACTGCACTGAACCAGTTTTTCTATGGACTCAGAAGGTGACAATTAGATGGAATTTATGTCCTTGTGAAAATTACACTTTTGGGAAGTGAAGATGTCTTATCTCCTTCCTTTACCACCTTGGAATGCTGCTTGGAAACCTGCTTTCTCTTGACCTTGGTTTATAGTGTCAAATGTTGAAACCTCACAATCTTTCATGAAATGGAATTGTTGCTCTCCACAGAGAAAGAAGTTTGGAGACCAAACAGGGAGAACCTGTGGCCTTCAAACACAGCACTATAAGAATTTTACTGTCAAGTGTGAAGAGGAATAGCCAGATTTTGTGGGATGAAAAAGAGACAAAAGAAAGAAATATGACTTTGAGGTCCAAGACTGGGTTCCAGGCTGGATGGTGACATTTTCTAGACCGATGAAAAGCAGATGTGGCTAGTTGGAGTATACACAGTACAAAACTGGAAGGGTTAAGTGTTGAGTAAAATACTATACAGACACATGTAGGCATACAGACTATACAAACTTTATTTCAGTACAGTCGTTGGAGCAAAGCCTTTTTATCCATTTATAATCTTTTTTTTTTTCATTTTATTTTTCAGGATTTGGGTTCAATTTATTTGCAGGGACCAGGAACTGATTTTTAACATACTCTATATTGCTTAGCAGGAGAAACCTTGACTACCTTAACATTGTAGTCATTCAGTGAGTTGTTTACAAGCAGAATCCTGTAGCAATGCAGAATCTATACTGATATCTACAGCTTTTCATAGGCCCAAGGACCCACCTGTAAGTAACTCATTGCTGGATGAGGGATATACAATACAAAGTAGAGAAATCAAATTTAGACATTTATTAAAGAAGAGATTACTACAACATCCATTGTAAATAGCATGTATAGCGTTGAATTTTGCCTTTGAGCATCTTCCAATAACAATGTAAAGAGTCACAGCAAAACAAGATATAGTTTTAAAAAATCCAAGCTAAGTGATAAGTCCTTATTGCTGTTTTGAGTTAGGCAATTAAAAATGTTTCACAGGTGAGCTACAGAACAGAATTCCAAAGAACAGAGTTTAAACATCCCAAACTTTACTTTTTTAGGCCAAAAGGGTCTATTTATTTTCAGGGGAAAAAAAAGAAATTTTGTGAACAAAGCTAACACCAATTAAAATGCTTGTTTGAATATTTGTATTTAAGTTCCAATTGAAGCATGGGCTAGAAATGAGAACCTCCGTGTGAGAATGAGAAAGAGCTAACCATACCATGCCCTGAACCAAAGGTGTATTGCAAAATGGACAGAAAGAATCAAGGGGGTGGAAATAAAGTTTGGAGCAATTAATTTCTGCATATATATGGTTCATGCCCAATGGATATCCATTTACCAAACCGGCCAATCCACCTAATAACCTCATCCACAGAGCAGCAAACCAAACTCTTGCCTCCAAATATCAGCAAGTCAGAAAACCATAAACATGAATATATTAATTACAGGCAAATGTGCTTCAAAGTGTGGTATATGGCATCACAGCCCTTGTTTGTGAGCTTTCAGGCAATCAGAGATGTGTGCAAACACCAGATGTTTCATGAATTTTAGCACAAATGATGATTATTCATTTGAAAATTTATACAAGAAATGTATACATACTGCCTATGCTCCACTCATTTTTGTCACATCCAGAAATGCATCAGCAATTCAGTCAAGAAGCAGAAACAATATCATGCAACTTAGGTGACACAAAAATAGAGAATAACCAAAGCAAACCATTTATAGATAACATCTGATCATCTAAATATCTGTGAAACACTTACAAGTAAAGTCTCTATGATCAGAAATGATGACTGTATCCCCAGAGGCTCACTAAAAAAAGAATAGGCTACATTTGCAATAAGTAGTATGTGTAAATAATGTGCAACCAGCTCTGTTTTCACTAATGGGAATCTCTCTCTCTATCAAGGTGCAATGCTGTGTCTTACTGCTCCTAAATTTCACTATCAACCCCAATAGGAAGGAGTCCTACTGCTGGCTGGTTCACAGAGCCTGAATTGACACAAGATATGACTGGTTATCATGTTCTCTTTGGCCTTTTGCATTGCTCTAAAAAAAGGTAATAAAAAAATGCGTCTCCCTATCTGTTCCTGGGGTGAAAGCTCCCAGATGATGGTGAAGCAACAGAGTTAGTTTCTATGTGAACTTGCTGTAGATCCCAACAGAAAGGAATGAAGGAAAAAAATGGGAAGGCTGGAATATTCTTCTGCTCCAGTTGTTCTGAGTTGTACTCATCCCTTGAGGTTACATCTAGCCTATTGAGAACTATACTTTTAAAAGTCTCTGGCAAATCTAGCTAGAACTAGTAGTTGTGTTGTGCAGAGGCTCAATCTCTTGTTACTATGATGCCAAATGGAGCAGGCCTTGGCTCTGAGTGATTGCTTAACAGCACATAGTACCAGGGGTATAAAAAATGAAGAAAATACCCTCTGTGGAAGAATTCAGGAATTAAAAACCCAACTAAGGCTAAAGCTCTCTGGAAATGTGTACAACAACTAAAGAAGGCTGAAAAGGTGCTTCTTTCTACATCTGAAAACAAAGAGTACCAGAAAAAAGGAGACATCAGGTACATCTACACATGCAAATACTACTGGATAAGCCTACAAATTTACTCTGGAGTCAACCCACCCTGGGCAGGTGTCTACATGTGCACATTTGGGAATACATTTGCTCCTGGCAGCAACCTGCTCCTGCCCTCTCCATCCCTGCATTGGCTCCTTGCAGCAGCCAGGGGGATCTCTAGGCTCCTCCTGCATGCTAGCCCAGGGGCCAGCAGGAAGCCCAGATCAGGAGACAGCCGTATCCTGGCAGGAGCTGGGAGATTGCTCCCTGTCCCCAGGAGCTGCCTGCTGCCAGGAAAGGCTCCAGCAGTGAAGCCCAGGCAGGGACAATGTCCCCCTGTCCAGTAGCAGGGAGCTTCTAGTCCCAACTTCCCAATTAGTGGCAGGGGGCTTGGAAAGAGCTGTGTAGGAGGGGCAGGTCCCAGCCCCCTGCCCTGATCTGCTGGGGGAGTAGCTAGTAGTGAGCCCCTGGCTATGCAGGGATTGCCTGCACAGCTAGGGCTTGCTGCTAGCTGCCCCACTGATGAATCAGGGGAGGGGGCTGCAACCTGCCCTCCCCCACAGCTCTTTCCAATCCTGGGTCTCAATTGCCCGATTGGGGCATTGGGCTGAGTAAAATCCATGGGTCTGGGATATGACCCTAGCTAGGACAGTTCCTGGACAGCCCCAGGCTGCGTAAGAAAGTCTGCACATGCAGCCCAGAGCTGTCTGGGGACTGCAAAACAGGACAGTCTGAAGCTTCCACCAGACTGCACATGCGGACTTTCCCACACAGCCTGGGGCTAGCCAGGAACTGTCCTGGTGAGGGGCAGGTCCTACCTAGCTCTGGGCTGATCAGATTACTCTTCCCATGCAGGGAGCTCCCTGCCCCAACTCCACAATTGCAGAGCTGGAGGCAGGGAGCAATCTCCCAGACCCCGCTTTGTGATCATGGAACAGGGGCTGGGAGCTCCCTGCTTCTCGGTCAGGGGGACATTGTTCCCACCTGGGTTTCAGTGGCAGAGCCTACTCTGGCAGCAAGCAGCTCCTGGAGGCAGGGAGTAATCTCCCGCCCCCTGCTCCTAGTTGACCAGGAGCAAATTTGCTCCCAGTCAACTGTGTACATGTGCCTTACTGTGCAATAATTTCTTGGCAGTTAATTTGCTATATGCATTTCCAGACAGCAAATTAACTGCCAAGTACTGTTACGTCTCAGCTCTGTGTTCTTGGGGCAGAGGACGCAGCCTGTCTGACTCACAAAGAATTCCCCCTCCCTCCCCTCCTCTACCTAAATGAAACTGATTAAGATGCAGTGAGAGACACACCTAAAACTCTCCAGATAAGGGTGACAAGAGTAAAACAACTGCCCTAGGTCTCATTTACATCCAAGATGGAACCAGATGACCATTCATTTACATGAGAGGTGGAGAACAGAAAGCCTGAAGCAGAGACTGCAGTGAATTCTGGGACCAGAGAAGCAGGGGAGCACTGCATGATGGGGAATCTGTGCTCCAAATGCTAATCAACCCATGTTCACACACACCCAGCTCAGCATTTATCAGACCAGTTCTAATCTAGATTGACAAAGGACTTTTCCCCCCCGGACACACACACACCTCTAAGTTTAATAGGCATCTCAGGCCGTACATTCCCCGGTTCTACTATGGGAAGCCTATTTAAACTTGATTGATTAAAACTCGGTTGCTGGGTTAGGAAATGCTGAGGCAAAGAGACCGAGTCAGAGGGGGTATGGGCAAAATTTGAGCAATGGTAAAGGGTTCATCACAGCGTCCAGCCCGTTGGAGCCCTAATCACAGGTGTTGCCATACTTTTCCCAAGACGACTGGTGGAAGTCCTCTCCACAAAAGGTTATGAGCACCCCAATAATTGCCTTAAGTCTGTTAAAAGACTATAGTAAGATCTGGAAAAGTCATGCTAAGCTGAGGCTTGTTCACAACAAGTGAAAATCCAAAACCCTGATGCTGCAAGCTATCTATTGTTTCTGAAGAAACCATGAGAAATTCCATCAGTATATCTGCTGTCCATAGGAATTTCAAGCTGGCTCCCAAGTATCTGGTTCCTCCCTAACCTTATGTGTTTCCTGATTATCAATCAGTTTCTTGAGATGGTCCAAACCAGATAACCCCTTGTCAAGAGAAAAGACAATGATTTACACTATTGAGAATGTTTTGAAAAAGCTGACCTGACAGTATAAAAATCTGTAAAAAGCAGCAGTGTGTGTACTTCAAGAAGAAAAATTGTGTGCTGACACCATCCCCTGTTGTTCTTGGGACACTGGAAGAACAAATTGTCTCCCTTCAAAGACTGTGCTAGGAATTTTACCTGTCAGCTTTGAGACTGGAGTACCTTGGACTGATGAGATCCCAGCACTCTCTCTCTCTCTTTTCTCTCTAGGCATAAATTTCTGAACCTGAACTGTATTAGTTAAGCTTGAGCTAAGTTTCCCCAAATACTTAGTGAAACCAGGGTAGTATTGTCATTGTTTGTTTTGTTTTTCCTTTGCATGTATATTACTATTAGTACAATTATATATTTCATATGCTTAGCAATAAATAACTTTTATAGTCAAACTGGTAGTAACTCGGTATATTTTTCCTTCTCTGCTTCTCTTTCCTCCCGTGCTCTGCAGCAACGCTTCTTTTACCTAAGATAAAGATCCCTGTGAAGCCCAAAAATACTGTGGGGTCTGCTCATCAAGAGGCCAAAGATTGGGATGTGCTGAGTTTGAAACACATAAGGGGATCAGCTTGTACAGGCTGATTGACCGAGTTTGACTCAGACGTGCCCTTATGAACTGAATGCTGGCACATGAGGGTGTCAGCCTGTCCATGCTGATCAACCCAGCCAGGTCAGGTGTGTCACGTTAATCTGTGTGTGTGTTTGTGGTGTATGACTGATTTGGTGACTGGAGGAACCCATCCCCATTGAAACTGAGTCCTGCAAGATAGCTCCGTTGGGGGGTGAGGACTTGCAGAAGGGAGATATACACCTTCGTATAGAAACACAAGTAGCACATTGACAGAATTACCAAGACCCTAGAAATGTATCCCTAATAAATGAGCACACCCCAAAATAATGGGCAAATCTGGTAACAGTACAGCAAATTACTACACAATAAGGTTGTGCACATGTAGATGCAGACAGTTACTACACGGTAACTTGCTCTACTACACAGTAAAGTATCTCATGTAGACATGCCCACGGAAACCTTATTTCTGAAAATGGCTATTTCTAAATCACTTGATGTTTTTAATAGTTTCTGTTAGCTGAGGCGGTGGATGCCATTTATTAAACTGCAAATAAGAAATCTGAGGACTGCAGTGTTCTACATAAAAAGGATAAGCTTTTAAACAGAGAGTACAAAAAGAAAGCAAAATGTAAGAGTTTCAATATACAGCTTTAGATCAGTCACAAACTTTCAACTTGAGGGGAAGGAAGGAAAGATGGAACAACTCTCCAAGTCCCGGGTAAGAGACTGCAGTGTGACTGGGATGTGGGAAAAGACTCAGAGATATCTCCACACTGCTTTGGGACTGCACCAGGGAGCAACTCACTGGGTGTGTCTACATGAGACGCTTTACTGCACAGCCCACTACATGGAACTAATCTACTGCACAGTAATGCATCACTATCTACACATGCACACCATTTACTGCACAGTAAAGTGGTCTACTGTTCAGTTAGCTACTACCTGTAGATAAAGGCAGTAAATTAACTGCACAGAGTGCATGTGTAGATACTGGCTGGGAGCAACTTTGCTTGTGGCCAGCGCCAACACCAGAGGGCCACAGGGCACAGACAACTCTCCCCAGTGTTGGCACTACTCAGCTCCTGGGTCCCCCAGGATCTGGGAGATGAGCAGCACTGGGCTGGGGTGCTGCCCACTGACTCAGTGCTGCTCAGGTCCCAGTCCCAACAGGAGCTGGGAGCTGAGCAGCACCAGGACTGGAGAGCTTTCTTCTACCCTGTCTAGCCAGGGGCTAGCTGGGGGCTGGCTGGAAGCTGTCCTGCTTCTGGGACAGATTCTGGCCAGCCCCCAGCTGCTCAGGGAAGTCCCTGCCCAACCAGAGGCTAACTGGGAGCTACCCCAGAAGCAGGACAGCTCCTGGCCAGCCCCCAGCTGCACAGGGTAGCCCCACTGGTCATAGAGCTTGTCCCCATGTGCATGGGGCTGGGAGAGCTCTGCAGTGGCAGCTGTCTCTTAGCCCCCCTGCACATCAGGGCATCTCCCAATGTGCTTGGGGCTAGGAGAGAGCTGCCGCTGCAGCTGGCAGAGCTCTACTACCCCTGTGCACATCAGGACCAGCCCATGTGCTCCCTGACAGCCCCTCGGATAGCACCCTGGGGGAGCCTGGAGCTCTCCCTGGCTGCTGCAGGGGGCCAGAGCAGGGTAGGAGCAGACCTGTAATGGGATGCTCCCAGTGGGAGCAGACTTGCTTTCAACAGGGAGCATGTGTAGATGTACTCCTAGGGAAGGGTTACTGCATGGTATTTTACTTCACAGTAAGCCTTTATAGCATTAATAACATGTGTAGATATGCCCACTGATGTGCTCTAATATGTTACCTCACAAAATGGAAGGTAGCACCTTAAGGGTTAGAGCTCACAGCTTATGGTGGTGTGTTTACAAAGACTCCAGAAAGAGGTGAACTAAATGCTTGAACACATGATAAACTGGAAAAACACAATCTTTACCAATGCAAGGTGAAAAAGTATCCATCATTAAGTTAAATCTGCACTCTTTGGACTCTCTGATGGTTTATTCATGGGTGGGATTATTTGAAGAGACTATTCCCAAGGGATAAGAAAGCTTTCAAAATATCAAATAAAGCAGGAAGAGCCTAACCATTCCATGATTTTTGCCCCTGGAAAACTTCCCCTCAGGCAGAGCTGTTAGGTGAAAGTGGAATTTTAAAAAATGTAAGGTTTTTTTTAATAACATACTTAGGACAAAAGTTAACAATTCTAGAGGGACAGGTAGAGTACACTAAGTTTGGAGCCATCACCAACATAACGCCCTCAGTCAAACATGTTCAAGATTCCTTGGAATGTGGGATTAGGTAAAGAAAACAAGCCTCATGTAGCTGTTGAACCAACAAAAATGTTGGCATTACTGTGCAGAAAGATATCCAATGGACACTGGGTGGGATAATCTAGTTTTGACTGAGATAATCTAGTTGGGGATGGTCCTACTTTAAGCAGGGTGTTGGACCAGATGAGCTCCTGCCGTCCCTTCCAACCCTAATTTTCTATGATTCTATGGAAATCTTAAAATGTAATTAAACTAAACTGTCCATGGATGGTTTAATCCACTTACAGCCCCATTGTCAAAACTAGAGATGAATGGCTTACGCATTCAGGAAACTATTTGCACCTGTACCATATTACCAAATACATAGGAATGTCCAACAAAATAGCACATATTGATGGCACAAAAAAAACCTGTCCCCATGGAACAAATGATGGATATTTATTTGTTTGTGTAGGCTGGAAAAAGATATGGTTTTGTTTTATCATTCTCACTTTTCTGAGAGAGCCTTACAAGAAGATACTACAGTTATAAGTAGGTAACTAGGTATATCAAATCCTTTTTCCTTAGATATGGTATCCCTCACATAGTTATGTTTGAAAATGGGCCAATGTTTAGTGGATGTGAGTTTAAACAGTTTGCAGTGAAGTAGGGTATACATAACTGCTAGTCCTTTCACTAGAATGAGCTAGTGTAAAACAGTGTCAAAATGATAGAGTGCCCAGTAAAAGTAGCTGGGAAAAAAAATCAAACTGCTCTGTATTTAGCACCATTAATTACAGAGCAGCACTGATGAAAAATGTCACCTGCTGACATTTTGTTCAACAGAAAACTGAAAAATAAGAATGTCTGCAAATGATGCCAAAGAGATCATGTCCTCTCTCAGCCTTTTCCTTTTTTTTTTTTTTTTTTTTTTGCTCAGCTGAATATGTTTTGCAGATATACACAGAGATAGATAAGGCAACACTAAAAAGCTCATTATGGTTTGGCCTCCCAGCAGTTTTTACCACTTGATGAAAATGGCATTTTGGGTACTGATAATTGGAAACAAGAGCACATGCCACAGTGGTGTGGTTGTATGAGGTCATCAGTGTGCAGGCCCTCATTCTAACCCATGGCACTTTGCACCAAAAGCCATGAGTTAGAGTGACCCCCCCACACCAGCCCAACAGATATTGGGTCTGTTGGGTTGTGGGGAGGAATAAAGCCTACCTCCGACTGGGGCTGGGATGATGCAACCCTGCCCCCTCTCCCAGTGCTGTCTGCAGGAAGGGAGGGGAGAGAGAGGAGTGAGGAGGGGAAGGGGGAGCTGCAAGCTGGAGTTTTTCTAGCCTGAACTGAAGAAGAAGAGGTAAGAGGGGACCACAAGTTTGGGGGGGTGGGCTCCAATCAACCTGCCCCACTCCAGCTCAAGACTGGAAACCCCAGCCTGCAGTTCCCCTCCCCCTCCTACCTCTTTTCCCGCAGACAGCCCTGAGGGCAGGATGGGGCTGGGCTGCATCAGCCCAGCCCAGATCACACTGACAAACTGACCCTAGGGAACATGCCTTCCCTAAGGCACTCCACTTTCAAGTGCCTTCATCTGATCCCTCATTAGATGAGGGCTACTTTGGCATACGATCTGCCATTTTTTAGAAGCTGTTTGCAGACATGCACCTGTGTCACAGCATGGCTGTAGACTGCTTTTAGGGGGGCCGATCATGTGACAAATTTTACTTCTGTCAGCACCCCTACATACAGCAGAAGAATAAGCAATATATTCACTAGATCCTAGAAAGAACAGAAATAAGGGATACTGGATCAGCGGCCTTCCCTGAGGAGGTCTTAGACAACAAACGAACCACTACAGGAGCCTGAGATGGCCGATACCCAGGACAAGACCTAGCCAGAACTAATGGAATTACCAATGGCCGAGGTGGAGGTCCTAATGTCTCAGGTCTATGTGACAGCTCAGAGAACCTCTAAGCTTAATTGAGCACAGTTAGTTGGCTTTAACTAAAAATTAAATAAAATTATATCAGAGTATCTGACCTCAGCCACTTGGGACGGATCCTAGTTGTTAAGCTATGTACAAGCTCATGCTATGCAATGCTTATCAGTTCCAACTCAGTAGGTGAAGTAGATCTCTATCAGGCCCCTTGTCTCCCAGTGATCGTTGAACAATGCACAGTAGTTTAGAGCACTTCCCAGTTTCCATAAAACATGAGGCCAATGTAGAAACTGTCCTAGGATGAGCAAACCACAACTTTTGCCAATACCCAGTGCTTCCTATCCCTAGTACAGTGCACAGAGGCAAGAAACCTGCTGATACTCAATAATGCATTCAGTCTGGGATTAGGGATGCTATGGCTGTCCTGCAGTAACAGGTTCCTACATGCTTTCAAGTCAAGATATAAATCAGGTTGTGACTCCTTGCTTAATAACCATGCCATCTTTCTTTTTTTTTTTAAAAAAAGGCATCTTCCAGTCCAGGGAATGCAAGAGATAGTTTGAACCCCATAGAGGAACAAGATAGTAAGAGTTGACTTAAACATAAGAAGGCATAGGAGATGTGAACCAGAAGTGGGGACTGAGGAATTATGGGTCATGAAGGGAATATTGACTTTTAGAGTTCTTTTAACCAGTTCAACCAGTGAATGCAACACTGACACTACTTCAACCAAGTCCCTTTGAAAGAGTCTCACAAAGGAAACAGGGTGGTGCTTGCAAAGTAAACTGTGACCTAGGAACATCAGAGTGAAGCACACCTGCTCATCAGCCCTCCTCTAGACACTCACAGAAACCGTCACCTATAGTTATGCTTTTAGCAGCTTTTAATGATAGCTGATATGCTTAGTGTCCATAGTCATTAATGTGGCCCAGAACCTAGGCAAGCATATGCCTTCTGCTCAGGAAGTGTAATTTAGATTCCAATATAAGCACAAGTAAATATTATGCGTTAGTCAACTACTTGATAAAAAGGAATCCAGTATTCACAAGCTTCCTTGCCATCAGGTTTATTTTGGGTCAGAGAAAAACTGTTAATGATTTAATCTATAATGTCAGAAGTCATGGACGAAATATAGTTAGAATAGTAATTTTAGTCTGTCACTGACAACTGCCCATTTTCAGCTGTAGCCGACAGGAACTCAGGAAGGAGAAAGAAATGCTAGTCACATTGACATGAAAAGAGATGTCATTTGTGAATGTATGGCAACAACCTGTCTCACTAGTAATAACTAGTATGTTGATTTCAGACATAGATGTCTACCTCTTCAGTGAATAATAAAGACTTAATTTCATTAGCTCCTTAATAGTAAGTGGCTTTATATGCCTTCAAGTGATAAACATTACTGGTTTATTCTGTAATGGGAAGGACAAAATAGGATAATTCAGGAGTGTTTCTAGGCTTAATTAGCTTGAATTTGCTGACAGAAATGTTACTGGCTAATTGTCACTTTCATTAGATAAATTTTAAGTTATGCTGTCTAAACTATGTCTGCATTGCACTCACTGAAGTTAACTAGGCATACCCAGGCTAGCTTTTAACTGCTAGCTCACCATGGTAGCAAGCAGATCAGTGGGAGGGGCCAGCTGCTTGAATTTACGCAAGTACTCAAGGCCCTGTTTGTAGCTCATGTTGAATTTTATGCCACCATGACTACATTGCTGCTAAACACCAAGGTAGGTAGCTTGAAGCTAGCTTATAGACACCTACATCAGCTGCAATGACTGCAGGATGGACAGCAATGTATCCTGAATCCATCACTGCCTTGGGCTAGCTGGTGGCCTGGCAGTTATTCTAAGCATAAGATCAGGGATCTTTAAAGTATTTAACTGCCAACTGCAAGTGTTTGGGATAACAGAGGTTTTTAAAAGGTAGGATAGAGAATTAGGAAGGGGTCAGGGCAAAAGGGGAGAACAGTAAGGGTGATGTTATGGTGGGTGCCTACTATAAACCCCCGAACCAGGTGCAAGGGTGTGTGAGGCTTTTTTTTTTTTAAATAACTGGCTGGAGTCTCTAAATTGAAGGACCTGGTGTTCATGGAGGGACTTTAATTATGGTGATACCTATTGGGAGGTTTATGCAGCAGTGCACAGGCAGTCAAGTGAATTTTTGGAATATGTCAAGGATAATTTTTTGGTGCAGATGCTGGAGAAACTGACTAGGGGGAAGATTCTTCCCAATTTACTGCTCATACACAAGGGCTGTGTCTACATGAGATGCTGACTTCACAGTAGTTGCTTGTATAAACAACTACTAAACAACTGCACAGTAACCAGAGTTACTCCACAGTAGCATTACCGAACAGCTTTTTCGTGACTGTTCAGTAGCTCAAGACTACTGTGCAATAGTGTTGCATCATGCTTTCTGCCATGTGATGCTACTACACAGTAGTCACGGGCTACTGTACAGGCAGAATCTCATGTAGACATGGCCAGGGAGGAATTACCGAGACTATAAAATGAACAGAAAATTAGGTGATAGAGATCATGAAAATATTCAATATCCTAAGGACAGGAAAGAAGGGGAGGAGCAGAATAAAAACAATGAACTTCAGAAGAGCAAGCTTTAACCAGCGCAGGGAACTGAGGGTAGGCAAGATCCTCGGAGAGGCAAGTCAAAGGGGAAAAGCAATCCAGATTCCTAGTTGTACCTTAAAAATCAATATTAACAGGTTAAGAATAAGCTATCCTGATGGAAAGAAAGAATAGGAAGTACAGCAAGAGTCTAAACTGACTGAATAGCAAGCACTTCAGTGAGCTGAAACCTATAAAGGTATTTCACAAAAAGTAAAACCTTGCCCATGGTACTAAGGATAAGGATAAGAAGATAGCACAGGAGAAGATCAAGAAGGACAGCGCATAATTTGAGATAAAAGTAGCAAGGGACATAAAAGGCAACAAAACTTTCTACAGGAATGCCAGAAGTAAGAGGAACAGCAAGGAATGTATAGGGCTTTTATTGAATAGGCAGGCCAAGGTAATAATGGATGACATGGGGAAGATCAAAATATTTGAAGCCTTTTTTACATCAGCTTTCATTAATAAGGTCAATTATCAGATGATGATCAGTTAGTAGCAAGAATAGGTGGGGTGAGGGGGTAGTGGGGAAAGATAATCAGTTTAGATTAGGGAAGATATTAGATGCTACTTAGAGAAGATATTTTTAAATCAACAAGACTGGAAAAGTCCATTTTGAGTGAACCCCAGGGTAAGGTAATTGCAGAACCATTGGCTGTTATCCTTTGAGAACTCATGGAGGTCCAGTGAGGGGCTGGATCATTGGTAGAGGGCAATTATAGTGCCCTTTTAAAAATGGCAAAAGGAGGATCCAGGGAATACAGAACAGTCAGTCTAACCTCAACACATTATGGAGCATATCATCAAGAAATCTATTTCTAAGAAACTAGAAGACAACAAGGTTATCAGGAACAGCCCATGTGGATTTGTCAAAAGCAAATCTGGCCAACCTGGTTTCCTTCTACAACAATGTGACAAGCTTGAGGAGGAGATGGGGAAAGAGAAGCAGATATGACATACTTGACTTTAGCAAATATTTACTATTTCAATGGTATGTAGTCCAATTTTAAGTAGCGTTGTATCACTTTAGAAAGTCAGTTTTTTAATTCTGAGGTGTCAAACTCTTCTGGCTCCATGAGCTGGATTGAATCCACAGAACAGCCCTGCCTGCAGAATCCAGTACATGTCTTGGAGTGGCTGGAGCAGATGCCATATGCAGCACGATCCTGTTCCAGCTATTCCAGAGTCACGTTGCATGCAGAGGCTGTGCCATTGCTCTGGGGCCATGCTGAACATGGTGGCCACTCAGGATCTGGCATGGAGCCAATGTGCTGGCATGGGCTCTGTCTTCAGTGTAGTCCAGGAGTGGCCAGAATGGGCGCCATATGCACCGCATAGGGCTATCCAGTGTGCCCCACATGCCACCTGTGGGTCAACAGAGGCTGGATGATAGGGCTTCATGGGCCAGATCCAGCCCATAGGCCATATGTTTGATACCCCTGCTTTAATGAATTAAGCATAAAATCATACGAACATGTAAAGTAAGTGCATATTTCAAAGTAACATCATTCAAAGTGGTACTATTTCAGGTTGGAACCAGAGCTGAATAGAGAACTAAGGATTAACGTTAATTTTGAAATAACATTAACTAATAATAGGAATGAACCTCACCGAAAAATTAATATTTCCTCCTGCAGGGGAAAAAAATAAGTTGAACATGGGCAATTAGGGATAGATCCAATAAAGGATGTAATATACCTACAGGTTATGGACTATAATATTTGAGTTTTAGGGTGTGAATAAATGTCACATTGGAAGCATTTCAAATGATTTTAAAGTGCTTCAAAGGTGAGCCAGACAGATGTACCAGCCCTTTGATATACTTCAGTAGCAGCTGAAGTGCTTCAAATGTGACCCTGCTGGAATGAGGTACTATTTAAAATGAAGCATTTCTTATTATGTACATATGCTCAACAGACTGTGACAGGGGACTCCCAGGTCCTCCCGCTTCTCACAGTACTCTGTTCTTCTTCCTCCCCCATAAAAAATAAGAGGTCCAGGACACCAGAGATCCTATACCTCCTCACCTTAGTGGATTTGAAACATATAGTTCAGGGTTATTTAAATTCAGGGTTCCAGCCTCAAACTGCAATGCAAGCTATTCTAACATGGGCCCAGTTTCATGAAAAGCTTAGCAAAGATTTGATTATTCTGGGCTTAATTTTGATTGGTAACAAGTCTCAGTTCAAATTAGTTTTAGCTTTCACTCAAGTCATTTCACATCACTCCCTGGAGTTGAAAGCACTACCTTTGAGCATAGCTGGTGCACTGCTGTTCTGGTCTCAGCAGTAGCCCAGCTCTAAGACTGTCCTGATGTATGTAGAGATCAATGTCAGTGTAAATAATTTAAGTACCTCCAAAATATAAAATTGCAATATGTTTCATTTTCCAATATATGGAAGATCTAATAGGCAACTGCAAAGGGTTACTTTTAAACACTGACATTATTAGATTGTAGTAGTTAATGTGCAGAGCATAAAGTGAGGATGTTCATACACCAGATGGTGAGCTAAAACAGCAATTCTCAGGGATTTCTCCAAATAGACACCAGAGCATAATTTTGCTCGTATCATTTTATATTGCCCCAAGCCACTAAAATTTAACCGAATGAAAGAACGACGGTGGCAATGAACCAATGCAGCAACAATGTATGAATATTTCAAGTGCACACCAAATGCTACCTTTGCAGCTACATCTCTTTAAACATTGCTTTTTCTTCATAGGACTTCAACCGTTGACATCAATGGTATAAAGCCTGATGAAGCAAGTTTGTCTGTATCATAGATATTCCTGCTGCTTTAAAACAATAATCAGTCATTGTTGCTTTTACGGGCTAATTTTATTCTTTTCTGAGACATCACAGAAGTCACTCACTCCTTTCTTCCAAATGTATTAACCTTGATTTTTTATTTCTTACTTTTTTTGTGCACTTGTCTTGTTAAACTATTGGAATCTTTCCTTTATCTTTGAATCAAGGTTTTTTCTTTTTAATATTATTATCTATTTCAGTGGTTCTCAACCTCATCATACTCAAACGACACTTCCAAATAACTCTTTGGATTTTAGCAGCACCTTATTTAAAAAACTAATTGATTTATAATAGGGCTTACCTTGTTGCAGAGTGGCAGGTAGTGAGTCCAGGGAGCAGCCAGACACAGAGAACCTGAGGTGGCCTTTATCTGCTTATCTCTTCACAGCTCCTGGGGCACCCTTCAAAGAATCTCACAGCATCCTAAGATGCCCCAGCTCCCTTTTTGAAAATCACTGATCTATGTATATTCCCCTACCCTAACTTAATTTTCCTCCATTCGTAGGGACAACTGTCCTATCTAATCCTCATTGCAGACCTCTGTTGTATAGTTTGAACATGCTCTATGTGAGGGACTTCCACTGATGCAACAGGGAGTTCCATAGAAGAGAGGCAGACAAGAAGGAATTGAATTTTGGTCATTTCCCCACAGTTTATTTTTACTCTTTACAAAATAATCTTTCATTTCTAACAGAAAGGCATAAAAGAATCTTAGCTCTATTCTCTTTGATGTACTCAGAAAAGAGGTAGGTAGTTCAAAGCAGATCTCAGAAGAGGAATTCAAAACCTCTCCCAAACATGAAGTAGGAAAATTGAGTATTTGTATATTTTTGTTTTTCAGGTGGATTTGCAAAAGAATAAACTTTCTTACTAATGCTACTAGTATAGCTAAGATGTTTTAGAACTAGAAGAATGATTATAAAATCAGTGAAAAAGAAACCTGCCAGCTACAGGCCTACATGAAAATTAAAGGTCAGTGGTAATTTGTAAACACTACATTATTTTTAATGAGATTAATCTTATACATGGTGATCAGTATCAGAAGCAGGCTTACAAAAGGAAACTCTGAGTAGGTGAAAAGTTAATTAGGTGGCTGGATATGCCAGAATTATCTTTAAAGAGCACTCCACTCAGAAACATTCTGTCGCTAAGTAGCAAAATTGTCTTAATTATTTAAAAGCATAATTTCCCTACAATTTCATGTTTAGTTAGGAAAAAAAAAAAAAAAACTATTAAAGCGTTTCCCTTTAGTTCTGGTGAAAGAACAAAGAATCTCAACATGGGGTGTTATAAGGTTCTGGAGAGGCACAACTGTAGCCCACGCTACATAACATTGTTCTCTGTTACTCTTTTTTTTGGCTAGACCTCTCATAAAGGCTTGTGAATGAGTTACTGCTGTGAAACGAAGAGGACTGCTCTTCAGCTCAAGTAGCAAAATGGGAATATTTTTAGATCCAAAAACCAGATTCAAGCCCCATGAATGACCTATTCAGGATGGTAGGGGTCATTATTGTTGGTCGATACAAGGGTTGGAATTGTCATCATCAGTCTCTGAAATTTGAGAGGATTTTCTTTGTTCAGGGACCGTATTCAGCACATTGACCCAACGTAAACTGTTTTGCCTCTCTAACAACCAGATTGTGTATAGAGTTTTCTGAGTGTTACTGTGTCCACACTCCTTGATTTTTAAAAAATAAATCTTATCCATTTAGTTCCAGAGGTCTTGGATTGAGTCTGTGTGGAGAATCCAGATGAGGTGTCACTAAAAGGGGGACCAAGTTTATAGGCCCAGATCTTCAACAGTATTTTGACACCTAGGGCTAGATCCAATAGAAGACTTTAGCACCTAGTTCTTCCAGTTAAATCTAGGACCCTGAGTTCAGAGTCTAGATTCCATATACAGCGCATGAGAGAATTAGACATCAGAGAATGGGATACAGAAAAGCCAGCAGCATTATGAGCTGCTAGAGCTAGCCAGTAGAAAAAGCTGAAGGCCAGTGTCTGTCTGCAATCTTGTTATCTCAGTTATCTCAGTCAGACCAGAACCTCTTTGCCTTTAACTATGCACTAGTCGGACAGCTATGTGGTTGCATACATGCATATACTGGTAGTGCATAAATGACAGCATTTACCCAGTAAAAAAACCCCCTGTCTACTACTAGTTGCCAGAAGAGGTTCCATCCATGTGTTAGCTTCAACAGCTGAGGCATTAAGGTACTTTCCCAGGAAGCAGGAGATGCATCTTCTAAGCCTAGGTTTGAACTTTTCTGGTTTCCCAGCATAGAACTGTAACCACCAAACCACAGGTTAGCAACACAAAAGCTACCTGTCCAGCACTCATTTTGAAGCTGAACTATCACCCCCTGTTATTTACTAGGACAAAATGGATGGAGAGTAGTGCAGTGGATATGTTCCTGCCCATTGTAACCAATGGCTGAGAGTACAACCCAAGGCCTCTTCCCTCTTCCCATCTCAGTGAAGCACACACAGCTTGCTGTCTTACTAATAGCCTCATATATTCCCTCTGGGGGGCAGGACAGATGGATTGAAGCCAGCAGCTTTGCACTCCCCGCTTCAGCTCAGGCTGAGCAAACCCCAGCCCATAGCTCTCCCGCACTCTACTCTTCCCCTCCCTTCCTGCAGATAGCAAAGGAGCAGGATTCGGGGAAAGGAATGGCTCCTCCACTGCAGGCAGACTTCCTGGGCTCCTGCAGGCAGGCTTTATTCCCCTCCCCCCCACATACAATAGGCAAACATCTGTTGGGTCAGGGTAGAAGGGTGCTCTAACTCATGGCACTTTATGTAAAGCACCTTGAATTAGAGTGGCGGTATGCATGTCTGTCAGCATCCATTATGGCTACAGCAGTGTACCAGGAAATCAGAGAGATTCAGGTTCAAACCTCCTGGAAAAAGGAGCGGGGAATAGGGCCTAGAACCCAGGTCCCCTGCTTCCCAAAATAGGTTTGACGTTCTTTAATTCCAGAAACAATCATAAGTACTCTTTTTAGTGATTGACACAATGTTTGATGCTTTCTTCTAAGGTATCTCATTTTAAAGAGTGCAAATATTTGTTAAACAGATAAGCCACCTTCTTAAATATGTTCAGAACCCTGGGAATAAAGAGCATGTGATTGCAAAGACGTGTTGCTCGTTAATTTATCAGGAGCTTTTCTATTGACATTTCCTGTAGCTTTTCTATTGATATTTCAATTTCTTTTAGTATTTCTCCTGCATTAAGAGAACAGAATAACAATTTCTCTAAAACTCTCTGTGGAGAAATATTACAAAAAATCCTTTTGCTTCCTGGAGTGGCCTTCATTTCCGTATATACCGCTCCCTCCCATTTTCTGCAGGCTTTCCAATTTCTGTGTACTTTAAAAAAAAATCTTGACCTTTGTTATTTCAATTGAGAAGGTAGTCCTGCTGTTTTAAATCCTGCTAATAAAAAGAAAATTATAAAATATGGGTATTTCCATACATACATGAACTCTAAATAGACAAGGCCACTGAATATGTATAAAATGCAAATGAAAGTCTTTTATAATTCTCAGGTGAGGGAATGAAAGTTCATATGACATAAATCTCTGATATGACTGTATATTAAAAGAATTTATTGCTCTTCAGTTTCTGGAATAGGGCAGTTAGTGAAGATTGTGCCCAGTAGAGGTGAATATATAAGAATGCCCTCCAAAACATAGCCCCTCTCATGAATGGAATTAGCTCATTCTAACTCTTTGAGGTTCATCTTTGTGTTCACATGGAATTGCAGAAAATGTGTATACAGGGTATCATAAAACTGTGAACTAGAGTAAAAACACAATTGCTGTTAGATTTTGTTATATGCAAAATAAAACCATTTAAATGTGAATAATTTATTTTGGACCAGGAAAAACAAACAAAGAACCCCCCATGAAGGACAGAAATAAAGTCTTCAAGAGAGTGCAGTGTTTGTCTTGTCTACATTGCATTGTATCAGTTGTGCCTCACAAAGTGACAACTGCCTTTGGAAGGCAACTGAGACCTAGAAATTGAAAGGTGCAGAGCATAGAAAACAAGATGGTAACAGTTGCATATGCCAATCATGAGATTTTATTCCAATGATTTATGGTATGATTACATAGCTTCTTTATAGCTTCATTTCTCTATTTCCTATGCTTCTTTATTAGAATGGCTTTTCCCACTGGATATTTGCCAGTGAGACATACTGTGATTATCATTTATGGCCATCTGCTCCTTACTCCATATGCAGCATAGTCACAGAGTTTGTGGTGCAATTTAATTTTATAAGTTAAGGCTCTACAAAGGAGAAATAAGACCCCAGGTTCAGCACTGACAGATCACAGGGCTGTGGCTGACTTGATGTGGAGTACAGATGGGACTTCCACATAAAACCTGCCATCACACCTATCTGGTAGTGAGAAGAACCCTTTTGATGGCTTGTGAGAGGGAAAGACAGGTCTCATAATCAGTGATGATGTGTAGGGGGTGTACAGGGGTGCACGTGCAGCCTCTGAGAACACTGGTGCACCCGTGATAGGCCATGCTCACCACTTTGGCAACAGGCAGGGTGGGCAGGCAGGATCGCTAGTGCCCCCCTGCAAGTGCTGGATGGGGAGTGGAGAAGCAGCCAGCTTCACAATTGGCCACAGGGAACCGTCTTCCCCCTGTCAGCAAGATTGGCCTTGGGCGAACCCTCCCACCCGGTCGCTGACTGGTCGCTGGGGGGAGGGGGGGGCATTTGTCCCCCCTCACTAAGGTGGTACCAGTTTCCCATGCTCATAATGCTGCCCTTTCTTCTCTGGAAGGTATGAAGGGATCTCTGACACAGCTAGTTTGTCAGTTTATGGATATGAGTTTCATGGAGACTTTAGTGAAAGGGTGGGAAATTATTTGGGCTGGAGGGCCTCTTAGGGAGTTTTGGTGAGCTGTTGTGGGCCCAGAGGGTGCTGACCTGGTCTGGGGCAGCAGTGGGGCAGTGCTTTTCTGGCCTGGTGGAGTGGGGTTGTGCTGACCCAGCACAGTGCGGGCACTGTTGACCTTTCCTGGCATGGTGGGGGTTGGGGGGGTGGCAATTGATCCTATCCATCCTAGGCCCATCTACTGTGCGCCCACCACTAGAGTGTTGGACAGAGCAGGTGGGCAGGTGGGGTCTCCATTGAGAATGGCCCGGGACCCCTATGGGCAGAGTGTGCTCAGCTGAGTGAGTGGATGGGCAGGGACCATGGGTGGGAAGAGAGTGGCATCCAGGAGCAGAATAGGTGTGAGCTGGGGCTGGGATCACCAGGCAGTGACAGTGCAGGACTGGAGACCAGGGCAGGGCTGCGGTCTGCTACCCATGTGCCCCAGTCTACAGAACTGGTGACTGTTGCATAGATATATGGGGACCAAATTGTGGCTCTGCTCCAGCCCTGACCCCATGCTGTCACCACCCCATGATCCCAGCCCTGCCCATCCATCCCACTCCTGGATGCCACTCCCCACCTGCCCACAGCCCCATTCCATCTAACATGTTTTGGAATAACAGAGACTTGGTGGGATAGCTCGAATGGCTGAAGCACTGTCATGGACGTGTACAAACTGGTCAGGAAGGACAGGAAGGGGAGAAAAGGAGTTGCACTTCATATAAAAGAGCCATATGATTGCTCAGAGCTCCAGTATGAAACTGGAGATAGGCCTGTTGAGAGTCTCTGGGTTAGGGTCAGAGAGGAAAGCAACAAGGGTGATATCATAGCAGGGGTCTGCTATAGACCACCAGGCCAGGAGGAAGTGGTGGATGAGGCTTTCTTCAAACAGCTAGTGGTAGTTACCCGATCACAGGTCGTGGTTCTCATCAATCACCCTAACATCCACTGGGAGGGCAATACATCAGTGCATGGGCAATCCAGGAAGTTTTTGGAGAGTGCTGGGGACAGCTTCCTGGTGCAAATGCTGGAGTGGCCAACTACGGCCCATGCTCTTCTTGACTAGCTGCTCATAAACAGGGAAAAATTGGTGCAGAATGTAGTAGTAGACAGCAACTTAGGCAGCAGTGGCCATGAGATGATTGAGTTCAGGATCCTGAGGAAAGGAAGGATGGAGAGCAGCAGAGTAAAGATCCTGGACTTCAGAAAAGCAGATTTTGACTTGCTCAGGGAACTCATGAGCAGGATCCCCTGGGAAGTCAGATTGATGGGGAGAGGAGTCCAGGAGATCTGGCTATATTTTAAACAAGTCTTACTCAAAGTGCAGGACCCTGCTGAAGCACAGGAAGACTACCAAGTATGGCAGAAGACCAGCGTGGCTTAGCAGGGAACTGTTTAGTAAACTAAATCACAAGAATGAAGCTTATAAGAAGTGGTAACTTGTACAAATAACTAGGGAAATATATAAGAGCATTGCTCAGGCCTGCAGGGATGAAGTCAGGAAGGCCAAAGCGTAATTGGAGTTGCAGCTAGCAAGGGATGTGAAGGGTAACAAGAAGGATTTCTACAAGTATCCTACAAGTATCCTACAAGTAGCAAGAGGAGGAAAGTGTGGGTCCCTTACTGAATGGGGGAGGTAAGCTTGTGACAGAGGATGCAGAAAAGGCTCAAGTGCTCAATGGCTTTTTTGCCTCGGTCTTCACAGGCAAGGTCAGCTCCCAGACTACTGCACTGGGAAGAAGTTTGGGGAGGAAGTGAGCAGCCAACAATGGTAAAAGAATAGGTTAGGGACTATTTAGAA
The DNA here is from genome assembly GCF_030867095.1 of Alligator mississippiensis. Lineage (NCBI taxonomy): Eukaryota > Metazoa > Chordata > Crocodylia > Alligatoridae > Alligator > Alligator mississippiensis. The sequence goes on from NC_081824.1 coordinate 323,289,987, forward strand.
AAACCGGTCATGTAGAAGTCAGTGAGGCTGATGGGATACCCCCAAGAGTGCTGAGGGGGTTGGCCGATGTAATTGCAGAACCATTGGCCATCATCTTTGAAAACTCATGGTGATCGGGGAGGTCCCAGATGTTTGGAAAAGGGCAAACACAGTGCCCATATTTAAGACAGGCGAAAAGGAGGATCCAGGGAAAAGGGAAAAAGGAGGATCCCGGGAACTATAGACCAATCAGCCTCACCTCAGTCCCTGGAAAAATCATGGAGCAGATCCTCAAGGAATCAATATCTAAGCACTTGGAGGCAAAAATGGTGATTAGGAGCAATCAGCATGGATTCACCAGGGCCAAGTCATGTCTGACCAATCTGATTGCTTTCTATGATGAGATGACTGGCTCTGTGGATTCAGGGGGCTAATGGATGTGGTGCACCTTGATTTTAGCAAGGCTTTTGATATGGTCTCCCACAACATTCTCACAGGCAAGCTAAGGAAGTACAGGCTGGATGAATGGACTGTAAGGCGGGTAGAAAACTGGCTAAACATTGGGCTCAGAGAGTAGTAATCAATGGCTTGATGTCTACTGGGCAGCCAGTATCAAGTGGAGTGCCCCAGAGGTTGGTCCTAGGCTGGTTTTGTTCAATGTTTTTATCAATGACCTGGAAGATGGCATAGAGTGCACCCTCAGCAAGTTTGCAGATGACACCAAGCTGGGTGGAGTAGTAGATACACTGGAGGGTTTGGGTAGGATTCAGTGTGACCTAGGCACATTGGAGGATTGGGCCAAAAGGAATCTCATGAGGTTCAAAAAGGACAAGTGCAATGTCTTGCACTTAGGACAGAACAGTCCCATGCACCAGTACAGGCTGGGGGATGACTGGCTGGGCAGCAGCTCTGCAGAAAAGGACCTGGGGGTTACAGTGGACAATAAGCTGAATATGAGTGAGCAGTGTGCTCTTGTTGCCAAGAAGGCTAGCTGCATACTGTGTTAGGGTAGTTTGTCATATTTTATGCTTTAAAGTTGCACCTGTTTATAGAGTGGTGAATTACAGTATTGTTTAAAGTTTTCTTTTATATTCAGCCTTATTTAATCGTTCCTTAAGTTCTGTATATCCATCTGAACTTTTGATTTTGCTGGTGTCTGTAATATCAGCTGGCCTTGCCTCTTGATGGCCTTGAGTTTGCTTGCATGATGTTTCTTTCCTTTTCTATCACTGTGAGAAGTTTTTCTAATACAACATACTAATAGTTTTGTTCCCAGCTCAACTTAAGTGAACTTGGCACTAACCGGCTGAATCAGAGGGATGAAATGATTGGATATGTTAGTGAAAGGTGATGAGGGACCAATGGACAATGCCCGAAGTAAGACACAGGAAAAAGGCCAAATAAGAGGTGCGCTCGTGATGGGTCTGTTGAACAAAGGAATATGCTGACGGAATAAAATATGGACAGTATGCTGACCACAAAGAGATCAATTCAAAGGCAAGGAATTATCAAAGGAGTGACGTTAAAGAAAAGGATAAAAGGAGGTGCAAGAAAGTTAAGTGTGTCTTTTGTCACCATCATCATAAATCCAGCCTTCGTCACCTGTCTGAACCGTCCCAGCCAACGACGCACCCTTTGCTTCAAGAACTGTGTGGCCAGCCTTTTCTGTTGTGCAAAGTAACATCTGGGATTGGGTGAGATTATTGTACTCCTTTTCTCTCCCTGCATATAGAAACTGCTAAAATAACATTTGTTGTATTAATAAAGTTTGGCTTCGATTTTAGGACACTGAGTTGTTGGTGTTTGTATTTCATGTTCCAGTTAAGAGTTAATTTTGCTTTAATGATCTCTAAGCACTAGCTAGTAGACAGTGGTGCTAACAACTGGGCTGCATTGGTAGGTGTGTTGCCAGTAAGTCAAGGGAAGTGAGTTTTCCCCTCTATTCACCACTGAGGCCACATCTGGAGTACTGTGTTCAGTTTTGGGCACCCCACTACAGAAAGGATGTGGACAAACTGGAGAGAGTCCAGTGGAAGGTGAAAAAAATGGTCAGGGGGATGGAGCACATGATTTATGAGGAAAGACTGAGGGAACTGGGCTTATTTAGTTTAAAAAAGAAGAGACTGAGAGGGGACTTAATAACAGCCTTCAACTACCTGAAAGGGGGGAGTTGAAAAGATGATGGAGATAGACTGTTCTCAGTGGTGACACATGACAGAACAAGGAACAATGGTCACAAGTTGCAGCAAGGGAAGTTTAGGGTAGATATTAGGAATGATTTTCTCACTAGGAGGGTAATAAAACACTGGAACAGGTTACCCAGAGAGGTGTTGGAAGCTCCATCCTTGGAGATTTTCAAAACCCAGTTAGACAAAGCTTTGGCTGCGATTATCTAGTAGGGGATGGTCCTGCTTTGAGCAGCGGGTTGGACTAGATGACCTCCTGAGCTCCCTTCCAACCCTAACTTTCTATGATTCTATGACCTGTGGGGAGCCTTGCAGGCCAAATAACATATGTCTGGGTGCATGAGATGTTTACTACATCAGATGTTTACTGCACAAGTGACTAATTAGTCACATGTCTACACATGGAGCCACAGCATAGCACTTGTAAATATAAGTACTATTCTGCTGCAGAGTAAAAAAGTCTGTAGCGCATATATAGACACTTTCCTGGTTGGCTGGGGCACAAGAATGCTTCAGTGTGGGGGCTGCCTGCTGGCTAGCCCTGCAGTGAAGCACTTATGTGTCCCAGCCAGCCCCTCGGTAGTACTCTGAGCCCCCCAGGCTCCCTGCCAGCCAGACCTACTTCAACCCGGCTTAATGTGCTGTAGTCCTGGGCACACATGCAGATGTGCACCTAGAAGCAATAAACTCCAGAACAATAAGCTCCAGCATTTATCTACGTGCATTAATATTCATGTGTAGATGCAACCCCATGTGCTAGATTGTGCTAGTATGTGGTCAGGGTCAGTACATGACCAGATCTAGCACATGGAGTTCGGGCAACAAATGGAATTAGGCTTGTGTGTGGGGCAAGGTTGTTGCGCTGTGTTACAACTGCGGACTGACTCGATGCCATTCGTCTGACTTATAGGGCCAAAAGGCTGGGCACCTCTGGTGGAGAACACCAAATTGGTTTAAACTGAAGCAGCAGAACCAGCTCCTCCTGCCACTAAAGTTGTGATTTTTTTTTCATTCTGTTCACAGCTTCTGAGAACTGAAGGCCCACAGTATTATCACAGCCCCATTTAAAGTCACTCATTTAAAGCCACCCCGTTTAAACCCATATGAGCTTTATCACTGAATTCTATGACCTAACCCTTTTTCTGGGTCTATGCTTCAACATCTATATTCTAGTCAGCATTGTAGATCATTGTCCATTTGGACTTGGACATTTTAAAGATTTTCCTGTAATACCTTTTGCTCAAGCTTCAGGCCTTTAATTTTGAACCCATAATGAGTACTCAAATGATTAAAACAGGGAATTCTTAACATAATGATAAAGAGAAATATAGTTCAAATTGTCTTTTACTGCTAGGACAATATTCATGCTACAGCTCTATAACCTTGTATCACTATTATTGGACCCTTAAAAATTACTGCCTCTTGCATAATTTCTGGATCATCGTGTCTACAACACCACTCTTACGCTACCTCAATAGGTAAGACTGATGGGTTTTCGTACTCTGAAGCTGAATACATATTTTTTTGGTATATTTCATTTGAATTTTTTTAATATTGAAACGGTGGAAGGATAAATGCTTTCCTTTTTAATGACTGCAAGTAAATTAGCAATTCCTCTGTTACTCAAATAATCATATACCTATTTTATAAAAATTGCTATTTAGTATTGGATAGTTTTTCAACTATAAACCATGTTCCTTTTTTCCTTAACATCAGCAGCAATAAACTTCGCCTGTTACTACTTTTAATACAGTGTGAGAAGGACTTATCCAAAAAAGGGGCATGTATGGTCTTTTATAATTTATGCATGCATATAAACTTTTTTTCTGGAATCTAGATAGGGCATTATGAACTGTATGTTCTAAAACATCTGGTTGTCCAGCTTGTTCAGTGGCTGAGAATTCTGATGCATTTTAAATAAGAGATCATAGAATCATAGGAAAGTAGGGCTGAAAGGGACCGCATGAGGTCATCAACTCTAGTCCCCTGCTCAAGGTGGGATTGTCCTTGATGAAACCAGGTGTTGTCCCTGATAAAACCATCCAGGCAGTGTCTTTCTAACTTGCTCTTGAAAATTTCTGAGGATGGGCAGTCCACAGCTTTTCTAGGTAGCTTGTTTTAATGTTTGGCACCCTCACAGTCAGAAAATTCCTCCTAATCTCCAACCTCCAAACCCCACACCCACAGAGCTCCCACAAACCCCACACCCTTCACAAACTGTACACCCCCATATATACTCCGACACCCCCCTACAAACCACACACCCACATACCTCCCACAAGCCCCACACACTCCCACACCCCCCATACCCCTTCACAACCTCCCCACAAACCCTACACCCACCCATATCCATGCCACAAATCACACGCCCTATCTGCTCAGCCACAGGAGCTGCAGCCACATGAACAGCTGCTGCATTGCAGCCCAATACCATGCCCACACTGGCCCCAGCCTGAGGAAGTCCTAGTCCTGGGAGTCACTTTGGGGATATGATGGGCCCCAGGGCAATGGTGGAGATAGCAGTGGGGGTGGGTGATGGGCAGGGAGGGATTGAGGTGATAGCAGGGACTGTGCCTGTATGTGATAAGCTGGGGGTGACAGCAGAGGTATGTGTGTGAGAGAGATGCAAGGAATGGGGAGAGATTCTGGGTATAAGTGGCTGCCAGAGCTGGGCTTGGAGCCACCCTGCCCTCCTAGAGCAGCCTGTGCAAGGGAAGAACAGCCTAGAAGGGAAGGGGCTTGCCCAGCCCCATCCCTGAGCCTCTGTCAAGGGCTTCCCAGGAAGGACATGGGGATCACTGGGACCTGGACACAGACACAGGGAGCAGAACAGCAAAAGCTGGCACTGCTTAGAGCCACAAAGCAGTGGGTGGGACAGCTGCAGCTGGACCCATGTCCTGGTGCAATGGCAGGCAGGCAAGGAGCAGGGTCAATTTGCCGCAACTGGCACAATTTACCCAAAACCAAACTGCAGGTTCAAGCAAATGTGCTGAGGCTCAAATTTGTGCCATTGCTATTTGAGCTGCTGCAAGTACACATACCTACATGTATGGATGCATCCTATGACCACAGAGAAAAGCTCATCTCCATCCCCTCTATAATTGCCTTTCAGGTATTTGAAGACAGTTATCAAAGCATCCCTCAGTTTTCTCTCTTCCACATTAAATAACCCTAGTTCTTTCAGTCTTTTCTCATAAATCTTGCCTCCTAGGTCCCTGATCATTGTTGTTGCTCTGCACTGGACTCTTTCCAAACTATCCTTATCCTTCTTAAAGTCTGGTGCCCAAAACTAGCACAACGTTCCAGGTGAGGTCTCACCAGCACTGAATAGAGTGGAAGAATCAGTTCCCTTGATTTGCGAATGACACTCCTGTTAATCCAACCCAGTAAGCTGTTGCATGCCTTTGCAACAAGAGGACATTGCTGGACATTTTACAGCTAGTTTAAGCCTCAGGTTGTTCTCGAAGTACTGCCTCAGGTTGTTTTCGAAGTACTGCAGCCTAGCCACTTATTCCCCATTATGTGTTTGTTCATGTGATTATTTCATCTGAAGTACAGGACTTTACAATTGCCCTGGTTGATAATAATCTGGTTGACTGTGGACCATTTCTCCAGTCTATCCAAGTCACTCTGAATCCTATCCCTACCCTCCTGAGTGTCTGTAAGTCAACCCAACCTGGTGTCATCTGCACATTTGCTAAGTATTTACTCAATCCCATCATCCAAAGTATCACTTAATACTTCCTCCTAACTAGACATTGAGCCATTGATGACTACTCATTGAGCACAATGCTCCAACCAGTTGTATATCCACCTTACAGTTTTCCTTATTTTGTTAATGAGAATGTCATACAATCAGTTATCAAAAGCCTTGCTAAAGTATATTACATCCACTGCTCTCACACTACCCACAGAGCCTGTCACCTCACCATAGAAGGAAATCAAGCTGTTTGGGCATGATTTGCTCTTGGTGAATCCATGTTGGCTGTTTATGATCACCTTGTTCTTCTCTAGGTGCTTTGAAATAGATTCTATAAGGGCCTGTTCCATGATCATTCCAGGCATTGAGGTCAAACTGACTGCTCTCCTCCTTTTTCCATTTCTTAAAGATGGGCACTATATTTGTCCTTTTCCAATAATCCGGGACCTCTCCTTACCTCTACAAGTGCTCCCACTCCTCAGACATTTGACAAAGTTCACACATAATACACATCATCCTGTCACCGTGCTTGCCTAATAGCTTTTGTGGTTTAAAGGGCTTGATCAGGAAGTAGATGTGGGTTTAAGCCCCCATTCAGCTTGAGAGGATTTGAACCCATGGTTCTCATTTCCCTGGAAACTGCCCTAACATCAGGGTATGTGGGGTTAAGGGCATCTTCCCTCCCTCCTTCAACTAGTAGGTGGAAAGGAATGCAAGACTTATGAGACCAGAAGTTGAGGAACCAGAAGGGAACATAATTCTAACAGAGGGAAATCCCCTAGGAAGGAGTGGGGAAGGCTGAATCCTGCCCCCGATGATGTTTATGGACTTTGCATTAGTAACTGGATAAATGCATAAGCAGCATCAGGAAGAAAAAAGCTGAACCCATGGCACTTTACAAAAGTAGACATGTTAACAGTTTTCCAGGGAATGTGAGTAGGGTGAGATGAGATGGCACTTTGATACTGATACTTAGTTATTTTAGAGGTATAATCAGATCTAGGCTATGGCTTCTAGGCATCTCCAGTGTGGTGCCAAGGACTACATACCCCCTTCTTATTCTACCTGCTTAGCATGGACCTATTTCTTTTGGTCTCCCCGCGGCATTGAGGAGTAGTTTTACCCTTCCTTCTCCCATGCCAGTTCTACCTATCATAATCCCAGCTCTTACTAAAGTTCATAAACACAATGAAGAGTAGCCCTGATGACAGCAGGACACCAGTTTTGGAGTCCATATTGTTGACAGGGGTGGTAATGGGAGTAAGAGCAACACTTCCTGATTATTCATAGAAGACAGACTACTCCTGAAAGTACTGCTTTGTCTGGAGTTGTTTTTGGAAACAGCATCCTGGAAAGACAATACTTCCCAAAGTGATGTTATGGAGTAGTAAAGCCTGAGGAGATGAAACTATTAAAATCATTAAATTCAAGTCCTTTACTCTCTACATGTACTTTACACTTGCTCATCGATAATACAGACAACTACAAACTCCAGCAGTCAAGAACATTTTAGATGAGATTCTCAAGCTACATTTTTCTACTGTGGTAGTTGTGAGTAATTAGGTTTACAGGATAACAGCTATACTCTACTTAGTGAGATTTCCTGGGAACTGGTAAATTTATTCAGCCCAAATAATTGGAAACTTTAATCACAGTTCAATCTATGCCAGCTGAAGTCTCTGTAACACTTAAACACATTGTCTTAATTAGAGCTTTTCCTAATTAAACTCTAAATATTTAAAGGTCTTAAAACAGCAATATAAATATAAATGGACGCATGGTATGTAATTCTACAGAATTTAGCAAGGCAATGGTGAGTTTCAAAATACTTTATGTAATACTTTTGCAAACACTGCTGATACATTTATTTTCAGAAAACTTTCTTGATTTTGCAAAGTTATTTTTACCAAGGTACACTGTTAGAGACTTATATGACCTCATGAGCTCTGAAGCTTATGTTGTCTAAATCTTTCACAATCAGGTTTAAATAACACCTTCTTGCTTAGCCCCACCTTAAGATCATTCCTACAATACAAGATTACTTTATAGTTTTATGAGCTACTCAGTATAAAATACAAAATACTTGAGCTCTCAAGGAAAGCCTTATGGAGAAAGTTGTGCTAATGTTAAAGATTTTCTAATTACATCTGGATAAATCCAGCAGCATTTGCTTTAACATAAAATAAAATAAACACCATAAAATAATGAACTCTTCACAATTCATAAAACTTGTCAAATTCCAGAAGTTACAATGGGCTAGTCCTTGGCCAAAATAAATACAACCCTACATTTTTCTACTTTAAGTAGTGACTAAATGAATGTAATATTTATCTCATGAGAACTATAAAAGGTTTCCTATGGAAGATGTGATATGATGTTATCTTGCCTTGTTCTGTCCTGGCCCTAAAAGGGATTCTAGAAAGTTAATGGCATTCATGCTTTTTTATAGTGATCCTATTTTCTAATTGCTGCATCCAGACATAATGCTTTTAAGTATTTTGTAGCTCACTTTAGCATTCTGTGAAATGGTGTCAACAGATGTTTGTGTCTGAATGCAATTTCTGTTTATGTTTATATATAGGGTGAGAAGCAAGGGTTTTTGTATGATTTTGTATTGAACTACATGTGTGCTGTAGCTTATATACAACTTACATGTGTAAATAAATTCACATGAATGAATAGGGCAACATTTCACCACTATTCCCCATTCTCACATTCTGGAAGGTTTACATGAATCTTTTCCAAGTACCGAACCATATAAACTCAAAACAAGATAAAGATGTTTGTCTATCTCAGAAAAGACCCATCAAGTTGCCAGAACCAGGCAAAATTCTTTATAGACTAAGGACCAAATTCTGTTCTATGAAATGAACTTCCGTTATACTAATTTAAAGTGGACCTTTGTATCCCATGGAAGTATTTGGCCCTAAAGCTAAATTACAGGAACAACTAAAAAGTTGGATTTCTTTTAGACAAATCCATTTGAGTCTGAATGGAGCAAACATAATTTACAAGCATTTTTTCTCAAAGGGTCTGTTGATTTTGGGTATCTGCTGACTATGTCTATACTGCTGCCACAACAATAGGGAGACCACTGCTGAGAAACAAGGCTCTTGCCCCACTGCTCTGACTGATTCTTTATATAGGATTTGCTAATTAAAATACTATGTTGTTGTGATTAGAAAGGTGCCCATCATACCTTGCACTGCTATCAGGAGAATGACTAAGACCTCCAGGATACTGCAAGGCATGTGCCAAAGAGTGACCATCTGACATTTTTCCATGGCTCAAGACACCTGGTGCCCAATTTCGCATGTTCTGTCAAGTAAATGCAAATAACTGATGTGAAAGGCAACAAAAGAATTTGCTAGAATGAAAAGTCAATGAAATGTTAAAGTTCCAAATAATCTATTTTCTTTCTTTTTCTGCATGTTTCATAAAATGTTGAAAGATATCTTAGGATAGGTGTCATGATAGGGGGAAAAGCCAGCAAACCTTGAAACATGATTAAATATTTAATGTTGTAACAGTAAAACAAAAAATATAAACCAGCCTAACGTATGGGGCCCAAAAAGAACTGACCTTTGGCAATGTGACAGTGGTCTAGCAACTATGTTTAGAGGTTTAAAACTGAAAATAATGAGACGATGGGTGTGTCTACATGTGCAAATAATCATGACTAAATTTAATGAGCATTAAATTAATGTGCATTAAGCAATTTTTGGCAGATGTCTACTTGTGCAGAGACTTGGAACTAAAGTTAGTCCCAAGTCCCTCCAGTGCTGCCATGTGCCCCTGTGGCCACCAGGGGGAGCTCCAGCCTCCGGCCACATAGCTGCCAGCAGTTGGCACCCATGTTGTAGCCAGACCCAGCTGCTGGCACTTGGCAGCCATCTTGGAAACTCTGATCCCTGGCCAGCCCCTTCCCTACCCAGGAGCCACATGCCCAGTTCAGGGTGAGCATGTGCTAGCTCCCTGCCTCCCTGCATCGGGGCTGCCCCTGTCCATGCCCCTGCCCTGGCCCCTACCAGCAATGACCAGCACCCTGCATTCCTACTGGCCCTGGTGCTGGCCCTGCTGGCCCCAGCAGGCACCCCCCATCCAGGTTCCAGGAGAGCTGTGCACTCACCAGCAGGGGCCAGGGAGGCCCTGGCTGACCTCCTCCTACTGCAGTCCTCACTCCAGCCTGCTAGTCCCACTGCCCACACCCCCTCCCCACCCCCTGCCAACCCCCAGCACCACTCTTAGGACAGGCACATGAGTGAAACAAAAAAAAATGTATTACCCACAGAACCCCCTCTCAATCAACAGTACCCCTCCACCACCCTCCCCACCCACCAACAATAAAAAACCCGCTTACAGTGGGAAACTATATACAGGTGGGAAACTATAGACAGTAATTTGGGTCTTCAAGCCAAGAGTGGGGGGCCATGGGGAGGGGTTGGAGGCAGAGCCACAGGGCAGGTGCCCAGCACCCCAGCCCCTAGATGTTCCCCTGCAGGTCTGGGGTCCACAGTGACCCCAGCAGGTAACAGCCTCATTCATGGACAGGTCTTCAGCTGTGTGGTGCAGGGGAGAGTAGCAGGTCTGGGCCCAGGCAGATGAAAACAGGTCTGGGGTGGGAGCTGATCCAGGGGGTCTGGCGGGCAGGAGGTGCCCAAGAACCTTCTCCCAGGGTCAAGTGGGGGCCTGCTGCAGAGCAACAGGTGGGACCAGGGGCCTTGTGGGGCCATGGGCAGGGTCCAGGTAGTGGGTGACATGTACATGGTCACCAGGGCCAGGAGGGTATCCATGGCCTAGTATTCAGTGTCCCCCTGCTGCCAGAGCTGATTCAGACACTCCTGCTCCAGGGCTGCCATGTGAGTCCAGTGGTCCCACTGCACCTAGTCCTGCATCTCCGCCTGGATGACATCCTGTGCCCACCAGGTCTACTCCCGCACCTCCTCCTGCATTTCCCACTCCTCTACCACCACCACCACCAGCCACTGGTGCAGTTGGTGCTTCCAGGCAGCTCCAACAGTGGGTAGTGGTGACCCAGAGCCTGCATCCCCATTGGGGCTGGTGGCCTCTACCCTACATCCAGATGTTGACCCTGCAGAGGCAAGAGACAGAAGCCTTGTGTGAGAGTTTACAACATTTCAGAGCAAAAATGTTCTGCACCAGGGGCTGTGCATTCTCTGGCCTCAGATTGGGGGACCATGGAAAGCCAAGGACCATGGTAAGCAGGGAACACGGTAAGCCAGCCAAGAGGCCTGTGCCCAGGCAGCTGCTGCTCGAGCCTCCCCCATCCCTAATTGATCCCCTGGGGCTGGCAGCCTGCTGGTTGCTGGCTGCAGGCAGCCTGCCTCCTTCCCAGGGCAGAACACACTAGGCTGCTGGCAGCACCTGCTGCCATGTCTCAAGAACCCACTCCCCTCCCCTCCTGCAGGTCAGCTGCTCTGTTGCCCATTCAATTCAGAGAGATTAATAGGTCTCCTGATTTGATTCAAATTCGGAGATTCAGCCGCCGAATTGAGCTGAATCTCCTCTGAATCAAATCAGTGACCAAAGCTTTGCATAGCCTTAGCACATATCCAAGAGTCCTGGGCCTGGGCTCAGGCCAGCCCGCTAGTGACTGAGCAGCCCTGGCACTAAAGTTAGAGCTAGGTTGTGTCTACACATGCATTACTGTACATTAACTAATCGCAACTAAATTTGATACCTGCATCATATTTAGGTGGGATTAGCCTAAATTTATGTGCATTAAGGGTGTACATAAGTAGACGTGTGCCCGTAATGCACCTTAAATTAGGGTAATATACATTAACACATCTCATGCAGATGTGCACTATGAGTTACTACTAAATAAAGACAAAGACATTCTTTCAAAAATAACTTTTCTAGGACATGGAGTAAGGCCCCCATATCCTCAGAAAGATACAGGAAGAAAGAAATTTGAGTAAGTGGGCACTAAAAGAGTCTTTTTTTTTAACTTCAACTCTGAATACTTTTCTCTTTTCTCTTCAGATCATATAAATCTTTTCTTATCACAATGGAAGGTCATGTAGTTCCGGTAGGTGTTTCTAAAAGGTTTGTGTAACTCAGTAGTGCCACAGTTCAGAACTTAAAAATGCTGCCATGTTGGGGCCATCTTGAAGAACAATTTATTTTTTTTCTTTTCCAGGTTTAAAATCATCAAGCCTGCTACCAAGAAGTCTTACATCTGATGAATTTGTGCCAGCATGAAAAGATTCCTGTTTGTTATCCTTTGATCTATTAAAAGAAAAACTCAGGATGCCTCATTTCTATCTTAATACAATGAGAAAATATTCCATAAGGCTCCCACTTGCTTAAAATCATAACCTTCTGTTGGATTAGCTTGCTGACAGTATTCAGCAGCTGGGTGGAATAATCTACCATCCCCTTCAACAGCTGTACATTCTGCAGAGCACTGCCCTCATTTAAACTAGATGCCACTGTAGTCAATCAATATTACTCCAGAAGACAAGGGTACTGCAAATAATTCAGCATTGCCAAAGAAAACCAGACCACAAAGAAGGCAGGTATAAATAAAACTTAAATATTCAGCTGTCACTAGACACAAACTATTTTTTGTTGGGGTCTAAATCAGGTCAATGACGTCAGGCCAAAATCTGTCTAAGCAGTTATAACTTACTTGTACATGTTTTTTTTGTAGAATAGTGGGGAAAAAGACAGTTGGGCTTTGTCTGAATAAATGCAATTCTGCTATAGCAATGTGCATTCACATCCAACATTGTAAATATTTATAAACCTACTCATTGCTATAGGCAAATGAATGCTATATGAAAACCCTAGCAAATGCAAGACTATCTTCCCCAGTCCCATTAAAACAAACTCACACAGTTTTGTCATTATATAACAAATACTGGGCAGATTTTCTACCATATGCAGTCTTTGCTGGGCATGGGGGAAGGCATCAGGAAGTCAATAACAGCTTACTGGGCACATCTACACAAGAAGTTTACTGCACAGTTGACTAATTAGCTGTGCAGTAAACATCATGGATCTACACATGCACCCCTATTAGGCTGGAGTAAAATAATTTACTCTGCAGCAGGATAGTACTTATAAATGCAAGTACTACGCTGTACAAGTAAACACAAGTACTATCCTGCTGCAGAGTAAAAAACTCCACAGCAGCACATGAGTAGATGCTGCCCCAGCCAGCCCCTCCACAGCACAATGAGCTAGGGGGAGCAGCTCCGGGCAGGCAGGCTGACCCCCAGGCCACCGGCCAGCTGTAGTTGCTCCAACCCAGCTCAGTGCACTGTGATCTCAAGTACGTGTGTAAATGCATGCCCAGGAACAATAAACTCCAATGTGATGCACGCCAGAGTTTATTGCAGTACATTAATATACATGTGTAGACATACCCACTAGTTCTTAGGCTAATTTAAGGTCACTCTTTGTAGAGTTTAGAGCACTCTTTGATCATGCCTCAACTTTGCCCTCCTTAAGGTGAAGGGACAAAAAGGGACAGTCAACAAAACCAGGTCTTCCATACGTTGAGGGACTCCCTCTCAGGCACTAACTGTCATGGCAGTTCATGGGCAGCCAGGTCTGGGGCCACTCAGGGATCAAGGTACAAACCAGGGTCAGGAGGAGCGAACAGAATCCAGGGACAAGCCAGAAGTTCAGTCCAAGACTGGGGTCTAAGATCAAGCTGAGTTAGGAAGCTAAGCAATCAAGCAAAGAACGGAGTCAGAGAGCAAGCCAGAGAGAACAGCAAAGCCATCAGAAATCAAGTTTAGCCTTGTTGCCCTGGCACTTCTTGTTCCTGCTCATGCGAAGGGGAGGGGGCCAGCTGACCCTGACCAGCCCCTGACCCTGGTGATAGGGAGTAGGCAGAGGGCTAGGGCCTGATGGAAGCTTCAGGCCAGCCTTGACCAGTCTGGGCAGGCAGCTGTAGTGGCATGCTGGAATAGGTGGTCAGGCTAAGACCCCAGGTTTGAGGCTGTGGCCCAGGGGTGGGCAAAATGTGGCCCGGGGACCAGATGTGGCCCTCCAGGCCATTCTATCTGGCCCACAGGGCTCCTAAAAAATTTAGAAAATTAATATTTATCTGCCCTGGGCTGCCTGTTATGCAGCCCTTGATGGCTTGCCCAAACTCAGGAAGTGGCCCTCTGCTCCAAATAATTGCTCGCCCCTGCTGTGGCCTGACAGGAGTGTAACAGTCAGCAGCAATCCCAGACACCCCTTGAGGGTGTGCAAAAATAGCAGTTGCCCTGTACACCATTACAACCTAGGGTGTGGATCTCTTCTGTTGCACTTCTGCAGCCAGGTTCCTTTCTTGTTGCACCACTGAAGCCCATCATGTTACATGCAGATGAAGTCATGATCAATAAGCTAGCATTATCTTCCTTTATGGACACACATTATTAGCAGGGGGAGAACAGGAGGCTGCAATATTGCATTTGGCTGGAATATGTATCATTGTTCCATTGAATTCAGGATCAAAGGTTCTCAGATACGAAGTGAAGCCCCCAAAAAGGCATGTTCAGGGCTCTCCACCCTTCCAGACACATGCTAATATTTGACAGCAGGTGTCTTGCACATGATGTTCCTTTAAAAAACTCAGATGTAAGGGGCGCTGTACATCTGGCTTCTGCACCACTGCTGGCTGCATCTGCTAGGAGTTTGCAGAAGCCTTAAAACATGTCTGTTCCTCCAGTTTCTCGCTACAGTTCCTCAGCCGCCCTGTCGATGCACACCAGCCTCTCAGAGTTCATTTGCACAGCATGTTATAAACATTAACTAGTTAATATTTCAAGATCAAATAGTTGGGACTCTAAGCCATGCCTCCTTTAAATTTTTTAGCCTGCCTTTTGGCCAGCTCCTTTCACAAGAAGGTTTGCCTATAGGATTTTAATCTAAACTGAGAGAGATTGATTTCAGGCTGTTTTCATTTTATGACCAGCCTTTGTTCATTACTGAATTCCTATCAAGCAAATGAACAACCAAGTGAGGCTATGTGTTTTGCTGACATTTTCATGAGTGAATTCCATATAGCCAGCACCACAGCAGTTGAAGACCTCAAAGGTTAATGCATCTTCAGGATCTTAGAGTCTGATTTTCCGCTAAAACTGGAATACATAATCATCTCCTTAATCAATCACATTACTCTTCCAGTATTTCATTTTAGACCTAAAACTGTAATGAATACAAGATTTAGGGCCCAAAATGCCTGTGAAGTTTTGCTACAGAATCTCTCATATAACAGGACATGAAATCACCCTTAAAAATTACAACACATATCATTGTAACACTTTGCTATAATTTGTGTCTAGATATTAATAAGCCTGGGCAGCAGCAGTGAAGTGGCTGGGTCATTGGTCACAACCCTACAGAGCAAACAGACAGTGATGGACAGGTCCCTCATCCAGGGCAGTAAAGCAACCATGCACCATGACCAAAAGGGACTTGGGGGTCTTGATTGACCACAAGATGAATATGAGCCACCAATGTGATGCGGTGGCTGGCAAAGCTAACCAAACTCTGGTGTGCATCCACCGATGCATCTGAAGCAAAACCAGGGAAGTCATCCTCCCACTTTACTCCGCCCTGGTGAGACCACAGCTGGAGTACTGTGCCCAGTATTGGGCCCCCCACTTCAGGAAAGATGTGGAGAAGCTTGAGAGAGTCCAAAGGAGAGCCACTCGTTTGATCCAAGGCCTGGAGGGAAGGCCATATGAGGACTGGCTGAAGGACTTGAGACTCTTCAGTCTGGAGAAGAGAAGGCTTGGGGGGACTTTATGGCAGCCTACAACTTCATAAAAGGGGTACATCAGGACCTGGGAGAACATCTGTTCACCTGAGCTCCCCAAGGGATAACAAGGTCTAACAGCCATAAACTCCAGGAAGGCCGATTTAGACTGGATATTAGAAAAAAGTTCTTTACAGTGCATGTGTCCAGGGTCTGGAACAAACACGCCCCCCCCCCCCCCCCGAAGGTGGTACAAGCACCTACTCTGGATTCCTTCAAAAAACAGCTGGATTTATTTCTTGTTGGGATCACTTGATCCCAGCTGACTTCCCGCCTATGGCGGGGAGGAGGAGAGGGACGCTGAACCCAATGATCTCTTGAGGTCCCTTCCAGCTCCTAATGTCTATGAAATCTATGAAACTACTTTTCTTCACCTCCATCCTTTCCATTCATAAGCAGGCATCCACCTTCATAGCTGGTCCCAGATAGTTGCAGGTTACACTGCCTGGTGGGTGGGGAGACTCTTGTTTCCTATATTTCCCTTTGTGACTGGCAGACTATATTAACCCTAAAAGCAATTCACCAATATTTTTCTCTGCCCTTGTCATTCATTGGGTATTTAGGGCAAAATCTTCCAAAGCACCTAATTGGCAATAAATTGTTCACACATTCATTGCCTAAGTTCCATTGACTTTCATGAATTTTACATTCCCAAGGGCCACATTTTTAAAGGTACAGTATAACCTCATCCAAACAAACCCCCAAGGCACCACAAGGAAAAGTGCATTAAAAGCGGGTAATAACTATAATGGGGTTAGTCTAATTGCTTTATCCTGCTGAAAACATCAGTTCCTGCTATTGGGATTGTTAAAAGCAGGGGCTTGTTTAAAAAGAGTTTGTTACGATAAGACGTAGTGTACGGAGGTGCCTAGAAATTCAGATTTATAAATCATCGGGATTTTCAAAAGCGCCTTGGTACTTTAATACCTGCTACAATGAATAGGATTTGGGGTAAAGATATTCAACTCATTTACCACAGGGTACCAGGTGGTAAAGCCTTACCAAGTGTAAGCTGCTCGTGCCCTACATTAAGTGGAAGCTAACCTTTGGTAACTTTCACTGAGGGCCAAGCTACTGCCATTTAGTTTCCACTTACTATGAGCTAAGCACATGTGCCTAGACAGTCACCATGGAACAGCTGATGCACAGCACAGTCCAGCCCCCTTGCATCATTTGGTAACATGTCTGCATATCCTTAAAACATTGTGTCTAGAGTCATTCTTGAAAACTGGACTTTTGCTCCCAGATCACTTAGGTTCTTTTGAAAATATGACCCTAGATTATCCTATTTCTGTTCTCTCAAACTTGCAAGTATTTGAGGAGTCTCAGTAACAGAAGAGATTTAAACTTTAGGGTTTTGCTTTTTTTTTTTTAATGGGCTTCCAAGAAGCCAGCAGATATAATCCTCTTTTCAGACAAAGAGACAAGGGCACATGCCCCTGATTAATTCAATCTCTCTCTTTTATAGGGCTTTTTACATTTTTATAGGCCTTTTTAAACTTTTTGGATGAAAATTTGGATCCATTGCCATTGACTTCAGTGAGGCAGGATTTTACCCTCTGATATATTTAAGTTCAATGCTTTCAGTCCCACTTTCATGACTGGAAGAGAAATAAGAATAAGAAAGGTATAAAGTACCAAAGTGATGTGGACAGATAGAGGCATTATAAAGAGTCATACGAGTGTAATTCATTTATGAGGTGTTGCTGAAATTTGAAGGTCTGTAGTCAGAATATGAATGACTAATCTGGCTTTCAAGTATGCAGCCATTTTGTTGAATTTTCCTTAAAAAGTATTTATTTGTATTACCATCATGTGTTGCTGGACCAGGATGCCATTGTACTAGGAAAATACAAAGAACCACCCCCTCTGCCAAAGAAAAAGCTTATAAACTAGGTATAAGACATGAGACAACAGACAGATACAGGCAGACTGGAGAGTAAAAAGAAACAGTAACTCATCATGATAGGTGGTGGTCTCCACCAGCTGATTGTTGTCAAGTTTTTTGCACGCATCACTTCAAACAGGTGAGATGTCAGAGAAGGAAATAAAGTGGCTTTCTGAACACTTGCAGCATGATCCCTTCCTGTCTAAGGGCAGCATGGGACAAAACATGCTTCTTTGAAAATTTCAACAAAGGTTGAATGAGCCTGATATCATAGCTAGTGACAGGAGTAAACTCTTAAATACTGAATGATAGATACAGAGAGGGTGGAGTTGTCTGCGAAGAGACTCAAAAATAAAGACAAATAGTTTCTGTTTGCTGCAATAGGGAAAGAGTGCTAGTAGAAGGTCGACATGATTAAAGCAGCAAATTGGAAAAATAATCTTTGTGAGGGCATTCTGAATAGATATAAGCAGGGCAAGATTACATTTGTCAAGGCTAGAGAAAAGGATATTGTTGTACTCAAGACATGAAATGACTAGAGCCTGTCTTAGAGTCTTCTTAGTGGATGAATGAATAGAAAAGGTAATAATTTAGATAGATTATGGAAAACTAAATCATCAAGATTTAGACATAATCTGGACATGAGGATCTAAAAGGAGGACTGAATTAGAGAAGGGGTCTGAATAACAGGCCTGGGCAAGACATGATGGTGGGCTTGTCCATATGGACTGAGAATGGAAGTAGTGGGATAGAGTTTGGGAGGATCAGGATAAAGAGCTCTGTTTTAGCCCTGTTTGCTATGTCAAAGTTACGGCTGAGGTTTTGGTTTGGACAGAAGGTTTCAGTTTTGGAGTTAGCTCTGTGGGCATCAGCCTAGAGATGGCCTGCCAATTTAAAAAATTGATTATTTCCATGAAAAGTCCTTGGGACACTTGGTAGCTCTGCCCAGTTCTAAGTGAAAATAAACAATACAGTGACTGCTGGACTATTGCAATCCATGACAATGTTGCTGGTGATAATGATTCGTCACTAGAATTTCATTCACTCTAATATCCTTCAGAAGCAAATTACCTTGTTGGACTTAATTTCCCAGATTAGCTCTTCGGTCTTTCCAAAAATATGTTTAATCACATTTTGTGCCAGGAAAATACATAACAGAGTCAAAGAAGTTTCAGAAACACATGCATGTGCTTGCACACGCGCATGCACACACACACTTTTCCCTTTGACTTCAGTCTGATACTTTTCAATTTTTAACACCATTGTTCCATATACAATGTTCATTTACTAGTTTCCTGCTGTAGAGTGTCCATTTTCAACAGGTCATTTATCCTGGGTTTTATCAAAATTGAGAAGCAAACTTTGAAGAATGGTGAAAAGGTCTGTCTGTCTGTCTGTCTTTCTTTCAGTACTTTTTCACCATTCTTCAAAGTTTTCTTCTCATTTTTTGCTGCTTTCCTTTCCCTACCCTAAATATCAAGGTCTGTATCAATGGATTTACCTTGCTATAGCAGAATAACTCTTTTTTAAAAGCGCTAGTAATTAAACTCACTCTTCTTTGCTTTGTGAATTTACCATGACAAAGGACAATCCCCTCTCGGGAAGTTTATTAAGTTTCAGAAAAATGACCTGTATTTTCTTAACTTTACAGGCTGAAAATATCTTAGAACATTTCCCAGGTGCTTCTAAGAACATTTTCTTTCATGCTTCATAAACAGGTACCTGAGCTCTCTCATAATGTTCACATATACTCTGGGCTAGGGTCCTGATCTGCTTTACAAATGCCACAAGAATTTTTCTTGGAACTCTTCTTCCTTATTTATTACATCTGACCCCAGATTTTTAATTGTTCGTGACTAAGCATCAGTCTTTTAAAGCTTGACCAGCAAATACAATAATAGTAAACCTGTTATTCCCTACAGTTCTCTCCGTCCTGTATAATAAGTCAAGTAGTCAGATTTTGTGTAGGGGATACCAGAATCTGCTCCAGAGAATCAAGGGCAAGTAGTCTATGGGCCTTACAGTATTCCAACTGGACTAGGGATAGCAAAACCTGTTAACTTGTAAAAGGGGTTGTAGTCACTGGTTCTATCTCCTGTAGGCTTTCTCATGCCTATAATGCTCTTCTGTATCATTCCCAGAATCTCTGACGCAGATCCAAGTTCAGCCATTTGTACATGGTTCCTATATAGCTACTATCTATGCGGCTGATCCAGAACCTTTCCACTGTGCATAGGGCATTCCATGTTCCCTGAGCTGACAGGTGTCACACCAGATATATATCATAAGGCAGCCTTTAAGGGTGCTGACAGATGTGCAGGCCCCCGCTCTAACTCATTGTGCTTTACATAAAGAGCCATGAGTTAGAGTGCTCCCCCCATATGCAACAGATATTCAGGTGTTGGGTCGAGGGTGGGGACAGTGATTGAGCCTGCCTTCAGGAGCCTGCCTATAAGTTGAGGAGCCACCTCTCTCCCCCAACCCCACCAGCTCCCCCTCAGCTCTGGGGCTGTCAGCAGGAAGGGAGAGGGGGAGAGGAAGAAAGCTTCCAGCTGGGATTTGCCCAGCCTGAGCTGGAGGAAGGGGCTGGGGGGGGCCATGAGGCAGGGGGGCTCCAATACACTCACTCCCCCTACTCCAGCTCAGGCCAGGCAAACACCAGCCAGCAGATCATTCTCCTTCCCCCCTTCCTTCCTGCTGACAGCTCTGGGGGTATGGCTGATGAAGCCCAGGCCCCATCAGACCACAAATTAATGCTAGGGAACACAAGTGGCTTCAGCCTGGACCACCTCCATCTGATTAACACTTCATTTGATGAGGGTTAACTTGTCATACAATTGGCCATGTTAAAAGTACCCTGCAGCCATGCACGTGTCACAGTATGGCTGTAGAGTGCTTTCAGCGGGCTGGATCATGGGACAAATGTAACTTCTGTCTGCACCCTAAAGTGTAATAGTTCTGATAGTATAATACTTCCTTGGGCCGGGTGTAACTGAAGTTTGAGGAAAACTGTACAAAAAACCTGAATAAATCTTTTTTTTTTTAAATCTGTGATTCACTATGATCTAAGTAGTGTGATGTCTGGCACTATTGTATGGCTGGCACTTCTGTGGGAGGCCTTTAGAAGGGTCCCTGAGGATTTGCACCTTGGAGCACAGATTTGCTCAATAGCATTGTGCATACACTGTTTAAATAAAATGAATATATTACTAATGGCAGAAGGGCCTTCTGCATCCTTGCAAATGTACAAGATCCTACTATCCCTCTTAGTTTTCTAAAAATACGTATCTGTTGAAGTTTAAAAACAGCTTTGACCTTTCTCGTGAAGCTTTATTTTTTTTCTTTTTACTTGAAGCTGCATTATGTGACCTCAAAAGGTTGTGAGCTAACAACCTGCGCAAGGAAAGCCCTTCAGTTCTGGAGGGCTAGAAATTAAGAAGTAATTTTTTTTATTCCAAGCCCTTTTGGTCCTTAGCCTGCCAATATTCTGCACAGGAGTGCCAAATCATGTGAATTAAACTAGAAAACTATGAAGTCTATGCTGTGGATGCCTGCCCTTTAAGAATAAAACTGAGACTGTAAGCATATGTTCTTTGGGTATCTGTTCTATTTTGCCTGCTTTTTAGAATGAATGCTTTACAGTGCCATGTTAATATCCTATTTACTTACATACAACTTGCATCTTTCCCCAAAAAATCAGCCCCCCCAAAATTGGGAGGGAGGGAGTATCTTCAGCAGGAAAACAGATTTTCTTCACTATAACTTCATTGCATGGAGGCACAGAAGGATTAAGACACCATACTACAAGATAGCTGCCAGCTTCTCTTTCCCCTCTAGGAAGCAGAAGGGTTAAGTATTAATACTTTCATAGCCACTCTCAAACTGGGACCAGTGTATGGCAAGTTTTAACCCATAACAGGGG
Source organism: Alligator mississippiensis (assembly GCF_030867095.1). Classification (NCBI taxonomy): domain Eukaryota; kingdom Metazoa; phylum Chordata; order Crocodylia; family Alligatoridae; genus Alligator; species Alligator mississippiensis. The sequence goes on from NC_081824.1 coordinate 323,311,446, forward strand.
TATGAGAGATATAAGAGTACTAAGGTGTTGTCTTCTACATTGAAACACATGAATTTTGCATATATTGTACTTTTATATTTCCTTCTTTAAGAATATCAGACAGTACCAGTAAGAATGATTTGTATATCTGGTTTTATGGCACTTCTGGCATTTTCCTCCTTTTAAGATAAGCCCACGTGGATGTACTAATTTTTCTAGGTTATACATTGCATAATAGCTAGGTATAAAAAGAAGTGCATAAGATCACATGATGAACCTGATCCATTTGAATGGCTGCAGTGCCACAAAAGACCAAGGTAATGTATATTTTATATTACTGATTGATTATGGGCTTTTAGAGTCCTAATGAATAGACTAGCTGAGCTGTTCTGGACCGGTCTTCCAAACTTTTATTAATAAAGAAATTAACCAATATATTAACTAGATCATGAGTTTGCTTCAACAAAGCCACCAAATAGCTTTCAAAGGATAGTGGGTTGCTATGGGATTTAAGAAAAAGTATCAGGCTCACAACCACAGAGGATGAAATGTTTATAGATGAGGTACAGGCATCAATCACTCTTACTTCAGTAGAATCTGTTGGAGTTCAGGGGAAGGACTTGTAGATCCTTCTAAGACATCCCCTACCCCTACGTGCCATGCAGAACATCTGCATATATCAATCATAGATGGCCTATGGAGAAAGCAGCGGCTCCTTGAAATAGGAACCATGGCTGCTTGTACATGCCATGGGGGTTTACTTCCTTTTTTTCATAGATTCATAGATGCTAGGGTTGGAAGGACCTCAACAGATCATCAAGTCTAACACCCTGCCCTGGGCAGGGCAGAGTGCTGGGGTCAAATGACCCCAGGCAGGTGCCTATCCAGACTTCTCTTAAAGACCCCCAAGGAAGGGGAGAGCACCACCTCCATTGGAAGCCCATTCCAAATTTGGCCACCCTTACCATGAAGAAGTTTTTCCTGATATCTAGCCTAAATCTGCTCTCTGTCAGTTTGTTACCATTGTCACCAGGGTGACTCTTGGGGTAACAAGGAACAATGGTCAAGTATGTGTATATAAGTCTTGCTCTGAATATTTAAAGATAGCTTCACATATTTTATTTTCCACAGACATGAAATAGATCAGTGATCATTGAGTGCACCTGGGATTATTTCATCTAGTCTAGTTTAAAAACCCTGCTTAAATTTAAATCGAAGTAACCCCCTGTGGCATGTAGGCAAGGGTTGAGCCTGATCCTTACCTGCCTCTCTGACAGCAGGCAGGGGGTGAGGGGGGAGGGGAAGAATGAGTTGCCGGTGGGCCAAGCAATCCCTAAGATACGGGGGAAAGAGGAGCGGTGCTTCCCTCTGCAGTGTCACTCCCCCAGGCAGCACTTGCCCACAGGCACCCAGCCTGGGCGGTCCCGGTGGCACTGCAGCTGTGGAGGGAAGCACTGGCCCCCCTGTAGCCATGAAGGGAAGCACCAGGCCCCCCGTGCAGCTCAGGCAGGCAGGCAGGCTCTGGGGAGAAAAAAAGAAAAAGATCAGGCTTGCTGCTTTTTTTTTTTATTATTATTCCTTTAGTGGAGCCTGCCTGCATGGGCTGCTGACGAGCTGTCTGCACAGCCCCTGAGCTGCACGGGGCCCGAGGCTTCCTGCCGCAGCTACTAAGGTAGCAAACTAAAACACCTCAGACATGTTTTATTTTGCTACATCCCAAAGTCATCTAATGTGCAATATGCCACTGACATTGTAGGCAGCAGAGCCATTAATGTGCAATATGCCGCCAACACTGTAAACAGCAACACCATTGAAGTGGTGCAAAAGGGCATTTAAACCACTTTAAAGGCCAATTTTGTGGCATGTACAAAGGCCTCATGACATTATTCTAATGATACACTTCTATCTGGGACTGTAGAGGACTGGGGCAGATTCAGGGGGATGTGACAGCCACCACATTCCCTACAGCCTGGAACAACAATGGGGCAGGAGGCTCTGGGGCTCCCTCCGTGCTTGCTTCAGTCAGGGGCAGTGCAATGGTTCACAGGTTCCTCCTTTCAACACCTGCTCCCTGCCTGCCCCTACTCTTCAGTCTCCCATAGGGGAGAGGGTGGGCAGTTTGGCAGGAAGGAGCAAGCACTGGAAAGAGAAAGCTGCATGCTGCCAGCACTGTGCCCAGCTGTCCCCAGCAGCCACTTGGAGTATGTATTAAGAACAAGATCCAGAGAACTGAATTTCACAGATGTATCTTGAATGTACCCAAAACAATGGGTGGTTAGCAGTAGCATATCTAAGGTCAGGCAGCAGCGGCAGTCAGCATGTGGAGAGCCCATGCAGCAGCATGGGTCTTGGAGATCTCACTTGGAGCTAATGGCCCCCTACCACACACACATTATCCAGCACTTAGCACTCCCTACTCGCTGGTATTCAGCCCACCTCCTGCCTCTCACCCCCATCTCTAGTACGTGCATCATTATCATCATATGGAAACTTCTGTTACACTTCTGGAAAGCTTAGATGAGCTATACATGGACTGATAGATGTATCTTCTGAGGTATAGATAAATTAGTTGCCCTTAATTATAAACAGATTAGTTCAGGTTCATTATATTCTGAATGTTTTACCACCTCAAGGGAGCCTAACATGGATCCAGCTGTCTTGCTGTTATGTGCCAACTCTATGGCACAGGATGAAACTTGGTCCTGGCATTTACTTTTGGGTTTATAATACTTTTTTTTCTTGAGGAAGGTAACAAAAGAGCACAAGTATTAGCTATCTGATTGAAGCACATTAAGAGATTTTTTAAAGGTATGAATGAAGTTCAGACCTTTATGAGAAACTGAGCAAATTCTCGACCTTCCATTCAACCCAGCCTCAAACAGTGACCATGCCCCAAGATACACTGATAACAATAGCCATCCAGCAGCCTGATTCACAGTCATCGTTTCTTGTCCTAATTCCCTGTCTATGCCTCCCTAGCTCTCTATTCATATTTACCGTTCCAATTACATTTCAGTCCTGACCTCCACAATGCTGAGTACTTTCAAGCCATACCGAGGAATTAACACCAAGGAGGCATGCTGCTCCTCACAGGATAAGGGCCTGCAAGAGTGAATTCCCCAGAAGTCCTACTTCTCTCTTACAGTAGATATTTCTCAGAGAAACTAAGAAAGCTCAGCCACACTTAGGATGAATCAAAGTTGATAGCCAGAGGGGAGAGGAAAAATTGCCATGCCACTGATGTGGATTTTCTCTTGGTTCCTGATCATACTAGATTGCTTCGGAGCCTGACACTACCTGAACATTTCTGTGGTATTGCTAGTATTGGTCTGACAGTTCTTGACCTTTTTTAATCTTTTGGGTTTAACTTTATTTACACTTCATTTAAATGTAATACCTTTAGGCAACTGCAAGGAGTCATGCCTTATTCTCTTTATACATTTTTTTTTATATGCAAGGACTCTCTGTCTCTTGTTGTCACCAGCCTCCCTGATACAAACGCTCTTTAAGAAGATCACTGCTTTTGACTTCAGTTAGTCATGCCCATTAGTCATAATCTGAAAAATCACAAAATAACTATAGCCAATTTAGCTGGAGCATGCATACATTCGCTTTTCAATGGATTCCAAAACATGGCTTGTCATCGAGGAGACATGAATCAAACTTCTTGATTGAACTAGACTAGGTGAAATACTCCCAGATGCATTCAATGATCACTGACCTATTTCATGTCTGTGGAAAATAAAATATATGAAGCTATCTTAAAATATTCAGAGCAAGACTTATAAACATATTAATGGAGAGAAACTCCTGGCTTGTTTCTTCTGTTTCTTTTTTATCTGAGGGGAGGAGAGTGGAGGCATTGGGAGATTGTCTAAAATTAAACAGTCTGTGGGAAAGGACAAATGTAGCCTTTAAAGACCTTGTTCTGGTAACTCAAGGTAACTGGCGGGCTACTCAATAGCAGTACAACACATTGCTGTATGCTAACAGATTTTGAGTTAGTCTGCAGTGGCTGAATCTGAAACCAGATGATTGACTCAAGCAGAAGCAATCTAGGGCTTTACAAAATAGGATGGGAAGTGTGAGGGGAAGTCAGGAATCATCCTGTCTGGACCTGTATTTTGGGTGGTATGAGAAGGTCAGCACAACAGGCATAAATCTGCTTGACGTGCAGCCATGCCAGAGCACACACCAACTGCTGAAACTTCCTTAGCCTGACGAAGGGTTTTTGAACCCGAAAGTTTGCTTAATAACTATTCTCCAACTATTTGGGTTGGTCTAATAAAAGATATCAAATTCACCCAAGGAACCTTGTCTGACTATCTAAACCAAACACTCTGTCCATTTCCTTGTGGTACCACATGCAGGTCAATTGGGGTTGCTTCTTATAGCTAATAAGCATGTGCACAGTGCCTTGAAAATAGTGTTGCTTCCAGTTCAGGGTTTAACTTGTGCAAACTAGCTCTGAATGGTACTGTCTTGCTCCACGTAAAAAGATACTCAGCGTATGGTTCTACTGCCCCTTGTCCATTTCTCCTTCCCCACTCAGCAGCAATGTCCTATACATAGAAATATCTTCTTGTCTCTTCATTTATTACTAATCACTAAGGATAGCTAAAGGACAAAAGGGTCTCTCTTTCTAAAAGTTGATCTGCTCTTACTTTCTGCTTTTCTTCCAAAGACCTAGTGTGAGGTTTCCAAGGCTTATGTCACTCCAACCTTTTCAACCTGGGTAAAATGTGTGGCATAAAAATGCTTTCAGTTATAGGATATCATAACTCAGTTATGATTTTTTCAGCTCAGGAATGGTAAAGGGAGCCTCGCCAGTGATGTTATAAGGAGCATTCTGGGGAGGTGGAGCTGCAGGCGAGGCGTGGGAGAAGCAGGGCCACAACCACAGAGGAATCTGCTATGAAGCAAGCATTCAGGGCTACCACATTATGCAAATTGCTAAAAGAGTAACCGATGGCCAAAGGGCCATAAAGGTAGCTTAAAAACATCTTTTTGTCCCTTTCACCAAGCCATAAATTCTGTGCCGTACCTCATAGAAACAATAATTAAATCATAAATAAAAGGTTATAATGACAGTTTTGGAATAAGTAACCGGATTATATGAATTTGAGAAAAATGTGTCTAACTAGAATGCATTAAAGGTTTCCAGCGGACAAAACCAGCTTTCTAACATCCAAAACACTCAATTCTAGAGAACATATTCTGTTTAAATAATAACAAAGCCGGCCAGAGTAGTGGGTGCATAAATAAAAAATATGAATAAGTTGTAGGAGTCCAAATAGTCTTCACCATTGTGTTTATAGTGGCAGTTTGACCAGCAGGCAAAACTGATGGTGGCAAACATAATTTAAAAGCATTGCAATGTTGTTAATTAGAGAAGCAGAAAAGATTTGCTTCCATTTGCTGCAGCCTTTGCCACAGAAATTACAGAGATGTTAGGTGCCTGCATTAAAGAGACTCTCTAGGGCAATGCAGTCCAATGACAAATAATTTCTGATAGGACTATTACACTCAGAACTACCCGCCCTGGCTGTTAAATGCCTTTTGTACCCACTGAAACCATGCGACTTGCATAAGATGAAAATCAAAACGGAATTTGTCCTAGCTATAAAGGCATAAATTTCATTTTCCTTCCAATTGCATAACAATTTTCACTTCTGGTTCAAAAACAGCCACACAAGCCCAGGTGATGCCTGTCAGAAACTTCAATGCTGCAAAGTGTTCTGTGGCATTTTTCTCCCAGACAGGCATGGTTGACAGCATAGTTTAAGGCTAACCCTGTCAACATTAATTTCTATCAAGTTTCCATTTCTCATCAACCTTCCTATCCATACTAATGCAACTAGAGGTTGTAACTGCTAGGGGACATGGTGGGACACCACTGACAGGGTGCAGAGAAGACAGTCAGAAGCACAGAGTAACAATGCTGCATTCCAGATGTCTGAGACTCCACATCTATAAGCTTCATAACTTTTCCACCTTAAGTATTTGGCCGAAGGACAAACTTCTGGAACCTGCAAAGGAAGGACCTGGTAGAAACTTCATACAACCAAGCCTGAGCAGTTTCCCAGTCTCCTTTGGGAGTCACTTGTGTTTTCTGTCCCTTACCTTACTGAGGAATATTTGACTATTAAAACACTCATATTTATCATACCTTTTACTCTGAAGTGCCCTCTGTGTTCATAGATTCATAGATGTTAAGGTTGGAAGGGACCTCAATAGATCATCGAATCCAACCCCCTGCATGGCAGGAAAGAGTGCTGGGTCTAGATGACCCCAGCTAGATGCCTATCTAACCTCCTCTTGAAGACCCCCAGGGTAGGGGAGAGCACCACCTCCCTTGGGAGCCCATTCCAAACCTTGGCCACTCGAACTGTGAAGAAGTTCTTCCTAATGTCCAGTCTAAATCTGCCGTCTGCTAGTTTATGGCCATTATTTCTTGTAACCCCCAGGGGAGCCTTGGTGAGTAAAGCCTCACCAATTCCCTTCTGTGCCCCCATGATGAACTTATAGGCAGCCACAAGGTCGCCTCTCAACCTTCTCTTGCGGAAGCTGAAGAGGTCCAGGCGCCCCAGTCTCTCCTCATAGGCCTGGTCTGCAAGCCCTTAACCATACGTGTGTTCCTTCTCTGGACCCTCTCCAGGTTATCCACATCCCTCTTGAAGTGTGGCACCCAAAATTGCACGCAGTATTCCAACTGCGGTCTGACCAGCGCCCAATGGAGGGGAATTATCAGCTCCTTGGTTCTGTTCGTCATGCATCTGCTGATGCACGATAAAGTGCCATTAGCTTTTCTGATGGCTTTGTCACACTGCCGACTCATGTTCATCTTGGAGTCCACTAGGACTCCAAGATCCCTTTCTGTTTCTGTGCCTCCAAGCAGGTCATTTCCTAGGCAGTAGGTATGCTGGACATTTTTCCTTCCTAGGTGCAGCACTTTGCATTTCTCCTTGTTGAATTGCATTCTGTTGTTTTCCGCCAACATGTCCAACCTGTCCAGGTCTGCTTGTAGCTTTTCCCTGCCCTCCACCGTGTCCACCTCTCCCCACAGTTTTATGTCATCTACAAACTTGGACAGAGTACACTTCACTCCCTCATCCAAGTCGCTGATGAAGACATTGAAGAGTATCGGTCCAAGGACTGAGCCCTGCGGGACCCCACTGCCCACACCCTTCCAGGTCGATACCGAACCATCCACTACGACTCTCTGGGTATGACCCTCTAGCCAATTCGCCACCCACTGGACCGTGTAGTCATCCAAGTCACAGTCTCTTAACTTGTTCACCAGTATGGTGTGGGATACTGTATCAAAGGCCTTCCTGAAGTCTAAGTAGATGACGTCAGCCCCTACTCCCGCGTCCAGGTGTTTTGTAACCTGGTCATAAAAAGAGACTAGATTAGTCGGGCGTGATCTACCTGCTACGAACCCGTGCTGGTTTCCCCTCAGCATAATTTTTCCTGCCGGGCTCTCGCAAATGTGAGCCTTGATAATTTTTTCAAAGACTTTGCCTAGGATGGAGGTGAGACTGACTGGCCTATAGTTGCCCGGGTCCTCCTTCCTCCCCTTCTTGAAAATGGGGACCACATTGGCCCTTTTCCAGTCCTCCGGGACCTGGCCCATGCGCCATGAGTGTTCAAATATTCCTGCCAGTGGCTGCGCAATGACGTCAGCCAGTGCCTTCAGTACCCTCGAATGGAGCTCATCCAGGCCTGCCGACTTAAACGCATCCAGTTCCTCCAAGTGCCTCTGCACCATCTCAGGGTCTACGCTTCGTAGTCTGGCATCCTGCTGCTGCCTCTCTACAATCTCAGTGAGAGCCTTGTCCTGCCCTTCACTTAGGAACGCTGAGGCAAAGAACTCATTGAGGAGTTCAGCCTTGTCCCCCCTGTCCGTCACCAATTGCTTCTGCCCATTTAGTAGGGGTCCTATTCCACCCTGGGCCTTCCTTTTACTCCCTATATATCTAAAGAACAATTTTTTTTGTTATCCTTAACTTGTTAGATGATCCTATACATGTTAGGGGCCTTTTCCTCATACCATTTGAACCAATTTGATTTCATCATGTCAAAAGCTCCTCCCTCTTAAAATTTAGAAAATCATAAAAGGCAGCTGGCTGACCTTTTAGAATGCATTCTTTCTTTGTTCACTCCAAATTTTGCCACCCATTTTCCTTACCAACTGGGACCTCCCATCATTGTGATACGTTACTTTAAATGGCTAGCAATAAAGAACTGTTTTAACGTAAAGGAGCTTTTTATTATATAATGAAAGCTATTCTAACCTGAAGGTTAGAACATAGAAAACATATATCTAACATGTATTACTATCTGAACTGTCTAGCTCAAGCTAGGATAGTTTTAGGACATCCTTGGAAAATAATTAATAACTGGTTTACGTACTCACAAATAAAAAGATGCATGACATATAGCATATTCCAAAAGTGCCAGAATCTGATTTGTGGTTACTAGAAAGATCTCCCAAGCATGTTATTACTGTATGTTAGTTCTGTGGACAATACTGGTTTTTTATTTCTGGTATTTGATTACTAGAAAAATCTGTGTGATGCTACGCACAAAGGGTAATGTACTGGCTCCACCAGGATCAATATTTCAGCAAAAATTAATATAATTTCTGCAATAAATAGTGTAAGAGAGCTGAAATGAAGAAAGATATATGATATTGATATATTTTCTACCCTCCTCTTGGCAAGCTACTTCACAAATTCTGTAGCACACTTTTTGTTGAAGAGATCAAGTAGATCAAATATTTCTGACCTGTGAAAAAATTGAAAAGTTTCCTAAATAGAAAATTTGTTTTGAAGCTTTCTTTGAAAATTCAGATACCTGAATAATATCATTCAGTTTTGTTTGCAGAATATTTGCAGATCAGTACCTAGCATTGGCTGATAGAGTGATGTAGATAGAACTATATCTTTGGGTAGTATATTTCTTCATTGTCCCTATCAACAGTAATCATCCTGCCTGCAGCAGTGGGTTGGACTAAATGACTTCCTGAGGTCCCTCACAGCCCTATTTTTCTGTAGTACTAATTATATACATAGTTTTTTTCAGTTAAAAGCCATCTACTATTTTAGATAAAGAAGATGAATGCATCACTGGTATAGCCTTATATCTGAATACAAATGGATTGTAACTTCTTCTGTCTAGAAGGGTCATGTTTATAATACTAATTATTTGATAAAGTGTGATTAATGGGTAGGACACCATACTGGAGCCAAAAAACATGAGTTTTTTTCCAGGTTCTGCCCCTGTTTTTGTCTTAAGATGAATCACTTCATTTGATTCCCCTCCTTTTCCTTTGTCTTTTTTTACTTTAGTTCTGAGCGTAAGCTCGAAAGGACAGAGAATGTTTCATATATATTAAGAAATTGCCTTGTAGAATGAACCTTTCAATCTCAGGGCCTCTAGGTGTTTTGATGATACAAATAAATAACAATATATGAATGCTAAATACCATTTATAACAATAACTTCTGTCTTAGCACCAAGGAAGCCATTGCTGAGGAGACCAATATTGAAACTTCATGTATACTGATCTTTTTCTGTGCCAAGAAACTGTAGAAGGAAGGCTGAGATTTGGCAACATGCTTCACCTCTTACTCAAACCCAGAATAGTAATGGCAAATAGGATGTAATCATGTCTTCTTTTCCAGCTAGGAAACCTTAGGTGCATCTACACCTGCAATTAGCACATAACAATAAATTCCAGCGCAGTTTGCTCCAGAGCTTTTTGCTCCTGCGGGCAGCATTTACATGTGCACCTGGGACTACAGCACATTGAACTGGGGTGGTGCAGCCCTGGGTGGCAGGGAATTCAGGGAGTCAGCCTGCCAGCCTGTGATTGCTCTGCCCCAGCTCAACCTGCTATGGAGGGGCTGGTTGGGGTACAACAGTGCTCCAGTATAGGGCTAGCCCGCAGGCAGACCCCATACAGTAGCACCCTCATGCCCCAGCCAGCCCCAGTCACCATCTACATCTGTATTTTGGTTCACATAACTCCTCCACTGTAGGACAGTAGTTGACCTGGACAGTACTATCCTATGGCTGAGTTAATGAATTTACTGCTCCCTAATACAGGTGCAATATGAAACTATGAAACTACGTGTAGACAGTGATGTTTTACTGAAGAGCTAATTAGTCAGCTCTTCAATAAAGCACACGTGTAGATGCACCGAGAGTCTCAGTGGAAGGTGATCAGTGTGATGTGACATTTTTGTGTCTGTTCAGCAGTGCTCAGTGCTGAGCTATGTATGCTACTGACTGTCTTGATCCAATTTGAGTTGGACAAACTCAAAGAGACTTCAAGACTGCTTTTACCAGGTCTGAAGAAGCCACATATAGAAATAGTTTTAACACGGTAAAATAGTTTTAGCAAGATTATCTACCAAGGATAGGGACTTGGATAGCAGCAACCCAATCCTTGCTGGTTTATTTGGAAAAAGTAAACAGAAAATCTATCAAGGTTGGGCCTTTTACTTTAATATGACAGACAGGCACAAGTGGTAGAGATCATAGTATTGCAAAATGCACTGGGTTTGAAGATGGTCTTAGTCACCTTAACTATGACTGACTCATCACTGGTTTGAGAATCCATATGGTACTTCATCTTGAAGAAGAATATCTTTCCCTCAGTGTTTTAGCTTCGGGAATGATTGTTGAAGTCAATTCAATTACACTGGTATGAAGCCTGAGTATGCCAAATCAAGCCTGGGATATGAAAACAGTGTGTTATTCTGCACTAGAGGCAGAAAATGTGGAGTTTCAAGAACAAGATACTAATACTAATGCCTGTACTACACACTGCAGTGCTGTGTGGGATAGCTCATTTAGGCCTATCTGGAAGCTGTCTGCTCTAGTGGGGTTCATTCTCCATTACCCTATTATGCAAGACACATTGGCTCGTAGAGTGACAGATGCACCTGGGAGAGTTGTAGACACATATGGGGTTTCCCATGTTCGCTGATACAAAGAAAGAGTGTGTTAGTATCATATCAGTGTGGTAGTAAGTGACCTGATGAACAGAGATCCTCAAGTAATGCCCAAAAGGTGGTTTAATAGATTATTTGGTATTCTGTGAATAAATGTCAGATAAGCTCATCTGAGGAAGAATTAGAAGTACTTGATAATCATAAAAAAGTTTGCCTCAAGGACTGCATATATAGTAAATGTCTTCCTACCCTAGTGCCTTCAAGGTATTATTTCTATTTGGATTTTAGGTTGGTGCAATCACTTTTCAACAGCTGGCAATCATCACTACACCCCATTTCAAAGTCCCATAATGCAATAAACAAGAAAACCTATATTTCAAAGGAGACAACCTCACAGAGTGATATAAATAGTAGCAGAGGCCCCATGAAATGACAATGCACTGCTCTTCTCATCTATATTGGTGGAAAAGTCTAATTAATTTGGCAGATTTCTCAGATCTTCAGTCATAACATCTGTTATTATGGAATGATCCAATACAGCCATCTGTCCTTCTACATGCAAAACAAATGAATGAGCAAAGATTTAATATTTTGTCAGAAAAGGATAGGAATAAGCATGTTACCAATCCATAGATGTGCACTTCAAGGTTAAATGCTGAAGTAATGCATAGAGTCATGTGCCAGATTGCTACTGGATGTTGAGTGCCAGAACACTGTTTGAGCATGATTAGAGGAAAATAACTTCGATTGGACCGTGCTGGTTCATTACATTTAAATTATAAACCATTTTATCTAGTCCAATCATAACCTATCCCAACTATACCCCTGAGACATACTCTTTATGCCAAGAGGATCTCCAATGAAACCATCTTAGGCTTGGTCTACATTACAAAACTGTCAGCCCAGCTATATAGGTCAGGGTGGGAAAAATCTCCTCCAAGATGGTGTAGCTATGCCAGAAAAACTACTGGTTTCAACATGATAATCCTGAAAGAAGAGAGCTTTTGTTGATTTAGTATATGTTGCTGGGGGGAAGTGATGCATCTATGTTACAGAGCGAAACTAAAAGAGCTATACCACCTGGTGCATTTGGGCATCCAACAGGACCAGAAGCAGGCATTATAGTATAGATGAGACCTTAGGCAATAGCTCTGAAATATTCAGAATCAGTTGTTTGACACAGGTCCTCAATATAGCCTCTCTTTTTGCCTTCACGGTTTCAGCAACCAATAGCTGTGTATAAAATACGGCTGTGTGAAGCTTTAGGTGGTGATTTGATTCGGAGGAGATTCAGCCCGATTTGGTGGCCAAATCTCCAAATCCGAATCAAATCAAGGAACAAATAAAAAGGTTGGAATTGATTTGCAGCTCTCTGAATCTTTGGAAAAAATTCAGAGATCTTCGATGATTTGGGCAGTCCCCGGTGGCTGCAGCAGGGAGCTGGAGCAGGACTTGGAGCCGGTAAGTAGGGAGCGGTAGACGAGGGGGGCAGAAGGAGGGGGGAGGGGACCATGGGGCCCATTCCTCTGCCAGGCCCCATTCCCTGCCTGCTGCCTCAGCACCCCCTCCCCCATGGCTGCCCTGCCGGCCCCAGCTCCTAGTGCTTTAAAAAAAAGCCTCCGCTCACCGGGTGCTGCCGGGTGGAGGGGGCAATCCCTGCTGCCCCTCACTGCCCCATGCTTCACGGGGGTCTCTGCATGAGCCCCCCAATCCCCCCTGCTGTCCCAGCCCCATCAGAGCTGCCCCAGCCGCCCCAGCTCCGGCCCTTAAGAAAAAAAATACTGAAGAAAACCCCGGGACTCACCAGATCATGCAGCAGCCTCAGGGCTTCAGGGGGTTTATGCAGAGCCCCCCACATAGTGGAGGGTAGCAGGAGGCAGTGGGGATCACCCCCACCAGCAGTTTTTAGTTCTTTAAAAGGCAGGAGCTGCAGTGGGTGGGGCAGCCATGGGGGCGCTGGGAAAGTTGGGGGTGGGCGTGGGGCAGTGGGGGGCAGCAGGTATCACCCCGCTCCTGGCAGCACCCTGGTGAGTCAGGGCTTTTTTTTTTTTTTTTTTAAGTGCTAGGAGCTGGGGTGGGCGGGGCAGCCATTGCCAGGGCTGGAAGAGCAGGCGGAGGATGGGCCTGTGTGATTCAGAATCACCGAATCAAATCACTGTCCCCTGAATTGGTCAAATCTGCATCCAAAGTAAATACTAGCTGCTTTGTACAGGCCTAGTATAAAGTATTATGCAGGCACTATTTATGCAATTTAGCTAGGTCAGAATGTTCAAGTGTGTCTACTACTTTTGGATTCCCAAACTGAAAGACTCAAACTTCACTTTTCAGCAGTTATAGGGTGTCTACACATTTCTCTATGGTGATGTAGAGATGGGCTACGTCGCCATGTGACACACTATGGCAACTCTGGGCGTGTCCAGACAAGCCCGCACGTGCCTCTTGCAGTTGTCTCAAACCCCTTTGAGATGCTGCAAGAGGCACATGCAGGAACAGGAAAAGGTTCCCCTCCACAGCAAATTTGCAGCACAGGGGCAAAATTAGACCCCTAGATATCCAGGAGTAAAAAAAAATGAAGCTAAAAAGAGCGGGGCAGGGCATGGTCCTGGACCATGCCCTGAGGCAACCAGAGGCTGGCTCCTCTACAGAGGCACTCTGGCTATCAGGGCATCTCTGTGGTAGGCCCTCACCCTGGTGCTGAAGCACGCTGTCTGCCTTGCATAGGCAGGCAGTATGCCAGCAGCAGAGTCCCAGTGCCAGTAAGTAAGGAGTCATGGAGGCTGGAGGAGGGGGAGGAGACTATGGGGGGGACCCCCGATGGCCCTGCCTGCTCTCCCAGTCCCTCTGATCCCTGCCCTACCCGGCCCCATCCACTGCCTGTCCCCCAAGCCCCCCCATCCCTTCCCCACCTGGCCCCATCCCCTACCTGTCCCCCTGGCCCCCCGATCCCTGCCTCATCCAGCCCCATCTCCCCCAAGGCCTCTGATCCCTGCCCCCCCCCAGCATCCTCACAATTAAAAAACAAACAAACAAACAAAACCCCACCCCCAGCACTTACGGGCAATTTGAGCTGCCATCTGGGTCACTGAGACCCCACCCACACAGCGCGGGGTAGGGTGACAGCCCCAGTGGCCCCAGCCTGGGCCCCGCTGCCCTGTGCTGCCCAGAGGGGCCCTGCCAGGAGGCACCAGCACCCCACCCCCAGCTTCTACAGTGAGTAGAGGCATTTTTGGGTTTTTTTGTCTTTTTTTTTTTTCTCAAAGTGCCAGTGTCTGGGGTTGGGGGGGCAGCCATGGGGTCCTGGGGGTACAAGTGGGGGCTGGGGATGGGTGGGTCAGCCACTGAGGGGCCTGGGGGAGCAGGGGGGTGGGGCTGGGTGGGGCAGCCATCAGGGAGGTTGCAGTAGCTGGCAGGGGATGGGTCCAGGTGGGGCAGCAATCAGGGGCTGGGGTGGGGCATGTGGGCCTGCAGGGGTAGTAGCCCCTGCAGGCCATTCGGCCCCTCTTGAGGTGGTTGTTACCTCTGTAGGGGGGCTGTTACCCCTGTGGGGGCCATAGTCCCTGTTGGGGGGGCAGCAAAATATATATTCATGTATTCATGAATTTATGAAACATGTATTTAGAGTTCACTTTATTATTATGATAGAGACACTGCTAGGCTTCAAAATTGCTTTAACACTGTAGATATATCAGTAAAACATTGCCCAGCTGATCACTGTCTCTTTGTCTTACTCTCTCTCCCTCTATATATAGTGGTCTTTTTGTTTCAATTGTGGAGGAACATGGATTTTGGGGTATTTTACAAAGTGACTTCGGGATTTTTTTTATCAGGGATTTTTCAGTTTTCCAATAGGGAACACCAGAATTCCTGCCAGGGAGGCCAGTGGCAGGACCCTGCCTGCTCAAAGCCGGCACCTTGAACCCAGCTGGCTGTGGCTGGCCTCCTGGCCAAATGGGTCCAGGAGGACATGCTTTGACAGTTCAAAGGCCAGTACACTGGGAACATCTTCTGGGTGATAGGTACCCAGATGGCCAGGCAGGGGCACACATGGCAGTAGTGCCACAGTAGGCCAACTCTGCAGCCACAGCCCACTGGCAGATGCCTCATCTGAGTCTGATAGGTGCGCAGCAGGTCACAGCCAGGCAGCAACCCCCACTGCCAGACTGCTGCAGTGGGTAAAGGTTGCAGGGAACTCTCAGGGATGCTTCATCAGTCTAGCTGGCACAAGGGGTAGTGTCCCCAGGTACCAATTAGCCGAGTCCCAGAAGCTCCTGAGAGTGAGTAGCCCTGAGCTTCTTGCCAGGGCACTTTTTTGTACTGATGGGGCCAGGACAGGGCAGCTTTTTATACTGCTGGGGACAGTATAGGTGCTGGCCCCGGGCTCTAGCTCCCCCTGGCTGCAGATCTGGGAGGAGCCAGGCAGGGTTATTTTGCCCCAAGTGGCACAATTTGCTCCACAACAAAGTGCTTGTCCAAGCATGTGCGCTGAGGCAAAAAGCCCCAGCTCAAATTTGCACCACTTCTATTTGAACTGCTGCAAGCACATGTGCTTTCATGTTTGGATGTGCCCTATGGGTCTACATGATTGCCAGCTACATCACCGTAGCGACACACTCCCCAGGTATAGCATGTTGCTATGGTGATGTAGCAGCAAAATCTAATGGTGAGCTATGCGCACAGCGCAGTAGCCACCTATACTGTGCCTTGCTTTAGTACTTCCAAAAGCCTTCAAATGAAACAAAAGCCTTCAAAGTGGCCTTGAAACAAAACAAGGGCACTCAAAACGTTTTGAAAGTTTTGAAACGTTTTGAGTTTTGAAGCCAGGCTTACTTGGCTTCAGCACCAGTCCCAGCCAGCAGCAGGAGCCTGCTGTCATTCGGCAGGCAGATTGGGGGCCCGCCCGCACCCCCGGGAGGGCTGCAGGGCTGTGCTGGACTCCTTCTGGGGTGTGTGGGACTTCCCAATCTGCCTACTGGATGACAGGAAGCTGGTGCTGCCAGCTGGGATCAATGCTGGGCTCAGCCCATGCCAGGAAGATTGGTGTTGCCACTGGCCCCAGCTGGCAGCACCAGTCTCCTGTCATCCAGCAGGCAGATTGGGGCTCACCCACACCCCCGGAAGGGCTGCAGGGGTTGTGCTGGACTGCTCCGAGGAACGCAGGCCCCCGATCTGCCTGTTGGATCACAAGAGGCTGGGGCTGCCAGCTGAGGCCAGTGGCAGCACCGATCTTCTCAGCACTAGGTATAGAATAGCCTATGGGTGAAACGTCTAAACAGCATTGAAACAGCAAAACAGTTTTGATAAAACAAAATGAAATAGTGCTTTTGAAACTAAATAAAACTTGAAACAAAACACTGTTCCATCAAAACATTGAAACGGAAGTTGAAGAGGAACAGTACTGTTTCGCACAGTCCTAGTAGACAGGACTAAAAAGGAAATGCGTTAGATGGCAGTAGTAGTACTAGTAATAATAGTAGTAGTAGTATATAATTAATATCTCTACACTGCATTTGCTTCCACCACTCCTCTTCAGATTTGGGAGCAGTTGTAGAGGCAAATGTAATAGCCTTATGGAAAATGTGCATTGCACTCTACAGAGGAAAGCCCATCAGAATTAGAGGGATACGAACAGAAATAAAATCCATCTCTCACAGAGTACTTTTAATTCACAGACCTCAAAATGTTTTACTAAATGTGTGAGCATCATTATTTCCATTTTACAAATGGGGTAATTGAGTCATAAGGAAATAAAGTCACCCAGGAGGCAAATAGAAGATCTGGGAATAGATGCTGCTAGGTAATGCAAGAAAATTATGAATGTCATGATATCATCTATTTCCTTTAAAGCTGCAGCTCCTGATTAGGTGAGAATCCTAGCTTTCATTAATTTCTATTGTCTGCAGTTGCAGGAAAAACTTGAAAATGTGAACTCTAAGGCTAAGTATAGACAGTCAAAAATCCTGAGGCTGAATTGATTCAGTCTTCACGGGTTAGTCTAAACCGTGTAGACTGAACCGATAAGCATGTGAACAGACATTCACTTTTGATCCCCAGCTGCAGAGACATGCTTGCAGTGGCCCAGGCCAGAAGCCAAGGGGATGCTAGAGCACAGCTCCCTGCTCAACTGGAGCAGACAGCTTGGACCAAAGCTAAGCCACCCACCCTGTGGAGGACGGGGAGGAGGTGCAAAGTATCCTGGGCTGCTGGGGACTGAGTTAACTTGAACCTGGAGGGGATCTGGGACAGTAGTTAAATGAACCAATTTAACCTAAATCAGTTACAGCTGATACCACATCCATTCAGGTTTATCTTACACTGGTTTTAGCCATTTTGAAAGTGGTTTATGAGCACTGAACTTCTGTTGTGTTACAGATTTGAACCAATTTCCAATCACTTATATTGATTTGTGTGTAACTTCTGTCTCTCACCTAAAGGATCAGAGAACAATAAAAATAATTCAGAATGTATTATGTTCCTTCAGTTCATAGGACTTTTAAGCCAGTAGCTTGATTTTTTAGCATCTACTTCATTACTTTTGAAGGCTTGATGTGGACCATACTTCACCAAATACAGCAGGACAGATTACCAAGCACAGTGGTTTCCAGTATGCAATCATAAGCCCCAATATATTGTAAAGGCACAAGAGTAGGCTCAGAAAAAAGGTATACCATGGCAGAGGCAACTTCTCTTCATTGTGTCATAGTGAAAATCAATCGTCAGTGTACAGATTCATTTCCAGGCATATTCAATTTCTTCCTTTTTCTGTTAAAATGGTAACAGGGATGCCATTGCCAGCCTGAGAGGTGAATTTTGTAACATGACCTGTTGGGGAGGACCCTGGTATAGAACCCTGCTGGAACATGAACTGAGTCTATCAACTACTTTCTCAGGAACTGGGTTTTGTGATGGCACACTTTTTATTTTCATTTTGCTTGCAAGTTTAAGTTTAAGAGATTTTACCTATTTGTTTATCAGTTTGTTTCCCCATGTACCATACCTATTATTCATGGTTTTTTCTCTATTCTGGTTCTGTTGATTTCCTTCCCTGTTCTCCTCACATCCTGAATGCTATAGGGATCTATTGGATTGAGAGAAAAAACAAGATTAAGTCCAGTACCTTGAAAATTAGATTCCCATCCGAGGGTAGAGGCAAGAGGAAGTTGGGAGGAAAGATTAAGCTAAATCAGATCCTACACACATGTTCAGGGTTAATGCCTTGGATAGAATGAGATGGACAGAGGTAGTAGCAGAGTGCATGAGTTAATTTGTACTTAGTGAAGTGTGCACATTAAGCAGAGCTTTGACTAAGAAAAAAATTCTATCAGTTTTATGAGCCCCATGTAACATTAGGTTCAGAGGCCTTTAAAACACAACAATTAATGAACTCCTACTGGCCACCCCCAGCTTCTCTCTTAAATGACACAT
The DNA here is from genome assembly GCF_030867095.1 of Alligator mississippiensis. NCBI lineage: Eukaryota > Metazoa > Chordata > Crocodylia > Alligatoridae > Alligator > Alligator mississippiensis. Next base: position 323,329,810 of record NC_081824.1, read on the forward strand.
GAGCCCTTGTCCCACAAAGTTTCATTTAGCTGCAGAGGTGCCAAGTTCATGGCGCCCCTCAGGAAAAGGGCTGTCACCTAAAATACGTAAAACTTTCCACATGTCCATCATTTTAACCCCATCCTGGCAAAAATAAAAGTCAGAGCCTATGTTTAGCTGTTCTCTTCTTTAATTTGTGCAGTGTCATAAGTCTTATTTCCACAAGCAGGAAATATGTGAAGATTCATCAAAGACTCAAATCCATGAACTTCCCAGTACTTTCTCAGCAAAATAAAAGCACTGTGTAAAGTTTTACATTAGTAAGATGGGGGACAGGAGAGGGTTGGTTTATTTGGTTTAGTTTTTACTTTAATGTTCAATAATGTGAACATCAAAGGGAGTTTTGCCTGAGGATATAATGTATCAATGTAAAGTGAGTTTGGACCTCTGAATTTGGCCCACAAAATATAGCATTTTATTTGTTGGTATACTCTGAATACAATACTCTAAATAAAAGGTAAACTGATTAATATAACTGAATACTCTCCCTCTTCCCGAGTTTAGGGAGGCAAAAGTGAGTTCCTTGGCTGGTGGACCAAGAATAGAAGCCTCAGAGAAAGCCCAGTGACTCCTATACATTTTATGAGAGGACTTATTAGTCTTTTCTTTTCCCTTTAGGTCTGTTGTTTTGGGGTGTAGAATAACACCAATTTCCCATGTTTGAAATTAGAGTAGGGATAGATTTTGGGTGCATGTTGTGGGTATCATGCTAGTCATCTGAAGGAATTTGTCCATCTTTACTGGACAAGGCAAAAGCCTTGGTATCCAGTGGATTTGCTATGTTATAACATGCACATGGTGTTCCAGTTTGGAAGGTTGCCTTGTGTAGGGACTTCTTCAATATAATATAATTCATTAAAGTAGAATAAGAATCAAGGATAGGAAACAGCATTCTTACAAGAAGGTTGGGAGCGGTACTGGAGTACCAAATGTCTGTTATGAAGGCAGGCCAACCTTTGATCACAACATCCTTAACTCTTACATAAAGGGAGGATGATAGTAACACAGGATGCCAAATGGGATTAACAGGAGATGGAGGTAGCATTTGGATTGGTGTTCCACCAGGTGATACAGATTGCAGAAAGAAAGATGATCCACACTGGATGTTTATTGTTGGATAGTTTCCCAGAAGTTTAAAATTAACTAACTTAATGGTCTAGTGAAATCATGTTCCTGGTTCTTGCCTTTTCCTCCCTATGATGTCTAACATTGGCAGATCTGGGATTTTGAAAAAGGGGGGTTGTCATGGCGGGGTCCTTGCGGAGGGCCGTGATCTCCTTGAGGCCCTCTCACCACGCTACTTCGGCCCGAGGGCACCCTCCATTCTCACCCGCCACGTCTTGATGGAATATGTAATAGGGAGGCTGCCTTGTGTTTCCTTGGGCACGTAAGCTCCTGGACCCCTCGTGGGTCTCCCCATACAATGGGCGCTACCCAAGCACCCCAGCCTTATGGGCTATGCGTGGCTCCTACCTCCCCTGATACCACGCCCCAAGCCTCGCAGATGTAATAGACGTTGTTGGGTCTGTCTCTCGTGCCCAGACTCCTGCTGGAACTCTCATCTAGCCCACTCTGGGCCTCCCCTGCCTGTGTGGTTCCGCTCAGGGACTCTCTAGCGGGCCTCCGGTCCTATGGGCCAACCGCACGGGCACCCTCTCTGACCCTGGCTCACCGCGCTGCTACTCCCCATCTTCTCGGGGCAACCGCAGCGCCCTGCCTCAGTCTGAGGGGTGTTACCGCACTACCCTGCGGCCAGGCTCGCTATGCCCGTCTCGGGCTCCTCAATATGGCCCCGCTCTCTAGGGCTGCTCAGCATGGTGCTCCCCCTCTCTGGGGCTCGCCGTGCCCACACTGGGCTACTCAATAACGTACAATGGCGCTCCCCCTCTTTGGGGCTCGCCGTGCCCACTCTGGGCTACTCAATAATACCGCCCCTTTCCTGGGGCCGGGGTCTATGTTCCCCCACACGCAATCCGGGGTCTAAGTCCCCATCCGCAACCTACGGGTTGCACCCGCGACCCACTGGCCGCGCTCCTTGCCGCCAGTTGCTCACGCACTGGCGTGCGAGCTGCGCCTTCCCTGGTGCTATGAAAATAATGCGCCCTCTTGGCGCTAGGGCACCCCACACTCTCTGGGGTCCCTATGATCGAGGCCTCCTCCAACCCCTACAGCCTCGCCCAAGCCTCCGGGTGTAATATACAGAGCCAAACGTAAACTAGAGCCTCCTGGCTATAACACAAACATAAAGCCCCCTGGCTAACCATAGTGCCCAATCCTCTCAGGGCTATCATGAGCTGTACTTGCCTGTCAGGCTTCTCCCCATATCTTGGCTGAGGGAGCTCCTGCCTCTCCGGCTGCTGGCAGAGAACTGCCAGTCTGGCCTCAGCCCTGAGCTTTATAAGGGCCAGGCCCTGCCTCTTACAGGCAGCTGGTTCCCCTTGGTTGCTCCGGCAACCCGCAGCTGCGCTCATTACCTGAGCAAGCCTCAGCTGGGCTCGTTATGTCAGGCCAGGGCACGCTCACTCGCTCCCTGGCAGTTTCTCCTTTATAGGAGCAGGGCACCAAGGTGCCCTGCGACAGGGGTGCAGACAGTGTGGTGCATCATCACATATAACACAACACACATTTTTCTCCAAGTAAAAAGAAACTAGAAAATTTACTAATATGCCAGGGATTTAGGGATATATAATTCAATTTAAGATCAAAGTGAAAACAAATATAACTTTATTGGAATGTTCATTCATTTGCTATATAGTACATTATGTATTAATAAAGACAACAAACTGGGCAAACAAAATCAAGATATGTTGTTCATTTAGTCTTGTAGGCTGCTTGTACATGCCACAGGGGTTTAATTTGGTTTAGTTCTCCCTAAATTGAAACGGTGAGTGTTTAAAAACACCACTTCAGTTTAGGGAGAATTAAACTGAACTAAACTTCCATGGTGTGTACACAATGGTGGGGGCCCAATCTTTAACTACCTCTTTGGTGGTGCTGGGGGGGGGGGGAGGAGCAAGCTGCTGGTGGGCCCAGTGGGCCCTGACCTGTGTGGGTGCCCCCCAGGCGGCTCCTGCCCACTGGCACCCAGCCCAGGCAATCCCACAGGGTACTGCGACCATGGAGGGAAGCACTAGCCCCACCAGAGCTGTGAAGGGAAGCACCAGGTCCTCCTGCAGCCATGGGGGGAAGCACTGGGCCCCTGCAAAATTCAGGCAGGCAGGCAGGCAGGCAGGCAGTCTCCAGAGAGGAAAAAAAAATGATCAGGCTCACTGCTTTTTATTTTTTTTCTTCATGGTGCCTGCCTAATGTCCCAGATAAATGAGCATTGCATAGCTAATGTGGAGAATATTATATGCAACTGGATTAGTATTAAATTTATGGATTAATACACGGGTGCTCAATCCCTGGCCTACAGGCCAGATCTAATCCAAGAAGCCATGTCATCCAGCCTGTGAGTCTGTCCATAGGTCCAAATATTAGGTAGCATGGGGGGCAGTGGCACTGCTCCCCTGTGCAAAATTACTAGATCCAAGGAGAGCCCCTTGGGCCAGATAGCATAGTCCTGTGCACTGGATTGGGTACATAGCACATGAGGCAAGGGGGCTAGGCAGAGTTAGCATGAAGTTTCAGGGTCCTAACCCAGCACACAGGGAAGGTGGGAGCTTGTGAGCTTTTATCTGGCCCACAGGCCAACCCTATATCATGCATCTAGCCTGCAGTGTCAAAACACTGGTTTAAGATATCACTTTTTATAAAAAAGAAAGGGACTGCCTATTATTTTGGGGCCAGAAATACAACAGAAGGTAGCACCTGGATGCAATGGATGGAATTATATTATATGCAGTTATATAACCCAAAGGACGCATTCTATCATGTCCTAGATCTTTTAAATTTAGTGGTACCTGCTACAGATGTAAGGCAGCTGCCATTTTGTACTTCGGTTCATATGCAGAATTTTATGGAAAAGATCTCATCTTGTCCTGAGGGACACTTTACATTTTCTCTTTGTTTATTGTTTATCTTGCTCTGAAATAAGATATTTTGCTGCATGGAAACAAACAGGAAGCATTCAACTTGGAGAGAGAAGCAGAGAGAATGCCTCCAGGGACAGATGTTACGCTTTCACTTCTTTTATGGTGCAGCGTGTGCTCCTGCAGTACTCATCTCTGACTGCTAATGAATGTAGGTGGGAAGGCCCAGTGCTGCTTTGGCTTTCCTCATAATCAAAACCATTTGAAAATAAATCCATTTTTATAGCACTCAAGGAAGGGCATACATTATTCAAGATACCAGGTAAAATAATTTCTGCACTGACCACAAATTAGATTTGTTTCCTCTATCAGAGAAGAAGACAGTTTGCAGACAAATTGTATTGTCAGCTTTATTGATTGTTTTAACTATGGCATTCAAGCCAGATACTACAGGAAGGAGCCAAGTAGATCATTATATAAATAATGCACATATGAAACTCATGGGAGCAACAACATAATTAATTGTAAGTAGTGTAACTGATATATTACAGAAGAGAAATTAGGAATGTTTTGCCACTTGTTGTAAAGTGTAGCCAGAGGGCAGCTCATTACCATGTTAACTATTGTCAACAAGTTACAAACCGTCTACAGTTTGGCTTGCAGTTTTTTGCTTTAAAGTCTCATCTTCACTATGAAACTTATGGGCTGCATCCTGAAATTATTTAGGCAATACTCCAAGAGGTTTCCCTGATAAGTTTTTTTTCCAAATAAAGACATTGGGATTTGACCCATTAATTGCATGTGTATTGTTTCTTTCCTCCAAGCATGCAAAAACTTCATAAAGACTTACTCCATACACCCCGGCTAGGGACAGAAGTTGCACATAAACCTAGTTAAGTGATCAGAAACTGGTTTAAACCTGTAACAACAGAAGCTCAGTGCACATAAGGCAGTTTCAAAATGGTTGAAACTAGTTTAAGATAAACCTGGTTGAATGAAGTCTATAGTATCAGACTTAACTGATTTGGGTCAAACCAGTTTATGAAACTTCTGTCCCAGACCCCTTCCTGGTTCAAGTTAAATCATAGTCCCTCAGCATCCCAGTATGCTTTGCAGCTCTGGGCTGGGCTAAGCAGTCTATTCCAGAGAGCAGGGCTGGCCCTACCCTTCTGCTCCTGAGCTGGAGCAGTGAGGGCTGGCTGACAAGAGGGGGGGACAAGCCCAGCTGGGGATGCAGCCCAGTCTACAAGGGAGACTGCCTACCTCCAGGAAAACCCTGACTGGGACCTGGGGCCAGGGAGGGAGGTTAAACCCACTCAAACTTACTGCTGGCTGCAACTGTGGACCACAAATCCCAGAGATACCTGGAGACAGGAAGAGGAAGTGATAAGCAACCCTGCAAAGTCCTGTAGCTGTGATTTTGGACTACAAATCCTAAAGATCTCAGGGGCAGCGGGAAGAGGAAGCAAACACACACCCCATGCTAGCTATATGCCAGAAAGCCATGGCCTAAAGCCCCCCTGACTTCTGGCCTGAGCCACTTCATGCATGTGGCTGCATTCCCTGAATCAAAGGTAAATGTCTGTTCACGTCTGTCTCAGTTTAATCTCTGCAGTTTAGACTAACCTGCAAAGACTGAATCGATTCAGCCTCAGACTTTTTGACTGTCTGTACTTAGCCCCTGATAAAGTAAGCATATTTATAACCATTTTCAGATGGGTCATCCTGGAAACATACAGAAATAGGTAGGACTTCAAAGGGGCCACAACTTGGTCTCCATTTCTTCATGCATAGGCATTACTCAGACCCCATTGTGAGATTGCATTTGAAAAATTTCTGTCCAAGGCCTACCCAAAAATCATAGAGAAAGTAGCAGATCTGGAAATAGATACCAGGAATCCTCTCTCTCAAAACAAGTTTCTAGTCCTACACAAGACAATAAGACAGCCTCCAATGACTTCAGCGGAGTCAAAATCTCAATGGAACTGCTATTCGCTAACCATTAAGGGCACTGCATCTCCTCTTGAAGAGTCTAAAAATGCATGATAATGGGGTTATAAAACTCACCTTGTGCCTCAGGCCAGATCCAGATGGTAGAGCACCTAAGCAGGGTGGATCCAGGCTGGGGTACAGGGCAGTGGTGATGGCAGTAGCCGCCATGGTGATGGTGACTGCAACATAGTAACAGTAGAGGAAGCAGCTGTGGGCCATGTGGGCCCTTGCTGTGGCAGAGGTGTGCAAGCAGAGACCAGCCAGGTGCCCTCAGGGCAACCAGCAGCTGTGTTGCACAGTCTTTGCTTTTCCTTTTCCCACCAATCATCATGTCTGCCAAGGCCCCAGGCCTCTGGATTGTGCAGAAGGCCATGCCTGCAGCTAGCAATGTCCTCAAATTTCCTGGCCTGTGAGGCCAATTGGAGCAGCTCCCTAGGCTGGATCTGGCCTGCGGGCCATAGGTTTCACATCTCTGTGCTATTAAATATGAAATGTGAAATTAAATAGGCCATGATATACAAAAGCCTACATACTGACATTGGGTTAAAGAAGAAAGGCAGTAACAGTCTGTAGCAATGATGGCATTTAATCCTTGGTCCACCTAACTGAACCTGTGTATTAAAAAGCCTAGAAAAGTTAATGTCACACATTTTGCTATGTGCTACAGCAAGCATAAGTGAGGTAAGGATGGACTGGCTGCCTTAGTAAAGAGCTTTTTGGTGCTATTTTAAACATTTTGAAAATTTTGTTTTGCATTGTTATAACACCGTTTTTAACTGTACAAAAAGAAGCAATGAGTCAGGCCAACAGTAACAGGACAGAGGGTCTTTCGCATCTACAGTGGGATAGTTTTTTTTAATCCAACCCTGATCAGTGGTGACTGAAAGTTTATATCACCCAGTGCATGGCTGTGGGCCTGTACAAAATGACACTTGAAAACAGATCCACATAACAACATCCATCAGTGTAGTTACCATTCACTTTCCCACAGGCTCTCTTGTTGATAATCTCAGTGGAGAGGTCATGGGCTGAATGGTGGCAAGTTTGAACTTGAAGTTGTTTTTCTCTACACAGTTTGATGAAACGTGGGAGGACATCATGGAATAGATTGTGCTGCTATTGCCTGGTCTACAGGAGCCTATGGTTAAGGGCTCCCCAGAATTGTCAAACTAAGTTCTTTCATAAATACTGGATTAACACACACAGAAGAACAATAGTTAATAGAGAGTCATTATTAAAAATACATAAGCACTGAAAAGATCTTTTGAATGTATTTTTTCAACATCTTAAATAAAATACATCATTATCATATGTAAGTATTCTTGTGATTGAACATTTTATGAGTCTTTCATTTAAAATGTTTTCACTCTCCAATACTTCTGTCAGATGCAATTGTACTTATTATATGCATTGTATATGTTCATTAAAATAACTTTGGATCTGGATATTACTAAGGCACAAGATTCAATACTTGAAGAATTTTCATGACTTACCTGTTGTTAAAGTACCTGAAGACATTGCTTTTGCAAGACATAAAATATTTACAACATATGCCAATAAACCAGAGCTGTGACACCCATCAAAATCAAAAGATTTTACAACAATCATTTGAATATTCCTGTAACATCTGTCTACCAAAGATATTAAGTAGCCACAAACAGTGACAAATTTGGTTCTATACGTTTAATGTTTACTTCATTTTTTAAAACAGCATTTAAATGGAGTGTACATGCTGAAAATGCAGATATACAGAATGTAATGACAAATGCATTTTTTCAAACATTTAAATTAAAATATAAATTAAAAAAAAACTCTTGGCTATGTGCCTATAATTTGTTGAGAAAAAATAAATATAAAATAAAGTTTAGTCTTCTGTAAAGTTTGCCCTTCTGTCTCTTTGTTCCTAGTATTGAAGAGTTCCTTGAAAATGCTCACAACTGGGATTATAAAAGATTGCCACAAACATAGATTAAGAGATTCTCAGTAACAAAAAGCTGTAGCTCAGAACACAGGCATTAGGTCATGCATACATTGTTATTTACTATCCTTGCTGTAGGACTGCTGAAAGCAGCTTCCAAAAATGATAACAGTTGTTGTTGTAAAAGTCAGCAAAACATCCCACAGGGAACAGTCTCAGAAAACTCTCCTTCTGATCCAGTTAAGATAAATCAACCTGACAATCAATGTCAGAAATGACTGTCAGCCACACACTGCTTTACAAGAAAAAGAAGGGCTCCCAGGGAAAAGAAAAGTAGAGACAAAAAATCTAAATCCATCATGATACTGTACCTAAGGACAGTCATCAATAAACCTGAAGTCAAGTCTTTTTGAACAGAGACTCCTGGGAAAAGTTGCTCACATGGCTGGTATCAAACACCTACTTCTTTTTAGGAAATAAGTAGGATCTCACAAATAGAATAAATACTTGATGATGTCTGGTGTCTGATTTTTGCACATTTATAATAACTTACTTTTTAATTTTTGTTAATATTGAAAGAATAAAGTAACTATTAGGTAAAAAGAAATGGCACCAGATCTTTTTTTTTGGTACATATTTCCTTAAACTGATCATTACAAGAACAGGTGAGCAAGTAATGCTACACTAAAGTCGGTGTTCTCATGACAGTTTTGCAGTGCGGTACTAAAGGATGAGAATTCTGTATCCATCCATCATTTTAGACTGCTTTCTAAATTGAATACATCTGGTAACTGTTTTCTAGAGAAATGGATGATACGTATCAATGCATAAAGTTTCCTACATACTAACCACACAGATAGAAATCATAGAATCAAAGAAAGAAGATGCATACAGACTTTTCAATTCTTTATGAATAAAGGCTACCAAGCACAGCCTGAAACATGGAGATGCCGAATTTTGGCCGATTTTGGATTTTAAACTTCATTACAGAACAAGAAGGATTTTCTACCTCCATGCCTGTCATCTGACACCTCCAGGGAAGGAATTCTACCTGATCTACACATCAAAGAGCTACTCAACACAGCTCATGGACCCCAAGGGACAGCCTTCCATCTTCAGCTTCCTCTGTGAAAAAATGGTTATTTCCTACCTAAAGGGACTTTTTACCATCTTGTACCATCTATACTTTTCCCAGAGCCTGATGAAGGGACTTTGATCCTGAAAGCTTGCAGAAAAGGACAATTTTCTTGTGATTTCCCAGTTGGTCTAATAAATAGTATCATTTTGAAACCAAGAGTTCTAGATTTTGTAGGCTTTATGAATACCAAATGCATTTGTTTTACACAAACCTTACTCACTAATCACTTTGATTATAAAATAAATCACAAGGAGAAACTGTCTATATCTGTCCTACAGCACAGGTTGCGGCATTTATTTTTTGCTCTCCAGTTTGTTTATGCTCTAAGAGTTACTTTATTCCCATGGTGGTCTATGTTTATGGCTTAACTAGACAACTCTGTAATAGGATAATTTACCCTATTCCTCTTCCATCATGTAGCCTCTGCCCTAGCTCGCAGTAAGTCAGTTCTTTTTTTGTAGCAAATTATTGATTATGTAAACCAAAAGCTATGTATTTTTATATTACTATTTTAAGGAATCTGTCAAAAGGGGGAAAAGGGTTGTTCAGAAAAGAAAATGTCTAGTATCGTGCATAATGAAGATTATGAGAAATACAAATGTTTGAGCCTTTAATTTTGATGCTCTCGTCAGTCATCTGAAATCTAAGAAATTGTATTAGAATAGGCGGACATGTAAAGCTATGAATTTTATTTATTCAATATATATGTGTCATCCTTCCCGACAAAGGCTGGCTTACAATACAAGAAGAAAATAGCTTATACAACAGAACAAGAAGACAATTTAAAAAGCAAGTAGAGTAACAGCATAAGAGGAAACTCACTGAATAATATCTCATCCTAGTTTCCAGGGTTTTTGAACTGTGTGACTTCTGTTAATTGTGGTTGAAATTTCATAGCTAAAACTTCAAAAACTAGAAAAAAAGAAAGAAAGAAACTCCAGGAATATTGCCTGTCCAATTAACATAATCTAATATGTAACCATGCATTTCTTGCCTGACAAGCAGGGTTTATTTGACATGTAAAAAGAACTCATCTATAAGAGCTCAGTTTAATGAGAAGGAATAGAGACCACTTTCTGTCTATCCCTGTTATTAGGGCAACATCTGGGAGATAGGAGCTATGGGTGTGTATGTCCTCAAAGAAGCAAAACTATTCCTTGTTTTTTATTAATGGGGAATATCAAGGTACAGCAAGCTTCAGTAACTTTCCAAAGTTCAGATGTAGGGACCTACTTAATTTGCGGTTTTGAGGATTTAGCAGAAATTGCAAAATCCAGGATTATCTGTGAAATCAGCAAAATACAACCCCTCCTCCCCCCCAATAAAAATAAAATGCTGCCTCCCCAGGGAGAGGAGCCAGTGGTCCTCACTGCCAGGAGGGGAAGGTGCTGGCTGGCATGGGGGCATGAAGAACAGCAGACAAGGTGGTGGCTGCCCCCTTTTCCCTCTTACCCCACCAGGGCTTCTCCACCAATCAGCACCAAGGGTTGGGGCCATCACAAAATGACCATGGAATTAGGACTTTACACAGAGATCAACTCGTGCAAATTGGTAAGTCCCCCCAACATTTACACAGACCCCTAGTAATACGCCATGTCAATAGTATAGAGATTAGGGCTGTGCAAGGCTTCAGATAGAGCTTCAGATCCAGAGAAGCTTCGGACACTTCAGGGTCCAAAGCAGCACATCTGGGTTGAAGTGCTGGCCTCATAAGGGTTTCCAAAGCGGTTTGGAGCTTCCCAACCGCTTTGGAGCTGCCTCGGAGATAGGGTATAATGGGGAAACAATAAAATATCTATAATTTTGTTGTTTTTTGTCCAATTTGGATGACATTTTCAGGGGTAGTAGACTCCTCAGAGAGCATGGAACCTGCTAAGTTTCAAGAAGATCAGTGCAGGGGTTTGGGGGAACTGCACCCCAAATTCTTGAAAGCAAAACGCATGTCATGTCTAGGTATTACAACATTAGGGGGTGAAAACTGCTGGTGTAGTAGCTTATGCTGAGGCCACAAAGTCTTCCAAGCTTCAAAAAGATAGGTGCAGGGGTTTGGGGGAACTGCACCCCAAATTCTTGAAAGCAAAACTCCTGTCACGTCTATGTCTTACAGCACAGGGGGGTCAAAACTGCAGGTTTGGTAGCTCTTGCTGAGGCCTCAAAGTCTGCCAAGTTTCAAAAAGATAGGTGCAGGGGTTTGGGGGGAACTGCTCCTCAAGATGTGGACAAGGAAAACTCATGCCATGGGTAACACTGCATGTGTTAAGGTGCAGCGGGGTGACAGCTGCAGGGATGGTTGCCCCTGCTGTGGCCATGACGTGGCCTGCCAGCTGTTGATGAGATTGGTGCAGGGGGGTTCTGGGGCCCTGCACCTCTAGCTGCTGACAGGCAAAACTCGTGCCGTGGGTGCTTGTGGGATGGAATGTCTCTGTGTTGGGGCAGGGGAGACACTAGGGCAGGCCTGGCTGCTAAGCTACTGTGTTACCAGTTACCAATCAATCATGATTCACTCAGGAACCAGCTCAATACACAGGACCTAGCTAATGTAGCCAGTTAATTGCCATCAATTAGCACCTACAAAACCAGGCTAAGGGGAGGAAAGAATCAATACAGACAATCAACTGCCCCAAGACAGACACAGTCAGTCCCACAAGCACCCATGGCATGAGTTTTGCCTGTCAGCAGCTAGGGGTGCAGGGCCCCAGAACCCCCTTGCACCAATCTCCGCAACAGCTGGCACGCATCATGGCCACAGCAGAGGCCACCATCACTGCAGCTGTCACCCCGCTGCACCTTAACACACAGGGTCACCCATGTCACGAGTTTTGCTTGTCCACAACTTGAGGTGCAGTTTCCTCCAAACCCCTGCACCTATCTTCTTGAAACTTGGCAGGCTTTGTGGCCTCAGCATTGGCTACCACCACTGCAGTTTTGACTGCCCTGTGTTGTAACACATAGAAGTGACAGGAGTTTTGTTTTCAAGAATTTGAGGTACAGTACCCCCCAAACTCCTGCACTGATCTTCTTGAAACTTGGCAGGCTCTGTGGCCTAACTAGGGGCCACCACCCCTGCAGTTTTCACCCCCCTGTGGTGTAACACACAGCCATGACATGAGTTTGGCTTTCAAGAAGTTGGGGTACAGTTCCCCCAAACCCCTGCACTGATCTTCTTGAAATGTGGCAGGTAGGTTTCATGCTCGCAGCAGAGGCTACTGTCCCTGCAAGTTTCATCCAAATCAGACAGAAAAAAACAAAGTTATAGATATTTCATTGATTCCCCCATTATACCCTATGGCCGGATCTCCGAGGCGGCTCCAAATCTTCGGAGCCGCTTTGGCCAGATCGAGGCAGAAACCCAGTCCGGAGCTCTGGTTCGGATCACTGCCATCCGAAGCTGCTGGATCCGAAGCTGGATCAGATAGCTGCTGACTCGCACAAGCCTAATAGAGATGAATGCAAATTCATCAAGCTTAGCTGTGTCCCACCCTGGTGCTCGCTACACATTAAAATATACTAATCCTAGATCTTTACATTTTGGCACCTGCAAAATAGCTGCAACCTGAAAGCAGAACTAGTTGTTTTTTGTGTGATGGGATGACCTATAACCCCTGCTACATTAGAAATTGTGGGTTCTTATCTGTGAATTATGAAAACCAAAGTAGCCCTGCCTCTTCTTCAAAACAGTTGGGCAAGATTAAATATCCACACCTTTTCTCAGTAATTTAGTGTGATTTTTACTAACCAGAGAAAATGTATTTGCATTTATGTGCCATTTCCAAATGTTTCTAGCAAAACGGGGATATATGCCAGGCTAGGAACTTGAAACAAGGATTAAATAAATATTCTGAGATCACATAGGAGCAGTTTGTAATAGAATCTAAGGTTCTTGACACGTAAACCTCTGGTGTGCTCTCTAGACAGTCTTGCTTCTATTGTGCTTCACATAACATCATTTTCAAACTGCCAAATCTGATACAACTCAACTAAACCTAAGATAGGAGCATGGTGGGGTGGGGCAGGGCAGAGTTATAGTACCTACTGGTATCTGTGTTATTCTCTTTTGGGCTAGCAATATTGGCTCTACGTATTGTTTTTTCTACATACTTGTTCAATACTGCTTTGAATTATATTTACAAGCTGGCTCTATAGTTGATATGGGGAATTCACATCCTATTTACAATACTTTGTGTGATAACAGTGGCTACTCTATTCCTTTAGTGCCAATCTTTAAATTATTTGGCAGATGCATGGACAGGATCAAAAGCATTCTATCTCCAATCCTTTTGGAATTTAATATATAAAATAAGGCAAATCTAACTTTTGTAATTTCATAAAAAAAATAAAAGTCTGAAATCCCCATACCAGTTTTTTTACCTTACTTTTTTTCTTTTAAACCACTAAATTAACCCCTGTTTTCTGGAGGTTTTAAACAATGCTTAGGGCCTAAATAAGAACAACAGGGTTTAGACACCAAAGGAACAGTATGTAAATAGACTACAAGAACAGCTTTACATAGGAGTATTTAAAAGTATTCTTTTAACGAATATAGATTTTTCCACTCCTGTTTTGTAAAACTAAACTTTATATTAACAGCAACTGTTCCTTTAAAGGGAGTTAGGGTAAAAATAATGTGGTTAAAGACTACTGCCCAAATTTGGCTTTCAGACATAACCATTGAAATTCTGTTGAATCCATCAGGGTGAAAGGCCCCCTTTCACTGCTGCTTTGATACATTTCTCATTTTTAAGTGGCTTTAACATATTTAATAACTATCTTTTCTTCTTCTTCTCCCCACCTACTCTGGGCCGCCTGCTGCTTTCATTCATGTGTGTAATGGGAGGCTATGGCTACTTTGAAGTCTTGAGCTGCTTCTATAAAAGCTAAATTGTGAGCCATTTAATGGTCCCTGTTTAGACTTTGCTTCAGAAATTGAATATTAAATGTACACCAGCCAGCTAGGAAACACTCTTGAAAGCAGCAGCAAGCTTATAAGGGGCCAATTTATAGCCAACATCCCTCTGAAATATTCACTCAGTGTCCTTATCTGTAATGTATTTCATAAATGACTGAAACACTTCGTTTCTGTCCGTAATCTTTCTGCAACCCCAAGTAGGTACATTCTGCTTTGTTTACATGAATGAGAGAAATATTAAGAATAAACTCAGACTTAATCCTACTTGGTCTGGCCCAATACTTGTGACATCTTGACCATCTCAAACAGCTTTCCACAAGAAGCATTTCTAAAAATCCTTTCCTTTCCCATCAATCCATATAGCTCAGACAACTGATTCAAACACTTGGGCTAGGGACAGATATTCAAAAAGCCTGAGCCTGACTTGATTCAGTCTTTGTAGGTTAGTCTAACCTGCAGAGAGTGAACTGGTTTCCAGGTGGATAGACATTGGGCGCATGCCTGCAGTGACTCAGGCCACAAGCCCAGAGCTGCTAGAGCAGCCCTCCCTTCAACAGGAAAGCTGAGCTGAGAAGGGCGGATGTGGCCAGGCCCCAGCAGGCCAGCCTCAGGGCTCCCTGACAGCCAGGAGCAATTTGGGCACCCAGTGATGCCTGGCCCCAGGGGAGAACTCTTCCCCCTCCTCCCTCTCCCACACTGCTGTGGGACAGGGAGGAGGGGAGCCACTGTTCAGTGCTGTGGGAGCTCTTCTCCCTCCTCGTTCCCTGCCAGCACTGTGGGGTAGAGAGGGATGCTCTGTGAGGCTGCCTGGCCCCAGAGGCAGACTCTTCCCCCTGCTTTTCCCCTATTGCTGCAGGGTAGGATGGGAGACTCTATGGGCAGCTGTCCAGCCCTGGAGGGGGACTTTCCCCTCCCACTCCTCCCTTTCAGGGCAGGGGGAGGCTCTGTTCCATGCTGGGAGGGACTCTTCCCCTTTCTCATCCTCCTAGAGGGGCAGTGGAAGCACAGAGATCAGCTGGTCTGGGTGGAGGGGGTGTGGGTGTGGGATGTAGAGACCCTCACAAACTCCCCTCATGGCTGCAACCCCTGGTGTCTGGCAGCAGC
Source organism: Alligator mississippiensis (assembly GCF_030867095.1). Lineage (NCBI taxonomy): Eukaryota > Metazoa > Chordata > Crocodylia > Alligatoridae > Alligator > Alligator mississippiensis. The sequence goes on from NC_081824.1 coordinate 323,344,878, forward strand.
ACCAGGTGGGGATGTCAGGGTGCTCAGGGGGAACAGAGCTTGCCTTAAGCCCCCTGGGGCTCTGCTTCCTGTGCCTGTAGCTCCAGCTCTGACAGTGGGCGAAGCCCCACACTGGAACCTGATGTCTTCCCCACTTCAGGCTACAAAGCACTCTGCCTGGAATGGAGGGAGCCCTGCTCCTGCTTCCCCACAGTCCAGCACAGGACTTCCTTTCTGTGAGAGCCCAGCTGCAAGCAGGCACCCTGGAGCCGCAGGGTTAGAAGAGGTTGGGCAGTCTACATGGGGCTACACTCCTCACCTTCAGTGCAGTACTGGCAGCCTCTATCCCCACAGCTCCATACTGCCTGCCTGCAGCTTGGGTTTCAGAGGGGAAGCAACAGGCTGGAGTCTGTGGGGAAGCAGGGGCAGGGCTCCCTCCACTCCAGGCAGTGTTCTGGAGCCTGCAGTGGGGGAGACATCAGGATCCAGTGCGGGGCTTCTCTTGCTGTCAGAGCTGGAGCTACAGGCATGGGGAGCAGAGCCTGGGGGTTGGGGGGTGTTAAGGCAAGCTCTGCTTCCTCCCCCCACTCAGTGCTGGTTGGAGCAGCACCTGAATCAGGCACGAGCATCCTGAGCATGAGCACAAGGATCCTGAGCATGAATATCCTGAGCATGAGCATCCTGGGGGGAACACCCCTTACTCCCACCCTACCCAGCTGAGCCACTCTGGGGGGAGAAGGGAGAGGAAAATGTTTCCTCAGTATGGAACAGAGAGTCTCCCTGCCCCCGCTCCTGTTCTAGGGCTAGGCAGCATGTCATGGAGATCCCACCCCCATCCCTTCCCCGCAGCGGGGGGAAGGGGAGGAGGAGAAACAGCCCCCATCCAGCACCTCACAGAGTCCCCCTCCCTACCCTGGGAGGAGGAGGAAGGGGAAGAATCCCTCCACCATGGAACAGAGCCCCCTCCCCACTCTTCAGGACAACCAATGCAGCATGGCCTCATCAAGGTGAAGGGGGCAAGGAGAAGGGTTAATTCCTCCCTCCTTGCTTTCCTGCAGCCAGGGTCTGGCAGCTCCAGAGGCCACTGCTGCAGCCCCATCCCCTCTGCTCCCTGACAGACAGGCTGACCCCAGTTGCACAGGGGAAGGAGGGAAGAATGAATCCACTCCCTGCCCACTTTGCCTTAATGGAGCTATGCCGGCCAGTGTCTCTGCTACGGCTGGTCCCTGCTCTGGTTAGAGAGCAGAGGGGAGGGGCCAAACCTGAAGCTGGATCAGGGAACCCTGCCCAGCCCAGAGAGCAGGCTGGGATGCTGGGGTGTCTGGTTTATCTTAAACTAGCAAGAAGTCTGGAACAGACAATGCATAAACCGGTTTGAGACAAATCAGTCAAGTCTGATACTACATTCAGCCAAGTTAATCTTAAACCAGCTTCAGCCATATTGAAACTGTTTTATGTGCACTGAATGTCTGTTCTGTTACAGGTTTAAACCAGTTTCTGATCACTTAAACTGGTTTATGTGTAACGTCTATCCTTAGCCATAGAGAGACTGCTGTCTTTCAGCAGCATAAGGACAAGTGGTTTTGAACTGTAAGGAATTCTGCACCAGTGAAAATATATTTCAAGCTAAACAAGTTAATGTTCCATGTTTCTCCATATGGCTTCTTTCCTTCTGTGTTGTTGTCCTTTGTGGGCAAAGACAACTGCATCCAGAGGGGGGGTGGGGAGGAGGAAGAAGAGAGAAAAGAAGTGGAAAAGAAAAAGGGGAGGGAGAAAAAAGAAAGGAGGAAAAAAGGAAAAAGGAGGCCAAAAGAGAAAAGAAAGGGAAAGGAGGTGGGTAGGGGCTAGGTTGCATGGATACGTAGGTAGCTTATAAGCCTGATCTTTGCCTTGAACAATCTGTTGCAGCAGGGTCAGGAGAGCGATGAGGACTGGGTATGGGAGGTTTTCATTTTCTGGCCACGTGTTTCTTCATTGCTTCTGCTGTGTGTTGCAGTTCAATGGCCAGTGCTCCATACTGGATTGATGACTCCAGGATAGATAGTCATGAGCAATTTGCTCCCAGGACCCCAGGCTAATGCTAAAACTCTTTAGGGACACCTTTAGGGTGTCCTTGTACCAATTCTTTGGTGTGCTATGAAAGCATACTCCATTTGACAGTTTGCTGTAGAAGATTTTCTTTGGTAGGCTAGTGTCGGGCATTCTTGAAAGGTGCCTGGTCCATCTCATTGGTGCCAGTTTCAGTAGAGTATGAATACTGGGAGAGGTGATCTTCTGAGCACCTCGATGTCCAGGATCTTGTCCTGCCACTTGATTTTTAGTATCTTTCGCAAGCAGCACAGGTGGAAGTTGTTTGTTTTCTTGACATGATGCTGATAGACAGTCCAGGTTTTGCAGGTGTAAAGGAGGGTCGAGAGCATCATGACTTTGTAGACCTTCAGTTTCATCAACATTCTGATGCTTCTGTGGTCCCAGACTGACTTATGGAGACTGCCAAAGGCCACACTGGCTTTCGCTAGTCTCATGTTGACTTTTTCATCAATGTGGACAGCATGGGAAGGCATGCTGCCTAGATAGACAAACTTGTCGACCATCGACAGCTGTTGGCCTTTAACTGAGACATGTGGTTCCCAGGATGTTGTGCCAGATGCAGGTTGGAATATGACTTCGGTCTTCCTCTTGTTGACAGCGAGTCCAAAGTTGTTGCAGGCTGATGAGAGTAGGTACATGGACCATTGCATGTCAGCCTGTGAGCCTGCACATAATACACAGTCATCAGTGAAGAGGAAGTTGTGAAGCATGGCTGTTTGGACTTTGGAGCTTGCTCAGAGCCTCCACAGGCTGAA